>NW_011888831.1:8038086-8218694 GCF_000151845.1 Pteropus vampyrus
ATACACAGGACAAATTCCTCATATTTTTCTCTTAGAAGGTTAAAGCTCACTGGCTTTGAGGTAAAGTATAAGGGTTTTTCAGTGTTTAACGTAAGGTACTTATATACATTAATTTGTTACAGAAGTAATAAATGTTTAATTCAAATTGGAGTTTACCTTGAGGTGAGAAAGTGAGAAAACCAAGGCACAGAGAGGTTAAATGACTTTCCAAGGTCACATAGTAGTCCTTGATAACAAGAGCCTTAGTATGAAAAGTATTGAATGCTGGACAATCAGGGGTTTTTTTTTTTTTTTTTTTTGCTTTATTTTTATTATTTTGATAAGTATCCCATAGTATTAAAAAAACAAAAGTATAGTTAGAAGAGAAGAGTTTACATTTTTATGGAAGGAAGGAAAAAGCCCTGCATGTAGTAAGAGAGAGATGTGTAAGAGTCTTAAACAGTTTCAACTATTTTTAAAAGTTTTAAGTTATGGATATATTGCCATGCTTTGTTTCACTGGGTCCAGGAGGAGTCAGGCTGCTGCTCAACATACAGGGAAGACACAGTATGTTGAGCCAGAGAGCATGTGCATGTCTAAAGATGGCAACTCTGTTTATGATTGAATTGATGTTTTAGTTGCAGTTATGATATTTATGGTGATTAAAACAGAAATGCATCACTAGCCACTGCTGATTACATATTGTACTCTCTCATGGATATTGCTCAGCAACTTGGTGCAGTAGATTCAGTTAAAAGAAGTAGTAGTGTTTCATCTTGACATTTTGAGCTCAGATCCTTATTTCTAAGTGGGTAAAATAAATTCCTATAACCTGCTGAGATTGCACCTTAACCTAATATTGATGGGCTAAGTTTAATGATTCTTACCAATTTTAAAAGTAATTACCTTCTTGATCGGAGAAATGGTGGTTGCAATGGTAGACATCCAGAAAGCTGAATGGACCAGTTGTATCTTCTGCTTCTATTTAACTGCCTTTATGGTGCTCAACAGTAACTTTCTAAGTTGAAATTAGCAAATTTTAGGTGTGTAGCTTTAAATTGTGGCTTATTAGCCAGATTACTTAGCAAATTAGGACCTTCACCTAGCTCTCTGTATGTCCACCAGTCTCGATAGGGCTTTGTTTCTGAAAGGGAATAAAGGAAAAGTGGGTATTTGAAAAACATTTTTTAAATAAATTAAAAGAAAGGTATCCTTAAATGATTTGTTGTAAATATGTTCATTTAAGCACTACAATTTCCATATCTGGACAAGTAAAAACGGTGTATAAAAGCCCCCAAAACATAACATTTTAAGGAACATATTAGAGAATAAACTCTGGTTTTTGATTTGTAGTAATAATAGCATATCGGTTGTTGTAAATTGAATTTAATCAGATGTTCTTTGGATATGTGGTGTAAAATTCACAGTATAAAATGATTGGCAAGTGTCTTTGAAGTTACGGCTATATATTAATTGCCCAAACAGATAGATTTGTAAAGCTTTGAAGTTGCTTTGGATTAAAAAAAAAAAATCTCCTAGCCTTGTTCTTAAAGCCTGCCATTTTTATAAGGCCTGTAAGTAGTTGAAAATGAATACTCTTTTGGCAAAGAGTATTATATGGTGAGTGAGGAAAAATGCTTATTCTTTATCCTGGAACTTATCTTTAAAAAAAAAAATTTTTTTCTTCCAACTGGTCCTCAATTAGTTCTCTGTGCTCCCTTAATCTCTTACCTTATCCAGCATCTAATTTAGTCTTCATATGATCTCCTTCCTCTTCACCTTCAAACTTATTAAGATTTCTTTTGTCTTAAACATTTGCTTGATCCTATAGCTTTCTCTCTATGGATAATCTTTTTCTTTCTTTTGTTTTCAGATACCTGCTGCCTCTACTATTTATCCATCCAAGTCCCTTGTTAACTCCCAAAACTAGCTTCTGCCTCTGCTTTTCTCCTGGATTGCTGCTCTCTTGAAAGTGATTCCTTCTGGCAAAACAGTGGTTTTTGCTCAACTGTACTGCCACACTAGTATTCCATTACCCCAGAAACCAGTTTCCTCTAATTCCCGAGACAATACTGTCTTTGTATGCTTGCAGATCTTTACATATCTGTGTTCTCAATGATCTTTGGACAGATGTGCTTTCCCCAGTATGCTATGTTTCCTTGCCCATCACTGAACTTGGATTCTTAAATGGGAGTCTGAGTTTTCCTCTGCTTTTCTTCTGCTTCTGTTCTTTTGCAAGCCATTAGATCTCTGTGGATCCTAGATTTCCTCATCTGTCAGAAAAGAATTGACTAGAAAATTTCTAGTTTAAATATTTGATGATTTTACTATTTTAATAGCATCTTCCTGAGCCACGGCAGTCTATTAGGGACCTGGCCCCACTTAATTTACCAAACTGTTTTTCTTTATGCCTCAGCATGCACCTATGTTCCAGGCAAGTTGGCTCAGTCTCTTCTGTAAATATCACGCTTATTCCTGCATCTCAACCTTTGTTTATGCAGGCCCCTGAATGCTTTCATTCCCCCTTTGTGCTTTTCTAATTCTTGTCCATCCTTCAGTGCGCAGTTCAAGCTTCATTTTTCCCATGAAATTTTTTTAGATTAAATTCGCTGCAATCTCACTTCTTGGTGTGCTTGTCATCTGGGTTTCTGCAGAACCAACCTGTAAGGTTTCTCCCCTCAGGAGGGTTGGTTGGGCACTGCTTAGTATCGTTTTTACTTTTTTCTTGTTTTCAAATAGAGTGTAAACTTTCTGAAAAATAAGAAAACTCTGTTAGAATTCTCTTATAGTTATGTCATGCCCGGCACACTTGTGAGCATACAGAGAGCATCATTGATGGAATGTTTTTCATATGATTTCTGGTTGAAAGACTGGCTAAAAGAAGTAGTTTTGGCTTTGTTATAAATGTAAATAACCAAATTTTAATTTAGTTTTTATATTGGCCTAAGTCTTATAAGTTGTGATATTATAACTAGGAATAGGTTTGTTTTTTGTTTTTTGTTTTTTTTACAAAGAGAGCTTTGAGGAGGAACTTGTGCCTATTTATATATCTTCCCATAGAGCTAACATGTTTTTTGAATCAAGCTTCAGATCTGATTAACTACCTTTGTGATCTTGTTTTCATCACTTTGTTTTAGGGTAAGTCCTATATGAGGAAAATTTTTGGCAATGGTCTACTAGGATAATGAATGTGAAACACTTTGAAAAGTTTAAAATTATTCAAACGTTAGACTTACACATTTTTTTACAGCTTACTGATTATTGTGTTTTCAGTAAATAAGGGAGATTGACTAGTCTCTGGATAGTCCCCTTGGTATGTACCTTGGCTGATACATACCTTACTTTAGCAATTCACTGACACATACTTAGGGTACTGAGAGCATCCTTATGTAACATAATAGATGTCTGTAATCAGTCTGTTTTCTTGCTTTATCATCTAATTTGTGGCATATGTATTATATGGCTCTTCAAGTTATGGAATTGTAATAGGAAAAAAAAGTCATAGGTATTCTGTGAATTTAGCCAGCAATATTGTTGCATTTGATTTTAAATATTCCTACACTTATTTGACTTTGACCAACAGGAAATTAGATTCTAAAATATTTATTTTTATTTTATGTTTTATTTTTTTACTGTGTTTAGCATGGAGAATTTTGTCCTTAAAGGAAAGATTAATGATATAATACAATGGTAGGCATGCCTTATTTTTTCATCTTTGTTCTTTAAATTATTCAGACTGCTATGAGTAATTTAAAGTTTTGCTTCAAGTCTTTCAGAATTGGTGTTATGGGGTTCTGTATAGACTCTGTACTGTTGCATTATAACAACATGCTTTTAGGGGTGAGCAATGTATTAATTAAACACATGTATTTTTCACATGTGTTCTTTATGCCTCAGTCTATTCTTCACTGGGAGTTTCATGTATATCTGTGTGTGTGTGTATGTAAGACAAAGGATGGGAGGTATAGGAAGGCTCATTTTTTAAAATTTAAGGAGGAGAATGTTGTATAGAAGAAGGAGAAGGGGAGGTTTGTGGTCAGCTTAAACTGTTAAAAGGCTTTGAATCAATACTGAAGTAGAATATGGGCATCTTAAGCTCTTTCTTTGCGGAGGATTGACTTGTATTTATAAATGCATTGACTATTTTATCCGATATCTTTTAGAATACCTTATTTTCTTGAGGGTGGAGAGGGAAAGATGAGACAGTTTGTTTTGACCTTGAAGAATAGAAAAGTTAAGGTATTTTACATTGTAGTGACTGTGAATTAAGTTTAAGTTTTTAGTAACGTGTGCCTTTCTGTACCATACTATGTGGTAGAGTTTTCAGTAACAGTACTCAGAGGTTGTGCTGAAAAAAAAAATTTCACATTGTAGAATATAAATAATTGGAATTGATAGTACCCTCATTAAAATCTCTTCAGGTGATTGCATATTTGACCACTTTTATGTGTTATATGCTCGTGACATATAGTTATATTCTTTGGTTCTCTGAGAGTGGCTTTTGAGCCATTGACTATATCATCAAAAGAGCTTCTGTTGAGACAGGAAAGCCCCAAGCTAGTATGGAATCCCATCCAATTATAATGAAGAATTGGAATTATCCTTTAAAACTTTACATATTTTTACTATAAATGGTACTAATTACTTTGCAGTAGCAATAACTTGAGGTGCAAACTTCCAGATTGCATATTTTCTTTAAACCGCAGCCTGGCAGTCTTGGTTTGGCTTAGAGTTGCCACTACAGTCTACAAGCTGTTGCTTGCCTCTGTTCATATTTTATAGCTTTGAGTGGCTTATCCTATTGAATTTCAGAAAACTTAACTTTTCTTGATGAAATCCTTCCCTTCTCCACTTCATGTCCCCCAAGCGGGGTAACATATCTAGTGCAAGAGGCATGAAGTTAATTTAGTACATAGTAGGACTTTTAGAAATTTACTTTAAAGGAGTTTTATTTAACTATAAGTCATAGTTATATACATAGATAATGACCTTATTGGTAACTATGCCTCATTGCAATCTCAAGTGACCCTTTTCTGTTGAAGTGTTGACAGCTTTCCTTGAGTAGTCTTCATAATAGTTTGGGCATGAGAAAACTCTTACCACCTCAGATTTGTGATGGCAGCATACCACATAGTAAGATAAAGAGCTTTTGACTGTGCAACATTCATTGTGGCCTTGGGCAAGTCACTTTACCTCTCTGAACTTCAGTTTTCTATGTTTTCATCTAAAATGGGAATAATTCCTGCCCTACTCACACCATGGGCTTGTTTAGTGTCTTAGGTGTGAATCTTACATTAAAGGAAGCTATGAATAATGGTGATACATGAATAAACATGTATTAGCATTATTATCATCCTGTGCAGTATTTTTTCTAATCACTTTTTATAGTTTGGTGATTATTATTATTTTTACTTATGCATGAGAAAAAAAATCAATCTATAGAGGCAAAATAACTTGTTCACAATCATATGACATGTAATTAATTGAGTTTAGAGTGTGGGTGTCTTAATCCTTACGAGCAGTAACTTTTTAATAAATAGAGCTTTTAAAAAAAGATCTAAATTTTCTGAACAGATAGCACAGATATGTAAAGTGAGGAATGTATTGATTCTTCAAAGATGAGAGGTTGTGTTTTTACCTTATTATTAGAGTATCTGGAAGTCTTTTTTGATTGGTCATATGTTAGAAATAGACATGAATTTTAAATATTTTTGATTGCATTATTTATCATTCTTTTCACCTTTCAAAGCTTCTCTGATTGTTAGAAGAGGTTGTAACATTGTTCCTCTTTAGTTTTACAACATCGCTTTATATTCATTGCAGACTTTTAGGTGAAGAGAGTTGAATTTCAAGGGTGAGAGAATAAAATTTGTGAGACTACCAGTAGGAATGTACAATTATAAATATGAGATTATGCATTTCATTCTTTTATCTGGGCATCTCACAGTCCAGTTTTGTAAAATTGGTTTTCACACTCTTAAGAATATATCAGTTAGGATTTGATTAAATTTGAGGCAGTCTTTTAAATTTTGGTAGTATTTGAGGGCCTTGTCCTGTTGGATTCCTGGGTGTTATTTCTTTTTTTCTTTTCTAGTTTTTACTTGTTATGTCAACTTTTTTGGCACCCCACCCCCAACAACAACAGCTCTCAAGTCACTCATTTTGTCCTTTGGAATATCTTTCCAATTCTCTCATGCTTACTGTGCCTTTTACTTCTGTCCCAGCTCAGGGTTGGGAAAATGTTTTGCCCATATGCTCCAGGCAGATCTTCTTCCTTTTGGGTAATAAACTGGGGGTGGGGGTGGGGGAGAGAAGCATTTGTATTTCCTGTTATGTTTCAGTTTTTGGCCTCTAATAACTGAATTTGCAGTTAGGAATGGAAGAGAGAGGAGATTTTGTTTTGGTCAAATGTTGATAACAAAGATCAGTGAAGACCTGTGCTCTGTTTTCTGCCTTGACATGAACTACCTTTGCAGTGTTATGTAGATCTAGATTTTGAGCTGTTTCATTGTCTATAAAACAGGAGAAATATGATCTGACAGTCTAAAACTTTTATAATTCTTAAAATGGATTGATTTTCGGTTAATTTTTTAGAGCCAGTCCTCTGAAAAAAAATATTCCAGTCACTGATTAGTCACAGATCTTTAGTTAGAAGGAATCCGAGATTATTTAAATCCACTTCTGTAATAGCCCTGGCAGATGATTGTCCAACCTCTGCTTGGACATTTATTTTTAAAAAATACAGTGGTAATTCATGTTTATTATAAAAATACAGAAATGAGCAAAATCATGAAAAGTATATAAAACTCATTTATAATACCATGACTCAGAGAGAACCACAGTTAAATTTTGATGTATGTAATTAAGTGTGCTGATTTGAAATCAGACCACTTGGGTTTGAATTCTTGGGCTGAGGCTCTGCCACTGCTCGCTAGACCTTGGCCAAGATACTTTTTCAAGCTTCGGTTTCTTTACTTATAAAATAGAGTCAATAATAGTACCTACTTGTGAGATTTAAATTAGAAGATATATGTAAAGCATGTGGCACAGTTTGGGGCACACAGAAGGAGCTTAATAAAGGTTAATTACTGTTATTACTCTTAGGTTGTTGGCAATTGAACGAGATACATTGTTTTATAATCTGCTCTTTTAACATAACAATATAATGTGAACATTGCCCACAGAGTACATTTTCTTTTACATTATTTAAAACTTAAGGAATTATATGTAATTTTTATTTTTCTTGATATTTTAAAAATAAATTTTGAATTTTGTATACTGAATATGTATTTTTATAATCAGAAAAACAATCAGTAACAGTGTAAATACATGTTACTTTATAAAATGTGATTAGAATATATTGATATAAGAAATTGTAATCTCAATTTCTAGCGGTGTAAGGTTAACATAAGAGTGGGATCTGAATGAAATGAATATAAGATGATTAAAGTGCAAGAGCTTGTTACAGTACCTTTAGCTGTCTGTGTGAGAGAGGACCATGACCTGCCCACTAGAGTAGTCTCCTTGACAGGTCTGTTGATTTTAGTTTTCAAGTGTTCAGAGTTGGTTGTATAGTTGTATCACACAAAATTTAATCAGTCCCGTTAAAGACATTAGGTTAAATCCTTTTTTCTTGTCTGTTATAAATAATACTATGATGTGCAATTTTATTTTGCCTTCAGGGTAACCAGAAATACTACATCTCAAGGTAACCCATTTCTTTAGTAGAATTGTAATTGTTAGAAACTCTTCCTTTAAATTGAGCCTCATCCATCTTAATAGGTCAGCAAATATTTAAGTGTCTGTTTGTAGTAGATGAGAAGTATTGTGGTAATTGTTGGTTCTTGGTCTTAAGGAACCTAAAATCTAGTAAGGGAGAACGACAATAAGAAAATTATGGTAAGTACAGATATATAGAGTACAGTGGGAATATGTAAGAGGAGCACTTAATTTAGACCAGGCATTCAGGGAGAGCTTGTCAGAGAAAGTGAAGCCTGAACTGAGTTGTGAATTTTGTAGGGTCTTATATGTCATACTAAAATGTTTAAACTCTCTTTGAAGGCTTTGGGCAAGTATAATTTTATTTAATTGCTTATCCTTTAGTGGAAGAGGTTGAGGAATATGATAAAGGAAAATGATGGTATGAGGTATCATAGGAGGTAGAAGAAGAAAAAGATCTAAATTCAGGTGGTGGAATTAGAGACTGAGATGGTAGAGAAGGAAAGAATGGATTTAATTTATAATCGCTGTTGGGGTAAAAGAGAGAACAGGCAGTTTTAGGACACTTAGTAATATTGGGCAGTATTAAGGTCACAGCTGCATTTGGAGACCGTATCTTTGTTATTCATGATCATAGTCACTAGCATTGAGATCAAGAAAAGTTGAGGACCAGATGTTGGATAGATGCTTCACCTTGACAATGAAGTCACCTAGATTAAGGTCACCAGATTTAGCAAACAGAAATACAGGATGCCCAGTTAAACATGAATCTCAGATAAGCAATGAATAAATATTTAGTATAAGTATTTCCCAAATATTGCATGCGATATACTTATACTAAAAAATTACTCATGTTTATTTGAAATTCAAATTTAATCAGAGTCCTGTATTTTATCAGGCAACACTAACCTAGATGATACCCAGATGATGGTGGATGTGAGGAAGAGGAGAAACTGAGCCAGCAGCCAAATTGTTTTGATGATGGGGGGAAATATCTAGAAAATTCGTAGGTGACTGTGATAGGTTTGTTGGTGAGTAGCACATGAGTCATGAGCTTTAAGGAAGAGTGGGAAGAGTAGAAAAGTAGAATTTGGCCTCCTCGAGTTATCTATTCATTGTTCCTAATTCTGTCCTCTACAATTCTTCAGAATAAGTTTGTCCCTTTAAAAATATTTGAAAACAAATCTTAAGTACTCCCTAGATTTCTTCGTTTTAGTTTTTCAGAAAAAATATACATTCAACCATTATGAGACATTTTCAAGACATCTCACCATTCTGGTTGTTTTCCTCTTGGTGCAGTGGTGGTCCATTCTCAGGCATACCATTTTTCATCCTTTCAATATTTTTGTATATGAGGGTGTTATATACAAAAGTCTATATATAAGACTTTTAAAAATGGCTTAAAGAATGCCGACCTTCAGGTACTCTCTATTTTTGGTGTTTATCTGATTACTAGTATAGTAGACCTATCAAAGAATGTTAATTGGTATGTGTGTACATGTCTGTTATTTTTTTAAAGTTTTATTATAAAAAATTTCAAACATGTACAAAAGTAGAGAGTTGATTGTTAATAAATTCTCATTTGCTCATTACTGTGTTTTGACAATTGGGCAACATTTTTTCATTCCCAGTGTGGCATCTTTCTGTTTTTCATGACTTCTCAAAATTCACTGACAACATTTCTATCACATTTTAAAATTTTCACCTATACGCTTGGATTAATTCATGTAGACTTGAATTCAGATAAAGCAGGTAGGTGGGGTCTTTATGCTTTATCTACCTAAGTCCTGATGGCCCTCAACAACGATTTTTCAGATTTGAAGATCATTTTGTTTTCTGCTAGAACAATTAAAAGTAAAATTGAATTGAATCATTCTGCTTTTAATCTCCTATTGGTATTATACCATGTACTCTAGTGGTTCTTGTCCTTTCTCCTCTTGTTAATATAATTTTAAAAGTCTTTTAATATTTACTTTAACATTTTATCTTTAATGTCTTTAGTTATTCTGAACTTTTAAATATATTTTTTACTCTCTTCTATCAATTTGTCAATTTTATGAGCGTATGTTCGTTCTTAAACATCCTTATAACTACTGAGCTCTGGGGGAGGGGAGGGGAGAGGAGGAACAGCTGGTACAGAACAGTTAGTTTCTTTAGAATTGCAAGCTTTACCAGATAATTTAAGACTTGTTAAAAGTACAGATTTCTTGGCCCCACTGACTATCTAGGAGTTCTAGAGGTATGGACAATGGGTTATAGTTTAAAAAAAATGCCCCGAGTCATTTTGATGTAAAGCTGCATTTGTGAATCACTGCTATATGATATGCAGGGAGACTTTAGTTTCTGGGTAATATTTAATAGGTCACAGTACAGTCATCTACACCACTGTAACAAGTAGAAAAAAACTGGATGAACTTTTAAAGTCATATTTTAAAAAATATTGGAGGGCTGTAGAATTAATGAGGACTAGATGAATTCAAATTCCAAAGATAGAAGAACCTTTTGTTAGGTGAGAAGTAAATTGCTCATGTTTGCTGATTCTGGACACAGACTGAAGAAGAAAGATGAACTCGAGGTGAATTGAGTCTTACCAAAACTGCAGTATGGTGCTGACACAGTTCAATTCCTGAATGGATTGAAATGATCAGCCTCTCTCGTTCCTTTTGCCTAAGAGAATAAATGGAGAACTCTCACTGAGAAGACATATTCTGGAGTTTCTGAAGTTCTTTCCTTTATAATATCCAGCATACAATGAATAATTTCTCAAAATTTGAAAAGGTGGAAAACTGTGACCCATAACTAAGAAGAAAAATGGTAGAAGTAGACTCATAGGTAATTGAAATTAGCAGACAAGGACTTTTATATACTAAAGGAAATACGAGAAATGAGGGACAAAATGGATGAAAAGTTGGAGAATCTCTATACAGAATTGGAATCTATAGGAAGGAATTAAATGGATATTCTAGGAACCAAAAACATCAGTTACTTAAGGTCTTTCACTTATGTTAACTAGAAAACTTTGATGCAGGACTCTAGGATCTCATTCCACCTCTACTCTTCAGTGTTCTAAAGAAATGGGAAAACAGGTCAATCAAATATATACTATTTAAGTTCCGTGAGAGCAGGGACTGTATCTGTCTTGTTCACTGTTTTACTCCCAGGACTTAATACTGTGCCTGGCACATTAAAAACAAATAACCCACAACAACAAAAACCCACAGTATCTGAAATTAATTATTCATTGAATTCATTGAATGGATTTAATAGCAGATTATACACAACAAAAGACAAGATTAAAGAATTTGTAGACAAGTCAATAGAAAATATCCAGTTTGAAACACAAGAAGAAAAAAATTGAGAAAGTGTTATAGTACCTAAGAGATATGTGGAACTCTAGTAAAAAGTCAAATAATACATAATTGGAGACTCAAAGGTAGAGAAGAGAGATTAGCGTGGAAGCAAATATATGAAGCAATAATGTTAAGACATTTTCCAAAATTGATAAAAGACATTAACCTATAGATTAAAGTAGCTTAGCAAATCCCAAGCGGGATAAATACAAAGAAAAGTGCACTTATTTTAATTGAACTGTTGAAAACTATAAACAGAAAAACCCTTAAAAGCAACCAGGAGGAAAAAAAAGATGCATTACTTTCAAAGCAACCATAATATAACTGATGGCTGACTTATGAACACAACTGTGGAAACTGGGAAATAATGGAAAGACATTTTTAAAGTGTTAAAAACAAACATGCCAAGTTAGAATTCTATTCCCAGCAGGAATATCCTTTATAAATAAAGCAATTTTCAGACAAAAGCTTGAGAGAATCACCAGCAGACCTGTTCTATCAGATTTACCAAAGGAAGTTCCTTAGGAAGAAGGGAAGTATCTCAAATGGAAGGATAAAACTGTAAGAAATAATGAAGACCACCCAATTGGATATGAGTAAATATACACCCCATATGAATAATTATACAAAGGATGTATGAAACCCCACTTTGACTGAATTCCCCCCTTTGTGAGCCCCAAAGGTTCCTCCATATGGTGGAAAGCCTCATTGCTGGATGACAGAAAAAGGGATCTGGCTCTTTAAGAGCCAAGATAATGGCAGCTGGGTTGAGGGGCTACAAAAACAGCCGATGGTTTGTCCTGTTCTCAAAACCTTGGGTAGTTGACACAAAAATAACCCTCAAGTTTCCAGGAGGTGGGGAAGTGAATGCCAGACCCCCAGGTAGCTGAGCCACCAGTGAGGGTTGGTGGCTGGAGGTGTCCAGTCTTAGGACAGACCCAAAGTGGTTAGTGGGGAAGGTGGGAGAGGGTCTCAGACATCACATTAGAACCTGATTTTTCTCTTGTGTTTTCTTCTAGAAATTTTATTTGAGGTTTTACAACCTCGGTCTGTTGTTTTGCCAGTCTGCACAGTCTTGATTATTGTAACTTTATGGTAAAATCCGAAATCAAGTATTGTAAGTTCTCCAACTTTATTCTTTCTCAAGATTGTTTTAGCTAGTGTAGGTCCTTTGTATATCCATGTACAGTTTAGGATCAGTTTGTCATTTTCTGTAAAAAAACCTATTTTGATAGGGATTGTGTTAAATCTATAGGTCAGTTTTGAAAGGATTGCCTCTTTAACAGGTATTTTTTTTCTTTCAATTTCTGATATTGCTAATACAGAAATGCATTGATTTTTATTTATTGATCTTGTTTTAGTGAGGCTATACTGTTTTTGTTTTTTGTTTTTAAGGACAATTTTGATTTTATCTCACAAAAGTCAGCTAAATATGACACTCTAGTTCTCTGTTTGACCTCTAGAAACTAGAATGCATGTAAGGGATTCTGTTACTAGACTGTAAAGGATAGTTCAGCTGGGGTGATCCTGACAGGAACAAGAAGCAGATGGGAAGGATCAAGCCCTTTGTCTCTCCTCCAGTCTTACAGTACCTCCTCAGTGTTTCCTTGGCAGAGCCTTAACAAGGAGCCAGCTGGCAAAGGATAAATGTAGTTTGCACAGTAGCCCCACCATCAGAAAACATAGTACAGAAGGGTAGGTGTGAAGATAAGACAGCAGCTTAGCAGTTGGCACAGTCTACCCCTTTGGCTACTCAGCAGCCATATATGCCTTTATACAGATATTTGATCTTGTGTACAGAAGACAAATACTATGCTTTTGCCTGAGAAGATGGAAGTCTTCTCTGTAAAAATGAAGATGTCCTTAGTCTCTTCCCAAAATGAGAAGCAAAGTCCCAATATTTTTTGTATCTGTCTCTGGATGACAGTCACACTATCCATTTATTTCTAGGTTACGTTAATTATGCCTCAAATTCACAGTCCCATCTGAATATCTTGCTACCTAAAAACTAAGTTGCAAAGTTAACCTTTACTATTAAAATTTATTAACATACTGAGGAGAAGAGAGAAGAAATTCGTTTGTACACTCACGTAAAATCATCTATAGTAAGGAAAGATGAAAATATATATATACACACACACATAGTATAACTGCTGTGTACCTCACTTCTGTTAACTAATTGAGAGACTGTATAGTTCGTTGTTATAACTACTTTCTTGTACTGTCCATTCCATGTTTCCTTTGCCATCATTCAAGACCTCAGCTGGTGGAGTAACCCAAACCTTTGTTAGTGAAAATATGAGTCCTCAGTCATCCTGCTTTCAGTGTATTTTCCATTAACTTTTTCTATTACACCTATGTAAGAGATAGTTCAGAGAATCCTCAGGGTTCCAGACAAAGTCCTCCTTGTACCCCATATGTAGCAGTATCTCCTAGATAACCCTGATGAATTACATCAACTAGTAGAGTAACCCTCTTCTTTGCCTGTTGATTTAGTGCAGTGGTTCTCAACTGAAGGCAGATTTGCTTTCCAGGGGACATCTGGCAATGTCTAGAGGTATTTTTAGTTCACATGACGTTGGAGGGTGATGCTGCTAGCATCTAGTGGGTGGAGGTCAGGGGCGTTGCCAAGCATCCCACAATGCTCAGGACAGCCCCTAACAGCAAAGAATTATCCAGTAGTGCTGAGGCTGAGAAATCTTGATTTAATAGCACAGAGCCCATGTGATCATGAAACAGTTTTCAGCTTCCAATTCAGTGGACCCTGATGAAATCATTATTTCCTTGGGAACCAAGGCCTCAAAACCAGCAGATATCAGAAGGTACCAGAAGCAGAAATTCTAATGGGTTTTTTAGGGATAATAGAGAAACCACTTCTACTTACACCTCTTGGTTCTCAGACACATGTATTCTG
The DNA here is from genome assembly GCF_000151845.1 of Pteropus vampyrus. Lineage (NCBI taxonomy): Eukaryota > Metazoa > Chordata > Mammalia > Chiroptera > Pteropodidae > Pteropus > Pteropus vampyrus. Next base: position 8,052,049 of record NW_011888831.1, read on the forward strand.
GCTATGAAGAAAACAACAATGTATATTGGTTGTTGATTCAAAGCATATACTTGAGGATTTGGTTTCTAGCTAGCACAGTAACTGAGTCTGCAGCAGGCCATTCTTTTATTCTTTTAGACCAGCTGCTTCCAGGTGATAGGGTATGTGGTAAAACAGTGAATTTCAAGGTTCATGAGCCCATTCCTGTACTACTTTTGCTGAGAAATGAGTTCCTTGTTTTATTCTGTTTGAAGAGAGACTGTTGGCTCAAATACCTAATTTTGCCTTCTTTATGTTCTTAAATTGTTATCCTCTAATGGACTGAAGAGGATTTCTACCTCTAATTACATTTGCATATTGATTTTCAGATAAATTGAAGATTATTATGTAAAGTATATATTTTATAATAACTGATTTTTTTTCTGATTGACTATAATGTAATCATTTTGACATGGGGAGGAAAAGGTTAAAAGTAGACTAGTGTGGTATCTCAGTTCTCAGTATGAAGTCTATAGGACTTAAGCCTGGAAGCTAAATTTCTATTGGCTTTTCCTCTTCATGATGATTCTGAGTTCGTTTAGATCTGTATCTTTTTTTATGAATGAGATTTTCTTTCATTCAACCTGATACTAACAAATGACCATTAGTATATGAGTAAATAGCTCAGGCTTATGGCTTGAACTAAGTTAAATTGTAAACTAGCACAATGGCAAATGCTTGAACCGCATTATATGAAAAGCCACTTCCTTTCCTGTGATGAGTTTAGGATTGTTTTAAATGTCATGGTACAACTAGCACATAGAATTTTTGCCATTCAAAAACTGTTTGCTCAACCTCAGGAAGGAGATAAAGCCTGGATTGGAATCTTCACTGACTGTGCTGACTTGATTTCTGTAGTTTTTAATTTATTAAAATTTATAATTTGTGAATTGTGCTAGAATGTTTTGTTAATATGTTCTTAAAATTTGAATCCCAGAGGTAAACATCATAAACCTTTAGCTGTGCCTATTTGGACTCTATATTTGAATATCTATTTTTGTTTTTAACATTAACAGCCTTATTTATTCACATAACCAGAAAAAGAGATGATTCAGATATTTGATTGATGGCTTTTTAAAGAATTGTGTTAGGAAAATATTTTTACAGTTGAATATCATTTAAATATTAGCTAAAACAATGACCTGGAGGCAGATTGTTTTGGTAGATAAACACTACCTTGAAGTTCTGGGGCTGCAAATGCCACTTATGTACTTTTAAATTTTTGAATAATTTAAAACTTATAGAAAAGTTGCAACAGTAGTATAAAAAGCTCCTTACACTCTCTACTCAGATTTACTAGTTGTTTATATTTTGTTCCATTTGTTTTATGTTTTATTTTTCTGTGTGTGTGTGTGTATGTGCATGACAGTAAGTTGTAGGCATCATGTTCCTTTACTCCTAAATACTTCAGGATGTTTTAAAATAAGGAAGGACCTCTCTTAATTACAATACAGCTCTTGAAGTCAGGGCATTTAATATTGATATTCTTTTTAATACATGATCCGTATTCAAAGTTTGTCAATAACAATTGCCCAAATCATATACTTTTAAAATATATATTTTTTACCAGCTTCTGTGTTTTATTTTAATAGTGATTTTTGAAGTGGTACTTTTTGTGTATGTGTTTCTCCTTTGGATTTTATATTTAGGAATCAATCAATATTCAACATCGTAAAGGCTACATAAATTGCATACCATATTCGTCATGCTTAGGCACATGTAACCTAAGTCTGAGTTAGTGCGCTGGACTCCAACACTTAAGCACTTTGGGCAGTCTTTTTGGAACTTAATTTTACTTAAAAAAAAAAAAAAGACTTTTAAATTTAAACAATCATGGCTATATTATGTAATAGAATGCAAAATTTGCATCTCTTTTTAAGATAAGACATGAGACTTCAAAGAAGTCATTTATCTGACAACAGTTGAGAGAATCAGGCCAAATTTGCTTCAAGTAGCGGAGAGTATCTTTAACATGAGGCTGGTGAAGCCTAGGCATTTGGCTGTCTTTTTTTTAATTTAATGTTTGAAGTTCTTGAATCAACAGTTTTAGGGAAAATCATCACAATTTTAAAATAAAATAAAACATAGTAATTATGTTCATATTAGTGAGAAGAATGATACTACATGGCAGTATTTCATCGAAATATCTCTGTCCAGCTCAGTAATGGATGCCTTGAGTTTAGTGTAGTTTAACTTTCGTAGCTAGGTGTTTTTTTCCCCTTACTTTTTATTTCTATTAAATTAGAAAATCACAACTTGTGATTATTGGTTGTCAGGTGTAGCAACAAATGTTTGGCTCATTTAATAGCTTTGGATATTTATATTAAAAGTGAACTGAAAAATTGTGGAGATTTTTCACTGACAGCCACTTTTAATACATTGTCACAAGTTAAATTGACACACATTTTAAAGCAAGAGCTGAAAGATTGAGTATAGCAACTTGAGAGATAGTGGCAGCTAGCTTCCTGTTTCTTTTGTTGTGTTGTGCTTATGCCTGTTCCAGAAAGTTTTTTCTTTTTCAGATTTGTTTCTCTCTGCGTGTGTATGTATGTGTTTGTGTATGTATGTTAGAGAAGGAGGAAGAATATTTTCATATTTTTATTTTTGGGGATATATATTTTTTTAATTATAAATCTTTCTAAATAGCAAAAGATTGCAGTTATAATCGAAGCTCTCTTTGCACTCCTCCCTGATCCCTTTCTCCTCTCAAATTTACTGTTATTCTGAAGTTGATTTGTATTCTTTTTCTTTTTAATTTTTTTTGCTTTGTATTTTTTCTGCCCTGTTTTATACTTTTATTATGTATGTAAGCATCCATAAAATAATTGCAGCTTATCATTTTTACATAAAAAGCGTGCTGTAAATATTCTCTACACCTGCTTTTTAAACCTGTTACATTTTTAGATTTGATACCTGTTTATACAAGCACATTTGGTTGATTCAGTTTAACTGCATGTATAATATTCCATTATATAAATGTCAGTTTATTTCTGCTATAGAAGAACAGTAAGTTTGTTTCAAGGTTTTTTTTTTTCCCCATTTTTTACAGAGAGTGCTTTAGGAAGCATATGTTTGCATGTATTCTACAGTAGTTTTTACTGTGACTTAAAATGTATTGTAAAACTTATAAGAATATGAAATATGTTTGTATACAGTTTATAGTTTAAAAAATAGTACTGTGAACACTTGTCAATCCAAATTCAAATTAAGGAGTAGAATGTTACCAATACCTTGGAAACCCCTGTATGGTCTTAATCACATTCCTTTTCTTATCGTTCCCCCACTACTATCCTGAGTTGTATTAAAATATTTCTTTTGCTTTTCTTTATAGTGTCTCTCCCTAAAAAATGTATTGTTTCGTTTGCCTGTTTTTGATTTTTATATAATGAGATAATACTGCATTTTTTCTGATTTATTTTGTAAGAATCATTTTTTTCCCCCCAGTGTTATCTGTGGTGTGGTATTCATTTTTAGTTCATTGAATATGTCATAATGTATACACGCTGTCAGTGGTGAACATTTGCATTGTTTCTAGTGTTTTGCTATTACTAACAATGCTGCTTATGAGCATTCTTATAGGTGTCTCTTGTGATGTGCAGGAATTTAGAGTGTATATCCGGGGGAGGAATAAAGACATGGGCTTTTTCAGCTTTATTAGGTAATGTGAAATGGTTTTAAAGAGATCAAGTCAGTTGACACTTCCCACCAGCAATGTGTAAGTGTTACCATTGCTCTGTGTCCTTGCCAGTATTTGGTGTTGTCTATCTTTTAAACTTTTATCTAGCTGGTGGGTAAGAAATGATGTATCATTGTAATTTGAATCTGTATTTCCTCAACTACCAGTAAGGTTCAACTTCTTTTTAGATATTCATAAATCGTTTGTTTCTTATTCTTTGAAATATCTATATCTGTATATATTCTTGCTCATTTATCTGTTTGGGTTGTTTGACTTTTTCTGATTCATAGTTATTTTTATATGGTTTATGTTTAATTGTTGATATTTGCATGTGTTACAAATACAATTTATGATTGGATTTTTTGATCCTCTTCACGTGTCTTTTAGTAAATGAAGTTCTTAATTTTAATGTTGCTGAGTCTATCAGTCTTTTATGATTTGAGTATTTTTTATTTTTATTTTTGGCGTGTGTCATTTCCTTCCTTGACATATTGAGATAGTCCCCTATTATTTTCTAAAAGTTTTTTTTTAATTTTCACTTTCATATTGAAATCTCTAATGCACATGGACTTTTGTTTGAGGACCCACTTTTATTTTTTTCCATTTGATAAGTAACATTATTCCAGCCTATTTACTGAATATCTAATCTATTACTTCCTCTGTGATCTGCAATGCTTGCTCAGTTGAAAACTAAGTTTCCTTATATGCATGGCTTAGTTTCTAGGCTCCACATTCTGGTATCTGTACTGGTCATAGTAATCCACTTGATTATGTATCCTAATTACTGTGGCTTTTAATATCAATCTCTTTCTTCAAAAAGAGTCATGGCAGTGCTTTTTTATATTGGTTTTAGAATCAGCTTTTTGATTTTCATTAAAAATGGTGGTGGGATTTTGAGTGGTTTTGCATTGAGTCTTTGGATCAAGTTGGGGAGAACTGATTGACATGATATTGAGGCTTCCTATTTAAGAATATAATAGAGCTTTCTATTTTAGCTCTTAAAAATTCATTTCAATTACATTTTATAATTTTCTCATTTTATAAATAACTTGTACATCAAATGTCAGAATTTTTGCCTAGAGTTTTATGCTGCTCTTTGTACAGTGTTTTTTAAAATGGCATTTTCTGATTGTTTTGTATAGAAATGTAACTTGTGTACTTTGTTTTTGTATTCAGCATCTTGTCACTTTTATTGATTTAGTTCTAGATTCTTTTAGATTTTCTGTATAGACCTATTATCTGTAAATAGTTGCAGTTTTATTCATTTTCAATTTTTTATAACTTTTTCTCTCAACCCACTGAGGTTTTTCAGTGTCAAATAGGAGTATTTCAACACTGGGCATCTATGTTGGGTAGCTATGTTTTGTTTTTGATCTTAAGAGGAAAGGTTTTATTATTTCACTATTAAATACAGTGTTTGTATTGTTTAAAATAAATGTTTTTATTAAATTAAGGAAGCTCCCTGCTAGATTGCTAATTTTAAAAATTCTTAAATGGATGTTGAGTGTTAGCAAATGCTTATTCAGCCTCCACTGATGTGATTGTATAATTTTTCTTTCTTTAGTCTGTTTATACTGTTGATCATTATTTTCTAATTGCTAATAATTAAATTAACTTTGCATTCCTGGGACTGTTCTTGGTTGAAATGTATAATTAAAGAAAATGATTACCGAATTAAATTTTCTGATATTTTAGGATGTTTGCATCTATGTTTATGAGTAAGATTGGTTTGTAATTTTTTGTTCTTATATAGCCCTTGTCTTGGTTTTTATATTAAAGTTATTCTTTCTACCTATATAAAACCAATTGAAGAACTTACCTTTTTTGGGTTCTCTCTGTGTGTATACAGTATTGGAATCCTATGTTGATTCAAAGTTTGTCAAAACTAGCCAATAAAACTACCTGGGCTTAAGTACTTTCGTTGAGGAAAAATTGTAGACCACTGAATTCGTTTCTTAAATTTTCGTCACACTATTCTTAGTCTTTTTTCTTAAATCAATTATGGTAAATTGTATTTTCTAAGATTGTCCATTTCAACTCAAAAAAGTTATTCATAATATCTTTTTATGATCTGTTTAATCACTTTGGGAACTGAAGTTATGTTCTTTTTTCACTCTCTAGTGTTTATTTAAAAATTTTTTTGTGTATTTCATTTGTATTTTCAAAGACAGTTCTTACCTTTATTAATTTTATTGTCTGTTTTCTGTTTTAATTTGTTCTTATTTTCCTTCCTTGGGTTTATTCTATTGTCTTTTTTCTTGACTTTTTAATTTTATTTTTAATTATGTATACATGATATAAAATTTACCATCTTAACTATTTTTAAGTATATAATTTTAAGTAGTTAAGTACATTAATTTCGTTATACAGCAGACCTCTGAAACTTTTTCATTTTATAAAACTGAAACTCTGTAACTGTTGAACAATTACATACTCTTCATTCCTGCCTTCCTCAGTCTGGCAACCAGCATTCTACTTTCTGTATGTCTGAATTTGACCATCTAGGTATTCATTTAAGTGGAACCATACAACAATTATCTTTCTATGACTGGCTTATTTCAGTTAGCATAATATCCTCAAAGTTCATGTCCTAACGTGTTTCAGAATTCTCTTTTTAAGGCTGAATAACATCACATCGTATGTGTATACCACATTTTCTTTATCTGTTCATCTTTTGATGGACGCCTAAGTTGCTTCTACCTTTTGGCTACTGTCAGTAATGCTACTGTAAATCTGGGTGTGCAGATATCTCTTTGAGACCCTGCTTTCAATTCTTTTGGGAATATATCCATAACTGGAATTGCTGGATTGTATGGTAATTCTATTTTTAAGTGTTTGAGGAACCACCATAATACTTTCCATAGCAGCTGCGCCATTTTACATTACCATGAATAGTATACAAGAGTTCTATTTTCTCTACATCCTTGCCAACACATTATTATTATTGTAGTGGCTATCCCAATGGTCATGAGATGGTTTTCTGACTTTTTAAGTTGAATTTAAGCTCATTAATTTTGAATGTTTCCTTTTGAATATAAGTATTCAAAGCTATAAATTCACTAAATACTGCTTTAGTTGTAGCTTACTAGTTTGATACTTGGCTTTTCTTTTTTCTTTTTCTTTTTTTTTTTTGATTCTAGATCTTTTCTGTTTTTCATTATGATTTCTCCTTTCATCCAGAGTGTTTCTTGACTTTCAGAAGTTTTCTTAGTTTTCTTTTGGTAATTAATTTCTATCTTAATTGTGCTGTGCCCAGTGAATATGGTGTGTATGATACTAGTACTTTCAAATTTGAAGTTTTATGAACTTGAGCAGTGTAATTGTTATGTATTAAATTTCCCCAGATGTAGCAGTTTTGGATAACAAACATCTCATAACATTTCTGAGTGTTGGAAATTCAGTAGCAGCTTAGCTGAGTATTTTTGGATCAGGATCTTTCATGAGGTCACAGTCAAGCTCTTGACTGGGGATGCAGTCATCTGAAAGCTTGAATGGGGCTTGAGGGTTCACTTCTAAACTGATCATTTACACAGCTGTTGTCAGGAGGCCTTAGTTCTTTGCGCTTTGCAAAAGGTCTCTCTTTTCCTTTTCACATGGGCTTCTCCATAAGGCTGCTTGTGACATGGCAGCTGCCATCCCCCAGAGTTAGTGATCTGAGAGAAGCAGAAGCCACAATCTTTTATGACCCTTGGAAGTGACATACCTTCACTTCTGCCATATTATATTGGTCATGCAGAACAACCCTGATATACAAGGCGGGAGAGGTTACACAAGGGCTTGGTTAATAAAATTTAGGGATCATTGGAGACCACCTTGGAGTCTGATTGCCACAAACATACAGTCCCATTTTTATAAAGACTCCATGTATTCTTAAAAATAATATGTAGTCCCTAATTCTTGGGTATGAGTTTTACTAATGTCATTTTGATCAATTTTGTTAAGGAGTTCAACTCCTTTAAATTCCGATTGATTTTTTAAATTAAACTTATTGGGATGACATTGGTTAATAAAATTATATAGGTTTTGAGTGTACAGTTTAACAATATGTCATATATATATTGCATTATGTGTTCACCAAAGTTAAATTTCCTTCTGTCACCTTATATTTGACTTCCTTTACCCTTATCTACCTCCCTCCCTCCCCTCTTTTGGTTATACTAAACTGTTGTCTGTGTCCATGAGTCTCTGTCTTGTTTGTTTGTTGCTTTCAGTTTTATATTCCACTCATGACTGATTTTTTTTTGTCTGCTAGATCTTATTACAGAGATCTATCTTAAAAAATATCACTCTTTTGGTAGATTAACTTTTCCTTGAAGATGAGTCAGTTTTGGGGTACGTGTGTTTTATTAGGCACAGAGAGGTTTAAAATGGCATCTTCCAGGTGATTTGAATCTTGTGCCATTATGTAGTGATCCTTTTTATTTCTAGTGCTTTTTGGCCTGAGTTTGTCCCACTTTTCTTTTGTTTCATATTTGCTTGGTATATCTTTTCCAATTCTTTGGCCATCAATCTTTCTATGTCCTTAGGTTAGTCTGTCTATAATAAACAGCACATGTAACCAGTCTGAATTTTTTATCTTCTAAGTGGAGTGTTTAGCTCATTATATTCATTGTGATTACTGATATATTTGGATTTATTTATGCCATTTTATTATGCACCTTTTATTTGCCTAATAAAAGGTGCATAATATTTGTTCATGAATCTCAGACTTTCATTCTGGGTTCATTTTTCTTTTGCTTGACGCATATTCTTTGGAATTTCCTTTAATAAGGGTTTGTCGTGTAATTGTTGTTTTCTTTGAAAGTGTCTTTACTTCCCCCTTATTCTTGAATGATAGTTTTGCTAGACATATAGAATTCTAAACAATGTTTTTTTCTCAGTATGTTAAAGATATTTAACTATCTTTTTGAGCGCTTTCATTGCTATTGAGAATTTAGTTGTCAGTAATTATCATTACTATATAGGTGATATTTTCTCTCTGGCTGTTTTTTAGTTCTTCTCTTTGTCTCTTTGTTATTTGTTGGTCTGCAGTTTCATGAAATGTTTGTAGGTGTGTGGATTTCTTTTTATTCTGCTTTGGATTTTTGGACTTCTGGAGATGAAGATTGTCATTATCTAACACTTCTAAAAAATGTGGTTTTTTGGCAGTCATCCTTGTTTTTTTTTAAGACTTTATTTTTTAGAGCAGTTTTAGGTTTACAACAGTGTGAGGAGATAAGAGATTTCTCATATGCTTCCCGCCCTTACACACACATAGCTTCTTCTCTTATCAACATCACACACTGGAATGATATGTTTTTTAGCAAGGATGAAACTACTTTAGCACATCATGATCCATAATCGGTCATAACCCGATAAGTCCATAGTTTACGTTAGGGTCCACTCTTGGTGTTTTACGTTCTATTTATTGGACATGCGTATTATGACATATTTATTATTATCATATAGAGTATTTTTACTGTCCTAAAAATCTTCTTTGCTCTGCCTGTTCATCCCCTCCCTTACCCCCAGCTCTGTCAACCACTGATCTTTTCACTGTCTCCATAGTTTTGCTTTTTCCAGAATGCCATATAGTTGGAATCATATAGTATGTATGTAGCCTTTTTAGATTGGCTTCTTCGACTTAGTGTCATGCGTTTAAGGTTCCCTCATGTTTTTTCATGGCTTGATAGCTCATTTCTGTATAGTGCTGATTAACATTCCATTGTCTGGAGGTACCACAATTTTACTTATCCTTGTACCTTCTGAAGAACATCTTAGTTGTTTTGGCAATTACACATAAAGCAGCTATAAACATCCATGTGCGGGATTTTCATGTGGACATATGTTTTCAAATCCTTTGGGTAAATTCCAGGGACCATTATTGCTAGATCAAATGGTATGCCATTACCTTTTCAGATATTTCCTCTTCCCTATTATCCTATTAATCTCCTTCTGGGACTATAATTACATGTATATAATATTGTTTGAGGCTGAACCAAGTAGTATACTATGGTTAACTTAATTTCCTTGTGCAACTTTTTGTGCCTCCTAAAGTTGGTAAATGCTTCATTTTTTTTCATTTGTTTTATTTTTAACGCACCTGTTGTTAATTCTTCATACCATTAACATGCTCTCAGTACTGTTTTTCACACAAGGTCATTCATACCTATTAATCTATTTACTGAAATTGTTTTCCCTGAGCACTTACTCTCATTCTCCTGTTTAGGGTTGGCTGCTTGCCAGGCCAGGTGTGTAGCTATCAGCCTGGGTTCTTCCTTCATCATCATTTTGGAAATTCTCATTGCTTCTGTCCTGTGTTGATTTCTCTGTTTTGTAGATCTTATTAGTTTGGAGCACATCTTCCAGAGTTTGCTGAATAAAAAGGTGCAGAAGAGAGAAAATTTGAGACCTTACATGTTTGAGAATATATTTATTCTACCTTTATTATTCGATCATTTGTATGGATGTTCAGTTCCATAATGAAGATAACTTTTTCTCAGAATTTTGAAAGCATTTCTCCACTGTCTTCCAGTTTATCACTGACATTACTGCTAAATCTAACGCCATTCTGCTCCTTATAATGTTGTAAGCAAACTGTTTCTTATTTTTTCTTTTTTAGAAATCCTTGGGATTATTTTTTTCTTTGCCCCTGCTATTCTGCAGTTTAGCAATAACATACTTAGATGCGTAATGGATCTTTTTCAGTTTGGAGACTCATGTTCATCAGGTCTGGGAAATTTCTTATATTCTTTGGTAATTTCTTCCTTCCTTGTTAATTTGTCTTTTTCTTCTTCATGTAGGAATTGATTGATCATATAAATTTTTTTACTTTGTTTTATTGCACCGATCATGTAATTTTTTAAACTTTTTTCTCTCATAGTGTTTTCTTTTGTTATTTTTCCTGGAGAGAATCTTTAATGTTTTATTTTATCTGCCTGTGCAGAGTTAACATGGCAAGTCTGAAACTATTGTCCTTAAAAAGTTCTGCTTGCAAGGATGGTCCTTGGCTGGTGTCTGGGAACTTAGATTTTGGAAGGGTTCTTAGCATGCCTCCATCAGAATGGCTCACTGTGCTTATACTGTGTGAGTGTGATTTACCCTGAACACCTGATTTTCATCTATGTGTCTGGAACTTTGGTATGTGCTAGGCAGAAGGTGCCCACAATAAAAACCCTGTGCACTGAGTCTCTAGTGAACTTACCCGGTAGACAATATTTCGCATGTGTTGTTAATACCTCATTGCTGGAGGAATGTAGCATAGGGGAAGACTCTTGGAAACTTGTATCTTATTTACTTTGAACCTTGTACCTTTTCCTTTTGCTGATTTTACTTTATATCCTTTTGCTGTAATAAATCATAGCTGTGAATGTGACTATATGTCATGTCCTGTGAGTCTTTCTAGCAAACCACAGGACCTGGGAATGATCTTGGGGACTCGTGACACACTTGTCATCTTTAACTTCCAAATGTTCTTTACTATTCTTTATTCTCAATTGCTCTCTTTCTCCCCTCCTCCTTTATTTTTAAAATAGCATTCTTTAAAATCTTTCCTAATGTTTTTTAGGATATCAGTAATTATTTTTTTTGTGTGTGAAGTTTTATTCTCATTCCTGCATTGTCTTTTTTTCTCAAAATTAATGTGTGTGTGTGTTTACTTGGTTCCCTTTCATTTTGATAGGCCTGCCTTATGCCTGGTGATTTTAGGCTGTCTTTTCTCACTTTAAATATTTACTCTTAATGTAAATGTTTACATTATGTGAATAATATAAATAAAAATGTGAGAGAATTGGAAACTTATGTGCATGGGCTTTTCTGTAGGTGAGTTGGTGATGAGGTAGCTTTATTGTTGAAAGCCCTTCAAATGTAGGTCTCTTCTTTGGCCATTCAGTTTCTCCAGGAAAATACTGCCTGGTTGCTTACCTGGGAAGATACATGTCTGGTTCTAGGATTCTGAGAACTAAATTGGAGGGAAGAGGCTGGTGGTTTATAATATGGAGATTTTCACTCAATTAAGAATTAACAGGATTACTATGGAAATATTATTTTATGGTTCTAGTTTGTAAAATATAAATGAAGGAAATAATTGATTGTTTTCTTCCTTCTGAAATCACTAATCTTTCTATAGACTAGATGGTAGACTATATTTTACTAGTCTATATTTCACAGAGTTACAGAGACCACCTGTAATTCTTGGACCACAGTTTGAGGCACACTGCATGAGATAATAAAGAGGCCGTTGTTAAAGGAGAAGAGAGTCAGTGTAACACACTCCAGTCATGTACTACATAATGATGTTTTGGTCAACAATGGACCACATATACAACAGTAGTCCTATAAGATTATAATGGGGTGAATATCATGTAAGAAATGGAAGAATATGTGGTTCAGGGGGAATTTTTTTTTCTCTGACAGGAGCAATATCTGTGGGGCTCGGCAAAAGATTCCCTCTCACTCATTGCACCTCATTTTTGAGTGCACAAGATACATCCCAATCAGTCAACCACTGACCTGTTTCAACACAGAGGAGCCTGTCCCCTCAGCACTGCATACTTAGAGGGTACTTTTCCCCCTCCCCCGGTTCCAGATCTAGCTTGTTGGTCTTCAGAGTGCATCGCTGGAAATTCTTTGTTGAGGACCTGAGATCTTGTACAAGGACACAGGTCCATAGAAGCTACCTTAACGAGTATTAAGTGCCACTGCTACTTTAGTAAAAGCTTTCTGTGATGGTATGGAGTCAGCTTGTCCCTGTACTTCGGAATTATTTTCTGGTTGTAATGATGTAAAGCATAGAGAAGTTCTTTTTCTTCTATCAGTTCAATGCCAGAGAGAGCCCTTTGTGCCAGATAAGGTCAGTGGAACCAAAAGCGAATCTCCAAAGGCTAAATATTGAGCCCTAACAGACCCATAGAGACAGAGAACAAACTGATAGTTACCAAAAGGGAGGGGATGAAGGGATGGGGGAAATAGTTGCATTAAAATTGCAGGAAATGTGACAGTATTCATAATAGTTAAAAAAAAATGTTGAGTCCTCAGTTCTATACTCTTTCCTTGTTAAACACCCTCTTTTTTTAAATGAATACCACAAAGTTCCTTAATCTGACCACTGCTCCAACATGTAACAGCCAAAACCGTATTACCATGACAATTCCCAGTGTTCCTTTATCTCTCCATTTTGATTTCTTATTCCAACTGATCTTCAGGCCACCTTGCATTCCCTCCTGACAGTCACTATTGTGCTTATGTATGCCTTACCCAGCCAGTTTATCCTCAGTATTTCCAGTCAGTCTAGTCCACATCCCTGTTCATCGGGCAGCACTGATAGCTTTGATCTTCTATTTCTGATCCTATCAGTAGGAAGCAGGGGAAAGGCTTGTGAGACAGTGGTTATAAAGTCTACAGTAGGGTACAGTAATGTCCTAGTCCTTCACATTCACTCACCACTCACTCAGTGACTCACCCAGAGCAACTTCCAGTTCTATAGGCTCTATTCATGGTAAGTGCCCTATATAGGTATACCATTTTTTATATTTTATACTGTATTTTTCCTGTACCTTTTCTGTGTTTAGGTGTGCTTAGATACACACGTGCCATTGTGTTATAATTGCCTACAGTATTCAGTACAGTATCATGCTTTACAGGTTTGTAGCCTAGAAGCAATAGCCTATATCATGCATCTTAGGTGTAGTAGGCTGTACCATCTAGGTTTGTATAAGGGCACTCTGATATTCGTGCAATGACGAAATCACCTAATGATGCATTTCTCAGAACTTATCCCTGTCATTAAGTGATGCATGACTATAGTTCATTTGTTTATTCAGCAAGCATTTATTAATTGCCTTTTAAAACTTTTAACTCCAGGGGATAAAACTGGTTACAAGAAAGATGCCTTCCCTACTTCTGTAGAACTTGCATTCTTGCATGAGAGGAGGATATTAAACAACTTATCATCTCGTTATTTAACTACAGTTTGTTTGTTTTGGATGATTGGTTTTCTTTAAATATTTCTTTGGGTGAAGGAACACTTACTTAGAGGTCTTTTATTTGATTTTTTAAAAACTGTCATGCCATGAATTCATAGGAAATGGGCTCCAGCAGCTCAGGTTCCTTGTCATTTGTTCTCACAACATGTCTTCTCTGGGTGGAGCAGGCTGGTGCTTCATTTGAACCTTTCTCTTTGGTTTCCTTTTTTTTTTTTGATCATTTTCCTTCACACGTTTCAGGAAGCTATCTCGGCTCTTTGAGTGCTTAATATGCTCAACATGTACATTAATTCTTTTGGCAAGAATCTTGCCCTTATTTTGTTTGTTTACAACAATGCCAACCACGTGCTGGGGAACATTGTAGACTCTTCCAGTTTTGCCATGGTCACATTTATGGGGCATTCCTTTTCAAACAGTGCCCATTCCCTTGATGTCTACAGTATCACCTTTCTTGTGGATTTGCATGTATGTAGCCAAAGGAACAATTCCATGTTTTCTAAAAGGCCTAGAAATGTAGTGAGTGCCTCTCCTCCTTCCCTTTGTGTTGGTCATTTTGGCGAATTACTGGAGGATGGTGGTTTCGGCCAATAACGTTTGTTGTTTCAAAAACCATATAGGATAAGTCAAGGAGGCTCACAGAGCATGTATGGGAGACCTGCTGTGGATTTCAGGAATGACATAGTGAGAGAATGAGAGGAGAGTGGCAGAGAATGAGACTAAGAGATTAGTTGGAATAATGCTATAATAATTATGAGATTAAATGAGGTGTAGGATGTGGTTATTGCCTGGTACTTGAGCTCAGTGTGTTAACCAGTAATTATATTATTTACAGGAATATTATTGTATTGCATGATCAAATAGAAGGCTTCCAGCATTTAATTTAGAAAGAAAAGTTTTGTGTCAACATTACAATAAAACGTATCCATAGAATCACCACTAAAAAAATCCCTGGTGGTATAGAAATTTTGGTATATGAAAAGTACTGCAGAGATCATGCTTCTTCACAGTTATATCTGTAGCACCCAGCATAGTGCCTGACACATAGAAAGTTCTCACTAGAAATTCTGGGTAACCTAGAGGCTAGGAAGGATCTGATTTCAGATACAAGAAATAATCTACCCCACCCTTCTTTTTCCATACTAAGGCATGCAGTTGGTGGTGTTCCTTCACTGGAATTATAAATGACCTGATAATATTTAAATTTTATCCTTTTAGTATACCCTTTCTGAGCCAGCAAGGATCTGTTGGGACAGAGTCTTATTTTTCTTCTTTTGGGGGTCTGTAATTAGTGCCAAATAATCTTCCAGCACTTAGACTCAAAATGTACTAGTCCTCTATTGCTGCAAAACAAATTGCCTCAAAACTTAGTCACTTAAACGACAGACATTTATTATCTCACAGTTTCCGCAGGTCAGGAATGTGAGAGTGGTTCAGCTGGGTGCCTCTGGTTCAGGGTCTCTCTTGAAGTTGCAGTCAAGCTATTGGCTGGGGTTGCAGACATATGAAGGCTTGACTGGTAGTGGAGGATGTGCTTCTGAGTTCACATGCCTGTTTGTGGGCAGGAGGCTTTAGTTCCTTGCCATGTAGACCTCTCCATAGGTCACTTGAGTGTCCTTATGATATGGCTCTTGGCTTGAGAGAGAAAAAGAGAGAAAACCAGGCAGTCCAAGATGGAAGCTTCCGCCTCAGATAACCTAATCTCAGAAGAGATGTCTCATCACTTCTGCCATAGTGTAGTAGTTAGAGTGACCGACCCTGTTACAGTACGGGTGGTGTGAATATTAGGAGGTTTGACTCATTGGGAGCCACCTTGGAGACTGGTCCCCCCATACTACATTAGTGGGATCTACTTCTTCCAGCCAAGTGTGTCAGATATATTTGGAAGTATAAATTAATTAAATTAGTGCTTGAATAATATTTGCATGTTTTTGTTTTGTTTTTGTTGTAGATTGAGATTTTCTACATTTCTGAGCTTGTTTGGCACTTTTGCTACTCTGTTCTTTTTGCTTTCTCCATTTTCCCTTCCTTTTTCTTTCTTTATTTCTCAGATTTATTCAGAAAATAATAGCTCAGGGTTTTCATGAAATAGTGCTTTCAACTTAAACTTGGGGATACTGCAGAAAACTGGGCTAGATATTTATAGATTGTAGATCCTGTTAGATTATAAATTTCAGTTTCTTTTAATATTGCTGTTTATTGCGATACCATCAGTGGTTTTAAGCTTTTTAAGGAAAAACGAATAAAGGAAATAAAAATGTAATTTGTAGGCATATTTGATTTTATTATAACTAATGTGATTGTCATTAGTTATATTTTGTATTCAAAAATAAATGATTGCTAGATTTTAGTACTCATAACTAGAAACATGCACCTTCTCTATGAATTAAATTAAGAACCAGGAGATTTTTGTTTGAGTTTAAGAACAAAATTATTTTATAGCTGTTGGATATACTTTTTCTTCCTGAGTTTGGGTGTCAGATTTTGGAAAGCTGAATTATTCCTAAGGGCAGTACCCTCAGCCTGTGAATGGGTTATAGGCTGACACTTCACTTAAAAGTTTATGTGGAACTCAGCCACTTTTTCTCTATAGAAATGTAAATAGTATTAGGTTCTCTTCCTACCACCATCCCTCTCAAACCCATTTAACTTGTATTGAATTAGAACTGAATTATAACATTTTAATCTTGTTTTTATCTTGAAGGAATCATAAACTTACAGAAAAGCTACAAGCACAAAGTATATATTCCTGAACCATTTGAGTGTATAGTTGCTATGATGCTCTTATCACCCCTGAATACTGGTAGTGGAGTTTCTCCTACAAATTAAAACATGCTACTACATTACTCATAATATACTTGCGATAATCAGGAAATTAACATCGATCTATTACTACCATCTAATAATCCTTAGGCCTCATTCAGGTTTTACCAGTTGTCCCAATAATGTCCTTTATATCAAACGGATCAAGTCCAGAATCACATGTTACATTTAGTTTTCATGTCTCTTTTTTGTCTCTTTCATTCCAGAGCAGTATTTCCTTGACTGTAATAACTTTGGCATTATATCATCTGGTTATTTTGTAGACTATCCCTCAGTTTAGATTTAACATTTCCTCATGATTAGATGTATGTCATGCATTTTTGATAGGAATATCTGATACAATGCTGAGTTCTCATTTTATTCTATCAGGTGACACAGTTTAGATTGTCTCATTACTGATGATGCTAACTGACCACTTGATTAAGATGGCGCGAGCCAAGTTTCTCCATTGTAAAGTTACTCTTGTTCCCTTATAAACACACACATTGTATGATGGTGCTTAGAGACTGAGTATCTCATTGCTCATCAAGCTTTCAGTTTAGTTTAGTATTTCTGTTATGTGGGTGATAATCTGTTTCATCATTATTTGTTTTCATGTTCAAATTATTTCAGATTTGGCCAGCAAGAGCCCCTCAGTCTGACTTCTATGTCTTTTTGACATGTCTCCATCATTCTGAGCATTTCCTTTCTTTCTGGCACAACAAAATGTTCCAGGATGCTCAGAACTTTCCTTGTGTCAGGGCTAGAATTAGCTATTTTTCTAAGGAGCCCTGGTTCCTTTTCATGGAGAATGGTATTTTAAAACCAAGATCTGAGGGCTAGGTGCACTCAATACTACTGAGTTGTCATTGTTTCTAAGTCCTCTCAGTGGACAGAACTAGGGAATATATGTATTCATATCCATCTTTGTGTGTACATATTTACATCAGTATTTAATTTTATATCTCTACATATTGAAAGCTGTATGTTTATACCATCTCTAATTTTAGTTCAATATTGGAAGGATCTTTGTAATTTTCTCCCCTTCTTGATTTGTAACTTCTTTCTGTGACAGTGAAAAACCTGGCTCTTGTTATTCTAAATATATTTACTTATTCGATCAGTCTCCTTTTATGTAACCAGTCACATCACTGTCATTCCCTCATCACCACCTACTTACTTCCAAGCACAGATGCCTTCCTTACTATGCTTGGGTTCCATCACTCCTTGTTATCTCCCAGCCCTTGTGGATGCCTTCCTTACCTCGCTCAGGCTCATTTACCCTACTTTATGCAAACATCCTCCTTACCCTGCTCAGACTCTGCTAGAACATCCCCCTTCCCACCATGCAGAAGCCCAACATAGTCCAACACCCCTCTTTGGGCCCCACTTTCTTGTCTCTTTGTCCCAGTCAGGCTTTGACACTCAACTGTGAGCTGTCCTCCTGCTGGACACCCTCCCTTATCTCATTTGGGATCTGACACTCTATGTGGCCTATTCTCCCCTGTAACCTTTCTCACCCTGCCTGGGTTCTAATGTCCTGTGCCTGTCTCCCCTCTATGGGAGTCTCTCCTTACCCATTCATGCTCTGACATCCTTTGCTGGGCTGCCTTCCACATATAGGCACCCTCTTCACCCTCCTCATACTCTGTTCCCTCCACATGAATGCCTTTACTCATCCCGCTCCAACTCCTGTGTCCCTTCTCTGCCCCAGACCCACATAGATTTGTCTGCCTCGCTCTGCCTGTCTTAATGGCTTTTGTATTAAATTATTTTACTGAAAGGAAGGGAGAGGAGGGGAAAGGAAGAACCAGTATTTTTGTGAGGGGAACAATGTGATCCAAGTTTATGTTTGACAGAAACAGATCTTCCTCTGCCTTGGTAGTAGATATCTGGAGAATCTGGCAATCTGGGGATCTGCTTTTGGAGTTCATTATTGATTGGGACTACTGGTATAAATAGGTCCTTTATTTGTGAATCAGGGGCTTCTGTGTATAGAAAGACTTGAGTAGTCTGCAAGTTCAGAATAACAGGAAGGGAAGAAACTAAAGCAAGATGTGTTTGGGGAAGGATGATGTCGGAATTTACTTCTTGGCAAAACTAATTTTGCTCCATGCTAATTTCCTTGTTCCAAAATTTTTTAGAGTGAATTTTTAAAGAACCAGTTAATTATTTAATATCTTTTTTACGAGCTCAGTATTAAATTTCAGAATGCTATCACAGTTTCCCTAACTTTAGTCGTTCCTGTGCTATAAATTTAGCCATATCCTGTATCATCTACTTTTAACAACTTAAAGTTGGCTTACCTTCTTCACTTAGCCTTTTCAAAGGAATATCTTTGTAATCATAGGTTTGATGTGCTAATTGTATTTTTTAAATCACATATTAAAATGAATGTAAAACTTAAAATTTTTTAAATCCACCAGGTGCCATATAAAGTCTTATTACATATCAATGGTGCAGAGTTCACTTTGGGAAATGTGTTGATATATCCAATATAAAAATTTGCTTCCTTTTCCTGATTTCTGTTTTAGCTGATGTGTCTTTTTTTTTCCTAATATAATTTTTTTCTAGGTGCCTTATTCTCTACAATATGATTTTTTCTTTGCTTTTTTTCTCTTTTAAATGAAAACTTTTATTAAGTGAATTTTAATGTCATCTCCACCCCCATCATGGTCTGAGGGGCCTTTTAGAAACAGGTTAAAATGTACACAGAAACAAAGATTTTAGCCTGTGACCTTTTGAAGAATTTTCTGAGTGCAACTAGAAACAAATTATCCATTGTTCACAGTGCTTTGCTTAATGTTATGCCTTCTCTTGCTAAATCCTCCTATTTGTTGAAATCTTGTATCTTAAGTAGCTTAACAGTTTAATACAGATCATAATTAAAAAGTGATTATTTTTATTCATGTAGTTTAGATCTTTTACATATCTGCCATAATAGCCAAAGGTTTATGTATAGTAGCACAGAATATTTAAACAAGAGTTTAATTTACTTTCTTACCCAATTGGGAAAGTAATACATGCCAGTTGAAAATAAGAGGAACTCATAAAGAAGAAAACATTTCAAGCTTCATTTTTTATTTTATCTTATTTTTGTAAATATCCATTCCAGGCATAGTCACTTTCTGATTATGTGTTCTATTAATACTTTATTTTGGAAAAGTGTGGAGAGTCACAAAAATGGTCTAATTTTATTTTGCACTTTAAAAATTATTAGTGAAATGAGCATATATTTATTTATTGGCCACTAATCTTCTGTGAATTACTTCATATTTCGTTAGTAGTTTTTCCATTGAATAGTCTGCTTAATATATAATACAATCTTACATATTAGTTATTTAAACCTTTTGCTGCTAGTTGTTGCATATTCTTTTACTTCCTGTCTGTTTCTTATCTTCCTTTGTCAACGGTGTAGTCTTTTTTTTTTTTCTTTTTATAGAATTTTAGTACTTGTGTAGGCAAATATACCTTTTTTTTTTTTTTTTATGGCTTCTGGATTTTTGTCCTGCTTAGAAAGTCTGCCTTACCTCAATATTATGAAATTTTTCTTTAGTATTTTTCCTAATAGTTGTATGACTTTGTTTTATTCACAGTAGGTTCTCAGTCTCTGTCTCTGTCTCACACACATTTTTAAAAATTGATTGTTATGTTTTTTCTGATGAATAACCAGTTGATCTGGTAATGTTTTATTGACAAATCCATTCCTTTATCACTGATTTGAAATATTACCTTTATAATATAAAATTTTTATGTACATAATAATATTTGTTTTGTGACTTTAGTAAGTGTATGCTTATAATGTCCTAGTTCTGTTATAAGAATGTTTCAGTACCTGATAATGCAGGTCTTTTCTTGTTCTTGTTTTTCAAAAATTTCTTGGCTAGTCTCACAAATTTAATTCTTTCATTGAATTTCAGAATCAGACTTGCTATGTTAAATAAGCCCCCCTCCCCAATCTTCCAAATCTATTATAACATCTTCTCACTATTCTCTACTCTTATTAACCTAATTTAAGTTACCATTGTCTCTTTCCTAGACTATCTTCTAATATACAGCAGCAAGAAGGCTCTTTTTATAAAATAAATCAGATAATGTTACTTCCTTGTTTGCATCCCTTCAATATTTTCTTCCCCACTTTTCGTTATCTGTTGCTGCATAAGAAACTCCCCAAAGTGCTACAGCTTCAAACAACCTGTTTTGCTTACAATTTTGCAAGTCAGAAATTCATGACAAGGTCAGCTGGGTAGTTATCTCTTTTCCATGTGGAGTTGGCTGGGACAGCGGGGCTAGAGAAGCCCGTCCAATATGACTTCTTAAGTCACATGTCTGGCACCTCAGTGCCTCTTGTTGCTCTCTCTACATGGCATATTATTCTTCAGAATCTCTCCAAGTGGACTGGGCTTCTCACAGCATTGTGGTCTCAGAGTAATTACACATTTTACATGGCAACTGGCTTCCAGGAGGGAAAGAAACACTGTCAAACCAATTAAGGCCTTTGCCTGGAACTGGTCTTATTGCAGGAGAGCATGCGGGATGTGCGAAACTGTGACCATATTTGGAAAATATAGTCTACCATATCATCAAACTCAAAATAAATTCGGAGTTCTTAAAATGACCAGTAAGGCATTCGATGATCTGACCCAGCCCTGCTTCTCCCCCGACCTCATCCCCTACATTTCCTTTTGTTCCCTTTAGTTTTGCCACAATGGCTTCTTTGCAAAGCTTTGAGTATGCCACAGTCATTCCAACATCAGATCCATTTTATGTCACTTCTCCCTTGAATGTTCTTCAGATCTTTGCCTGGGTCTTCCCATTCTTTTTATTTATCCATCCAGTCTCAGGCACTGTCTTGTTTGCCGCTTCCTTCTGCAGCACTAGGGCCTTCATCAACTCTTGGTATGTTGACGTAGAGGAAAATTCTTGCACTCTGTAACAAGCCTGTTTCCAGGTAAAGAATGGTAGAGCAGAACTGTTCATACCCAGATCTCATTTTTGTCAGTCTGACTGACTAAAGGGAGAATGAAAGGAAGAGAATAAAGGAAGTGTCAAAGATGATTCTTAGACTTCAGACAAGAAACTGGATAAATCATGTTACTATTTACTAAGCTAGGAAACATGGTAGGAAGATTATAAATTAAATTTTAAAAACACTGAGTTTGAAGTGTCTACAAGATACCCATGTTGAAATAGTAATTAGACGTTTGGATAATACATTTGAAGATACAGATTTGGTAGTTGTATTAGTTTTCTATTGCCTGTAACAAACTCCCATAAACATAGTGGCTTAAAAACACACAAAATTATTAGCTCACAGTTTTTGTGGGTCAGGAATCTGGGCATTGGTTAGCTGGGTTCTCTGCTTAGGCTTTCACCAGGCTGAAATCAAGGTGTTCGTTGGGGTTGTGAGCTTACCTGAGGCTTAGGTTCTTTCCCAAGCTCACTGGTTGTTGGTAGAATTTAAGTTCTCACAGTTCTAGGACTGAGGCCCTCAGCTCCCAGAGGCAGCTTGCTGTTTCCTGCCATGTGGCCTTCCTCACAGTATGGCAGTTTGCTTCTTGAAGGCCAACAGAAGGTATTTTTGCCACTTTTTTATGGCTCAGCTGCTTAAGAGAGGCTCATTCAGGATAATTTCCCTTTTGATTAACTCAGAATCAACTGATTAGGGACCTTAATTGCATCTGCAGAGTCCCTTTTGCTGTATAATAATAGGGTGTATGTATATATGTGTGGGTGTGTATATATGAAGAGATTTATTAAAAGAAATTGGTTTATGTTATTATGGAGGCCGAGAAGTCCCACAATCTGCCACCTGCAAGCTGGAGACCCAGGAAAGCTGGTGATGTAATTTAATTCAGTCTGAGTCGAAAGGCCTGAGAATCCAGGGAACCGTTAGTATAGATTCCAGTTTGAGGCTGAGAGCCTGAGAACCAGGAGTGCTGAGGGCAGGAGAGCAATGTCTCAGTGCAGTCAGGTGGAAGGGTCCGATTCTTCCTTCCTCTGCCTTCTTGTTTTAGTCAGGCCCTCAAAGGGTTGGATGATGCCCTCTTACTTTGGAGAGGGGGAGCAAAGTGCCTTACTGAGTGCATCTACTCGAATGCTAATTTAATCCAGAAACACCCTCAGAGACACACCCAAAAATGTTTAGGCAAATGTCTGTGTACCTTGTGCTCCAATCAAGCTGACACATAAAATTAACCATCACAGAAGGATTTGGAGAGATTCACAAGCTACATTGCAGCCACTGCTATTTTCTAAAGCTCTCCTTTTTCTGATCTTCCAGATTTTTTTCCCTCCATAATCTTTACAGTTAATGTTATGTGCTTCTGTTGCTTCTGTTTTGCCCCCTCCTCTAAACCCTAAAAATGCTTTCTCTCTTTTATTTATTACTTCTTCACTATCAAATTAATCACCTTGGACACGCCATGCGGTCTCTTTCTACCTTTAGTTGCACCATTTTAAAAATGAGAAAGTTGTAATCAGGTTTGTTTTTTCACCAAGGAATTTCACCCGTGTACTTGATTAGCGGTAGCAGGATCTAATATTTAAGTTGACATGAACTTCTTGGCAATGCAACTTAACTCATTCTCAGATCAATGTAAATGTGGTCCCCTTAAAGGATATTTTTTTTCCCCATGAGATTTATCTGTTGTGCACTCCTTCAATTGTGTACCTGAGGGTGGTTATCTTACCTGAGTCATTCTTACTCTATTTCAGGTTGTATGGTTTATTCTCATTTTTGAATAAGCTGCAGTTATTTACCATTATTGACTAGAGGTCTGGGGCATAGATTTTCTTGGTCTGTTGTTCTGTTAATGCTTGAGTTCAATGTATAAGGGGAAAGGATTGTGTGCATTTTATTGCAGAAAGTCTCTGAAATAATTTTTAGTTACAAGAAAATAGATCTATTTCTGTGACTCATCATTTTCTCATATATAGTACAAGGTAAGGATTTAGTTTTGTAAGTAGAGATATATGACTTCCAGAAAGAATGCTGCAATGATTGAAATTTCTGAAGAATATTAGATTTTCCATAAATGCTATTATATATAGAAAATTGGAGCTTGAGATACTAATAGGTAACTGTGGTTGATAAAATTTTCCAAAAATTTTATGGTTTTCATGAGAAATAGAGTTCTTTTTAGTTATTTTCAAGTGTAAGCTAACATGTTTTTTGTTTTTGTTTTTTCCAGCTTCCAATAAAAACAGGACAGCAGAACACACATACCAAAGTCAGTACCGAACACAACAAGGAATGTCTTATCAATATTTCCAAATACAAGTTTTCTTTGGTTATTAGCGGCCTCACCACTATCTTAAAGAATGTTAACAATATGGTGAGTATTTGGGTTACTGTTCTTTGGGGGAATTTGCTTAGATTTTTTTGATTTAAAAATTTGGAGCAGCATATTTTGAAGTATTTATAGAAAGTCATTTTCTGTAAACTCTGGATAGAAACATTCTTCTTATTTCGTCATAAACACAGGTAACCTTTTCATTTTTATTTTAGTTTTTGATTCTTTCCCTTAGATACTTCTCTAATTTGTAACCCTATCTCCTTCTTTTTGTTATTTTTCTGAAATTAGGATTTCATACAGATTTTGTGTCTTAGATGAATTGACTATAGTAATCTATTAAAATATTTTCCTTAGCTTCTTATTTTAATGTTTACATATTAGATTGACCTAGTCCTAAGTAGATTATAAATAAAGTAATGACCTTGTAGTCCTAAAATGTGAGATTTCTTTTATGAAAATATTGTTTTATTTCCTTCCTCCTGCAGCCCGTGACACATCCTATAGTAGTTACAACATGCATTGTTGAAACAATTTTCCTCAAATACGAATTTCCTCAAGTTTTACTCCACTGTCAAAAGCTTATAATTCTTTTTTCCCCATTTTGTAAAATCTGTTTACATTCCCTAGACTTCAAGGTACTCCAAGTGTTCTCTCTGCACCATTGAACATATTTCTCCTGTCTCTCTCAGGTTATTCCTGTCAGTTCCTACCTAAAATCTCCTTTATACTCAGTTCAAATCAACTGATCTAGATATTTCTTGACTAAATTTAAACTCTTCTGCTTGTGTGTAGCACTTATAACCACAATTTGTATTGCTTGTATTGAGCTATGAAACGGACTTCTTGTTGCAGATTGTGAAAATCAGTCCCATTTTTATAGTCATATCATTTTGATGTTTTCTTTTTAAAAAGGTGATTAGACGGTACCCCAGACTTACAAAATTGATAAACTGGAGGTATGAACAATCATTTGCCTTACAAAGAAATTTTCTTGTTATGGAAAAAATAAATCAAAATTTTCTGAGAAGAGCAGGACTTTTTATAAATATGTAAAGTGATTTACAGAATACTTTTAAGGTTTTGTGGAGCTCTTCTGTTGTACAGTGTGTGGGGCACCATGATAGGATTTTACTCATATAACAAGTGGCCATGCTCTCAGTTAGATAAAATTTTTTACTTTTTGGAACCTTCTTTTCAAATTGAAAACAAAAACAGTATTATGAAATTAGCATTTATTTAGTGCTTATTGAGTAAATCGAATTGTGGAAACCATTGTCTCTTGTTGGTAAATAGTGTAGTATTCAATTTAAGAACAGTGAATGCATAAAATTCACTGTAATTGGTGTTCTAGTATTTTTTGCTGTAAGAATTTAGACCTTGAGTATTTTGTGACATCGAAGTGTGGTTAAATGCATCATTCAGGATTTTGGTAAAGATCTATATGTATATCTAAATCCCATATGTTTTTAAAGCATTTACTGTTACAAGGTTAATGGCAGACTATAAATGCCAGCAGTTTTGTTTGCTTGATAATTTACTTTGAGCATTAGAATAAAATCAGAAATAATGAATTTAAATATATCATAATCTGAGAGATAAAATGGAAGACTTGATTTTCTTGATCCTTAAGGAGTCCTACACTTTTCAGATATGTGCTGATTGACATTAGAGAGTAATAACCAACTTTTAGTGTTCTGAATATTTTTGCTTTTAGAGAATATTTGGAGAAGCTGCTGAAAAAAATTTATATCTCTCTCAGTTGATTATATTGGATACACTGGAAAAATGTCTTGCTGGGGTAAGTAAATTATTCTTACGTAGTCAGGTTTGTGATTTTTTGTTTTTTAGACAGAGCTAACTGGGTGGCATAAACAAAGTTTCGAGAGAAAATTATTTTCTCATTTTTTATAAATAGATATTAGGTTTACTTATAAAGTGTTAAGCTTGAGCCACATATGTCTCAGGTCTTTTAGAAACAATTTTATGAAAAAAGGTCACTATTTGATATAGTTAATTTCTTCAGATATTGTTAAGCCTGTGTGTCATTGCTTAGCTTTAAAAGAATATGATGCGAAAAATCAAGAATAATCTCGTTTCCCCCATATGAATCTGATTTTAATATTTTACCCTTCAAATCTATATAAAAAAGAGAGCTTAATAAGTTAAAACTCAATTACTGATAGGGTCCTACCTTAAGAATACTTGCTGTTTATAAATATATACGTGAGAATTAGTTGAGTACAAAACAGTTCTTTCTCAGGTTTCTTCTCAGTATATTTCAACCATGACTTAATTAGAATGTTTTCAAGACTATTTCTGTTGTTTAAAGCAAAGTGTTTCTATACTTCAGTGGCCCTAATTCTTTCTTGAACACAAATAGGAGTTTATATAAATATCATACCTCCATTTTAAAGATCTGTCTATTCAATATGTATTGGAGTTAACGTTTTTCTTTTATTCTCTGATGTTCCTTTGGCATTTGCTTTTATTTAGAATTGCTTTTCTCTTTCACATATGTTACAGTTGTTCTCTATAATGCATTTAGATGGTAGAGACTTTGATACACAGGACTGATTGTGTGGTTAAGAAGAGAGGAAATGGTCAGAAGTTTTGGGGGGAAGTGATAGATTAGGGAGTTGTAAAATAATTACATTCACACAACTGTGTATCCTTAGAGAATTATTTAAGTCTATAGGCATAAAATCTAAGCATAATGTTTTAAACTCTTATTGACCATGGCTGTATTCCAGAATTGTGAGATAGTGTTTTTAAGTTTTCAACTTAAATTGAAAGTGAGCTAGTTCTGTTTTAGCTCGGTGCTTTCTATTATTTATGAAATGTTGTTATTCATTTGTAAAATGGAGTAAAAGAACAAAAGGGCTGTTAAATAGGATATGGAATTGTGAAGGTGGACAATTTTTAAACTTCTCCTATATCAGTTCTTTGTAGTGGTTTTATTGCTTTGATTATATAAATACTAGTAGGTCAGCTAGTTTGAATGAGAGTAGGATGGTTTATTGCCTCTCTTAATTCTACAGCTTTTCTCTGTTAACATTTGTAATTGAGAGGTAATGGTAAATGTATTTTATAAAATGATCACTGATGTTACTGGCCCCTCTTTGGAGAAAGTCTAATTTAAACTAAAAAGTAGGTGTGATATAACTTATGTAATGCATAAAATATCTTATCTTGCTCTGCTCTATGATTGAAAATGTATGTTTTTTTCATGGTTTGTAATTTAAAAAACAATACTATTCACATTCTTGAAAATTGTGTTTTCTCAGATTGCCACCAGTGATTTTATCTTGATTTTCATTTTAGATCAAAGTATTTTGAGGCAGTTTAAAACAAACTGAGTGTGCAAATACATGTTTATCATATAAGTAGTTGAAATAGCTAAGTGAAAGTGAACAAATACTTATCAACATATATTATGAGTAAAATTTTATAGGATTTGGGAATCAAATTTTTTTTCCCGTATGTATGACCATTATTCAAAAGATCGAATACTTCTACAATTTTTATTTGCTTATAATTGGAGTTAATTTCAACATCTCTAGTGTTTGGCTAGCCAAATGAGAAATAGATATTGTAATTCAAATTTGGTAGGTTTTCGTGATATCTGTTTATTTGCTGTCCATATATTTCAGTGTATTTGAATCTGAAAGCACTTGGATTGTGAATTCAGAATCGAGCATAGAACACAATTATACAAAATTTCGTTCTTTGTTGTCATACTTGGAATCACCAAATTTGTCATTCATATATGTTTACTAAAGCCATTAGGTAAAATATTGATGTGGAACAGTATATCTGCAGGATAGCTTATCCATTGATTGTTTTGCCAATTATAAAGTAGAGATTTATTTTACAAAGTAGAGATCTCGGTGTTAACACAAAAGTTATCAAACTTGGTGTCATTTACAGTGAGACCTGGCATTATGTACTCTTGATGTGATGAACTGTGCTGAATTACCTAAAGCATATAACCTGAATATAATCAGACCTAGGTTTAGGTTTCACCTAACAGAAAATACAGTAACTAGAAGGACAAGTTAAGTTACACCATTAAGAAATAATCAAATCAACAATATGGAACATTCTGTAAGGCACCTGGCCCATTTTCTTAAAATGCCAGTGTTAGAGAAAATAAAAATGATGTATATGGAGTAAGGAGTTTTTTTTTGTTTGTTTTTTGTTTTTTTAACACCTACAGCACCTGTTCTTCCTAGGTGTCTCCCATCCAAGTACTAACCAGGCCCAACCCTGCTTAGCTTCTGAGATCAGATGGGATCAGGCGTGTTCAGAAGATTGTTTTAGAATAAAGAGACCAGAGGAACATAACCATGCTGCAATCTATGAACCCTTTCTGAAGCTATGAAAGACATTTTGGGGGCAGTTGAGGAAATTTGAATACACATTGGGTATTAGCTGACACAAGGGAATTGTTTATTTTTCCTTGGCATGATGATCAATTGAAATTATATTGGAGAATGTCCTTATTTTTAAGAGATGCCGAAGTATGTGTGAGGGTGAAATATGATGATGTTTGTAACTTACTTTGAAATGGTTCAACCGAAATAAAATTATTTGTAATAAGTAGTATCTATCTGTTTTGGTCAATCTGCTCAAAGGCAGGTGTGATTGCCTACTCATGAATTTATTTGGATGTTGAGACTGATGATACAATGCACTCACCAATAAATATGAGTAATGTTTATTTAGAACTCACAACAAACTAGGAATTCCCAGGAGAGGAAGGGCTAATGTAGGGATTTGACAAACAGGGGAACAGGCAAACAGGCAGGAGTGGGTGTGGGCGGCTAAAGAAGATGGATAGGGGGGGCTAGACTTTTATTGTGATTAAGAGATGAAAGATGGAACCATCCTCTTTATTAGACTAACTATAGATAGATATAGTTAGTCTAATTATTCATAGTAAACACAAATTAGCAGTTATTGAATCGAGGTGATTATATATATGGGTATTCATTATTTCAACTCATGTATATTTGAAAATTTTCATAATAGAAAATATTTACATGTAAATTTAAGAAAGTTTAGAATTATGTGATTATTTCTATTTTAGCAACCAAAGGACACAATGAGATTAGATGAAACAATGCTGGTCAAACAATTGTTGCCAGAAATCTGCCATTTTCTTCACACCTGTCGGGAAGGAAACCAACATGCAGCTGAACTTCGGAATTCTGCCTCTGGAGTTTTATTTTCTCTCAGCTGCAACAACTTCAATGCAGTCTTTAGTCGCATTTCTACCAGGTCAGTGTGTAAATCTACATCGGACTGTTGTAAGTAATATAAATTTTAGAAGTCTTTCTTTAGTCTACATAAAAATAAAAGGTCGACAGAAATGAGTTTGCCCTGGGCTTTTATAGAAATTTTATGCATTGATTTCCTTGAGATTTTTATTATGTAATATTGTGATATTGTTTGCACAATTAAATATGAGTACTGTTATAAACTTAAATCTAAATTTAGGAAGAAATATCAACCATGACCAGGTGTTTTTTTTTTTAAACACTAGATGTGAATTTTTGATTTGGCTTTTTAACATATTTCTTGAAATGAAATTAGTTAGAATAGTTGTTAAGAGTAGTCAGAATTCTCATGATCTCAGTTCTGTTCCTTATTACAAGATCCTGTTACCAAAACACAAAACAGAAAACAAAAAACTCCTAAAAGTGGACTGTATGGACTGTATGAACTGTAAAAGCTCCCCTGTTGAACATTTACAGCATGTGCTCTGCTGTTTTATCCTCATAGTATCCCTGAAATGTAGGTGATACTTCCCCCATTTCACATATAAGCAAACCAGTACTCAGAGAAGTTATCAAGGTGATATGCCAAAATGGAAGTCCCAAAATTTTTAAGTCAGACTGGCTTCAGAGTCTATTAATTTTATTATACCAGGTTTGCTGCTTCCCTGTACTTCTATTTTAGCCACATTTTGATGAAATCCTTTTTATAATATATACTACTGTGCTTTAAAATTGTGTGATAAATATATCCTAAGCTTTTATTCATGATTAAAAATCATTATGTGATCATCAGTTGTGATATACTATAGATAGAGAAATTGGTATAGATGATGCTCTATGGAATAGAATTATAACTGACAGTAGCAAGTAACTCTGGAACTTGCTTTCATTCATGCAAGTGATTTGCCTTTCTTATGCAAGTAAAGTCAAATGGGTCCATAATTATGACCCAGTAGGAAGTATTACATAAACCATTTAGTGATTCAGTGAATCAAAATAATACAGAATAGAGAAAAACAATCCTCTTTGCTTATTGATAACTGCATCTTTTGACTTGTCTGTGTTGTGTAAACCGTAGACTTCCATTAGTCAGATTTGTTCATTCTTGTGTTGTTTTCCAACAGGTGTGAATGAGAACATGCATTGTAATTTGAAAATTTGTGCTATAGTGTTTTGGGGGAATTGGCTAACTTCAAAATCTTGCACTCTTTTTAATTAAAAAAAAAAAAAAATGACATTTCTATTATCACGATGGTAGGCCACCGGTCCCCAACCCCCAGGCCTGAGACTGGTACTGGTTGGTGGCCTGTTAGGAACCAGGCTGCACAGTAGGAGGTGAGTGGCGGGCAAGCAAAGCTTCATCTGTATTTGCAGCCGCTCCCTAGCGCTAGCATCTCTGCCTCAGTTCTATGTCAGATCACCAGGCATTAGGTTCTTATAGGAGCACCGGTCCTGGTGTTGAAAAGATTGGAGGCCGCTGTGCTAGGCAATAATATTCTTCAGTCTCTCATCAGAATTCTTGGTGCAAAGAAAATTAAAATTTTATTTAATGGTATAATATGAATGATAATGTTTGGTAATGTTTATACAATATACAGTGTCTTCATGAAATCTTTTGAGGGATAACATTTCATATTCCGAAGAATAGTATACTGAAGCAGCAAGGTAATAAACACCTAGGGACTAAGAGGAGCAAAAATTATAAAAAACTACAAAGAAAACAAAACCTCTTTGTTTAGGTGACTACTAGACCAGCCTTACTTACTGTTTAAAATAATCTTACATTGGAGGCAGAAAATGATCAAAATGTGTTTTAGTCTATCCAAGCATGAGTTACTTTATAAAACATAGCAAATGTGCTAGCTTTGAAAACTCTAGAAATTTTCTATATTTTATGGGATTTTGCAGCATTAGCACATGTATAAATAGACAACTTTTGTGTATTTTTTAAATCTAGTTCACTGTTTCCAGAATAGAAGTTGTGTCTCCAGAATAAGCCAGTTTCTTTAGCTTTCAGGGGGACCGACTGCTCAGAAATGGGATCTATGAAATACGTGTTTCAGACAACTGACTACATTGCTGTTTCATTTAGCTTGTGCCAGAAATAGGAGCTGATCTTGTTAGAGGACCACTCACCTAAAAGACCATTGTAATGGTTTAATTTAGATAACATATCTTATGACAGTATCATGAATATTTGCTGCGTTGGACCATTCTACCTGTCTACCGATGTTTCTCTTTTAGGATTAACATTAGCTTTTGATATTTGTCTTTTACTTTTCTTTAAGGGAATATGGGTTACAGATCTTATGCCATGTTCTGTGGCTTATAGTACTCTTATGTAGAGGATTAGCTGCTTTCTCCATAGACTTACTGTATGACTGTATTAGATGTAATCGTATTTTTAGTGGGAGGGCCCTGTGGAATATCTGCTTTGACATACAACCAGAAACAGAAGACTCAATAACTTGAAAAGTTCTGTTTGATTCTTTTACAAATCTGCCAGGTTTTTTTTGTTTGTTTGTTTTTTAATGGTTTCAAAGGTATTTCCCGTTTGCCCCGAGAATACTCACTGGCAGGGCTTGCGATTGCAGCGTTTACCCCGAAATAACCCACGGTTATCAGTCCTGACCTTACCCCCAGAGTTTGCCATGAAACATCTCGCTTTTATTATTATTTTCGCATTGCTCTACTATATTGATAGTCTTTGGAAACAAATGACATCATTCTATTTATAGCATTCTGTTTTTAGTAGTTCACTGAAAATGTCAAATCCTAGAAAATGTAGCATTCTTATGTGTGATATTAAATGAACGCTGGCAGTGAGCTGCACTTTTTTTCCCAAACAAGAAAAGCATTAATAGTTTTAAATTTCTTATATCTCTCTAATCATTTGAAGCATAGTCTATATTATCTTTAAGACTGTTAAATGATCTTATATATTTATATGTACCAACTCTTATTCAGTGAATTGTTTTCACTCTTTTGTAAACTTCGATTACAAATTCATCTCTAGTGCAGTCTGTGTTTTCTTTGGGAATCTCTTGCATTTACTTTTGCCAAGTGCCCAGCTCTGGAAATATTTTTTTTGTCAATTTCTCAGCCTCAGATTGTATGGGTAGTATAAATGTGGACCTTAAACCCTTATAAGGTAATATCCCTGGGTGACATTTTCCCTTACCCTAATCTTAGAGTAGACAGACTTCTTGTGCTAGTAGCTGTTCTCTGCTTTCCACTCCTCCTCCTCCTTTATTCCTTCATTCCTTGTGCTCGCACGCGTGCTCCCTCTTGCACGCGCGCGCTCCCTCTTGCACGCACGCACTCTCACTCTCTGTCACTCTCACACACACACACACACACTAGGGAGTGCCTAGCTCTTTCTAGTCATGTTTTGTACAAGGCCCAGTTTTACTCTGTATCATTAGGGTACAAGGCTTTGTATCCAGTTCTATGTGGATATTAGCCCCAAACTCCTAGGTAAAGAAGAGAAAAAAACCTAACAGCCCTCACTCTTCCTTTGTTGCAAGGCCACACCATATCTTCAAAACCATCTCTGGTTTTCAGTTTCTGGACCTGGCTGGTTGGTTGGTGTTTGTTTCACTTTATTACTGTACATTTTAAATATCTTTCTGTTGTTGTTCAGTTTACCTGGTCTTTCTAGATGTTTTAGTATAGGTTTCCCACTTTCTTTTGCTCAAACTAGTCTTTATTTGATTTCTCTGCTTCAGAAACAATATTGAAGCTTCACAAAATATCCCTTCCCTATGGAAATAACTGACTGTAAAAGGAATTAAATTTTTCTTCTATTTTTCATAACCACAAGAACCAGCTTTTCCAAAGTTGGCGTTGCTGATTTATTAAGTTATATTTCCTAAGGAGTCATATTCCATATTTCTAGGCTCTATACAGCAGCTGTGGAAGCATGTAAATTAGTATTGAGGACCATCTATCTCATTCACAGTCTGAACTGCTAAGTGTTTCTTACCTTGATGATACGAAGACCTTTAATGTAGATGCTTAGAATAATTTTAATGTTAGCTATACATCTGTAGGCTAAAGTGGGTGAAAGAATTTAAGGACGGAGAAATTGATTTCATTTTTAGCAACTAAAAGTTTAGTGTGATGATTAAGTTTTACCTAAACTCCACTAAAATGGTTAGAGTTAATGTTATAACATCATGTCGTATTTGTGCCTTTTCATTCTCTGTCTCTGCATTTATGAAAGTTAATGCTTTCATTCTGTTTACATTTTTTGATATCTATTAATTGAAATGAGCATGCCTCATTATAAAGCACAATTCAGTAGATTAGCAATACCAACTTTTGAAAAGCTGACCTCTGGTCATTAGCGAAAAATGGAAGAAAAGTTTAACCTCTTTTATTTACACTTAAGTGAATTTTTGTT
The DNA here is from genome assembly GCF_000151845.1 of Pteropus vampyrus. Lineage (NCBI taxonomy): Eukaryota > Metazoa > Chordata > Mammalia > Chiroptera > Pteropodidae > Pteropus > Pteropus vampyrus. Next base: position 8,085,486 of record NW_011888831.1, read on the forward strand.
ATCAGTTTTAAAAATCTAAACTTTTGTTGTATTAAATTTTTCTACATTTGTGATAACTTCATATTTAATATAAGGGAAATTTGGGGTTTTAGAAGATTTGTGATCTTAAAAACAAGTTCTATGAGAAAGGGACATTAATCAGATGATCACATAAACATGTACAGATGAAGAGAAGTGCAATGAAAAAAAGATTATTCTTTTTTTTCTGTACAAAGTAAATGTATCTTGTAAATGTAGATAAAATATAGTATTTATCTAATATAATCTTCAGGAGATATGTTTCAAGATCCCCAGTGGATGCCTGAAACAACGGATAGTACCAAACCTGCATGTGTTGTTTTTTCCTATATGCACATACCTTTTCACTTAAAGGATTCACTTTATGACTTCTTGTTGGTATATCTAGATTGCCAGCATCACTACATTAGTGCTTTGGGACCATTATAAAGTAAAATAAGGATTACTTAAACACAAGGACTGTAATACCAGTACAGTCGATATGATAACTGAGACAGCTACTAAGTGACTAATGGATAGGTAGAATATACAGTGAGGATATGCTGGACAAAGAGATGTTAAAGAGCAGACAGCATGAGATTTCATTATGCTACACAGAATGTCATGCAGTTTAAAACCTATGAATTGTTTATTTCTGGAATTTTCCATGTAGTATATTTGGACTGTAGTTGACCTCTGGTAACAAACTACAGAAAGCGAAACTGCTGATAAGGGAGACTACTCTACCATTCATGTTTCTGAAGTCTAGTTGATGTGAATAAAAGTTAATAAAATTTATTTTCGTTTTACTTATAACTTGAAATTTGAATATTAAAAACTCTTTATTATAGAAAAAATTTGAAAATACACATAGCAGAGTATAGTATTTCAGATACCCATACATCTCTCACTCTGCTCCAGCAGTTATCAGTATGATTTTTAAAAAAATAAAAATTGTACATATTTAAGGTGTACAACATGATAATTTGATATACATATACATAGTGAAGTTTATTAGATTATTATGGTTTCTCTCATAATGTCCCCTAAATTTAGTTATCTTCCTTTAGATTTTCTTAAGAAATATATATCCTTATTTTGATATGTATATTTTCTCTTATAAACTCATTATTGAGGTGAGAAGAATCTGTTGAATTCAGAATTTTGGACTGTCTTAACACTTAAGTTGATAAATTATTTTTGGTTTTTACTTTTCAGGTTACAGGAATTGACCGTTTGTTCAGAAGACAATGTTGATGTTCATGATATAGAATTGTTACAGTATATCAATGTGGATTGTGCAAAATTAAAACGACTCCTAAAGGGTAAGTTTAAATGTATGATATATCAAAAATTAATCACTATGGGTGAAAACCCAGCATTTTGAATGTACTAATTGTGTTGAGCTATAACATCAAAGTGGATTTTATAATGCAGATGTCCCTTTGAAATGAACAGTAATATATGGTTCAACCATTTTTGAACTTTTGAAAACAATAAAGAAAATGAGTATTTTAACTCTTGGCAGTGGAAAGTTTTGTTCAACCACAAATTTTTATTTTAATAAAGAAAATATAAGGGTACAGTTATTTAATTTTTTAGAATTTTATTTCTTAAGGATACCTGTAGTTTATAGAGTTATCTGTTTAGCTGTTGTAGTGCTAAAACCAGGTAGTTTAGCAGGGTAACAGTTTCACTTCAGAAGATGAAGGAACCAGATTGTGATCTTATGATGAGAGGAGAAATTGAGTCAGGAATCTCATTTCTAACATTTCTGTTTTCAGCTGTTATTGACTGACTTTGTAGCATTACAGAAACCTTATGCTTTCAGTGCCTAGCTTTACTTCTTTGTAAAATGTAACAATAGTAGTCCTACATGGGAATATATTAATCCCTAATATGTGATTTTAAATCTTTGGGAATTGCTTTTTTTGATTATGTTGATTGAAATAAACTATCAGAAAGAACCGAGAGTGTTTTTGGTGTAAGTGGGGAAGTGTTAATATAAATCAAATACCAATGAGCATTATTAATATATTAAATAAATTAATAAACTAAATACCTAAATTCATTTCACAAAAATTCTGTTTTAGCTTATGTAATATTAGATCCTGGCTAACTTAAACTTGAAACCTTATATAATTCACACTTCATTTTACTTTGTATATTGATTAAAGAATTGTCAATAATGTTTTTAATGTCTGACAGTAAAGGAGTTTTAGTTATATTAATTTTGAAAACCTCAATGGTTCTGCAGTGTAATTTTCAAAATATGTTGTTTAGTTTTCTTAATATTTGCTTTAAACTCAATAACTAGTTCACCAGAGATGTAAAAAGGCTATATCTATATGTAATACTATAAGACTATGTGTTCTATCTGTATTATCGTTGTTCAGAATTATTTATTTTAGGTTATTACAGTTATAAAACCAAGCAACAATTAAATCACATTTTAGCTATTCTATCAAGGTATGGATAAATGTTCAGCAATTTTTTTAGACTATAATGAACCACCATTCAATTCATAGTTGAAATTCCAATTTTGGTATCATTAAACATTGAGGAGTTAAGGAAGTTATGTCTCTGAATGGTAGAAAAATAGATGATGTTTTAAATATCCCTTAGACAATTGCATATTTTTTGAATTTTCTGCAATGACCATGTGTTTTGTACCTTTTTTAAAAACAAGTTACTGAAAACAAAACAGGAAAAAAACTCACAACCACCTTTGAAGTTCAAGGCTTATTTACTTTTTATTGAGTTTTGTTTTTAGTGGACACAATGAGTGTTTGGTTTATATTAAATGTCTTTACATTGCTTACAAGTATACTGGAACAAAAGTGTATATGAAAGGAAAGGAGTTTTTACTAGTAGCTCTGAATTATATTTGTGTTAACTAATTAATGTAGAGTTAACTTTAAAATTTTTTCCCCCCAGAAACAGCATTTAAATTTAAAGCCCTAAAGAAGGTTGCACAGTTAGCAGTTATAAATAGCCTGGAAAAAGTAAGTTATAACCTCTTTGGTATTAAAATTTTGTCAATTTTTGGCTATAAATGTTGCTGTTTTTAGTATTTTGAATCAAAGTCATGACTTGAGTGATAATTTCACATTAATTTTTGGAAGAATGCAATATTCTTATGAAGGAAGTTGAAAGGTTGTGATACAATTGGAGCCGTATGACATTTTATTTACTATATTAAGAAAATATTTTTGCTTTCACATACAAATATATGTTTTATTATTTGTAGGCATTTTGGAACTGGGTAGAAAATTATCCAGATGAATTTACAAAGCTCTACCAGATTCCACAGACTGATATGGCTGGTAAGGATAAGATTAGTTTTTTGTCTTTTAAACTCTTACTTATGAGGTAAAAACCTATCACTTTTCAAGTTATTTTGTTATTAAGGTGCTTTTACATCTCGTCAACTTTTATAGGAAATATTAATTTTCTCTTGTAGTTCTAAATTATCCTCAACTCTTTTCCTTTTCTTTGAGCAAATAGATAAAGATGTTTGAAATGAAGCTCTAATCTTTAATTAGAGTTGTGAATTGGATATTTGATGCCTCTTTATTGTAGAGAAGCACATTTTGTGCTCTGAGGCTTTATTTTGTATGTAGGGCAACGTGTATAAAGTAGTAATACCCTTACCTAGAATTCCTGAGACACAACTGCTAGGCAGAGAATACAGATTCTTAGTGAGCTTTGGTAATTCCTGTTTGGAAGCTGTCCAGTCTTTGTTCCTTGAGTACATCACACTTTTCATAAGACCCTGCCCATTGAGACTGAACATAAATGTGACCATTCTAAAACATGGACTTTTCTAGGGTGGATCAAGATAGTTCTTCTAATATATGGACAACATACCATTCCTCGTCTGCTTACCTGAATGAATTTGTTTGTTTAAGTGAACTCCCAAGTTTATCTTTTAAAAATATGGCTTTTGGGTTGTAGGATTATGCCGGCTTTTAATTTAATGCCAGAGATTTTCTTCTCATCTAATAATATCATTTAATATTTCCATTTTTTACATAGATTGTGCAGAAAAACTGTTTGACTTGGTGGATGGTTTTGCTGAAAGCACCAAACGTAAAGCAGCAGTTTGGCCACTGCAAATCATTCTTCTTATCTTGTGTCCAGAAATAATCCAGGATATATCCAAGGATGTGGTTGATGAAAACAACATGAATAAGGTGAGGAGGGCAAAATTATTTTCATCTGTTTAAATGTGAAGTGGTTTATTTTACTCAAGGTGTGTATTACTTTAGGCTTAGCATTCTGTAAGCATGATATTTCAGGGGGCCATTTCTAATTATAGTCATTTTAGGTCTCTGTGTTTGCTGGCCTTAGCAGAGACATAGTTGTACATAAATTTATTTGGAGGGAAAATAAATTATACCATTCATTAATTAAAGACTTAAAACAATCCCTAGTCGCAATTCATTCTTTTACAAGAGAAGACTAAATGATACTTCTGTCAGTGTTAAACATAGTTCTTCTTATAATCACTGCAAGCATTGCCTTACTAGAATTCATCACTTTTATGGTGTTTTTATTTGAATATACTTTGGTGAGTATCCGCTTGGTGCTAATGAGATCATCTGGTAACTCATTTAGGTATTTTGGAACAGTTTTCACAGCACTTTGTTAGGAAGGCAAGATATCATATATGACCTCAGTAGTGAAATTGGCACTATAACAACTGGTAATTCCTAAGGGGCGCTTATAAGGTTAATACCCAGATCTTATGCTTAAAGAATAAGATCTGGGTATTAATCTTATTGTTTTATTTGAATTTCTATATGCAGTTTGTTTTGCGAATACATTTTTTATTTTTTTGCTACTTTGGGAAAAATAGTTTTAGCTGACTAAACATGAAATGGGCCCCTGCATGACTTGTCTATGGATAGAGATGTTCAAAATCAGCTGAATGATTCACTACTTTATAAAAATATTGGCTAGCGAATTTATGCGCTGATGTGTAAATAAATGAACTAGATAATCCTTGAGAGTCTCTGCTGCTGTGCTACTCTATTTCGGTCTATATCCTAACTTTTCCATTGTGTGGACACCATTTTTCATGTTAGGTTGTTTTGGAGCCCTTTAGAATAGTAATTTTTTTTGTTTCTGTTCATTGGGAAAATAGACATGGGTAAAAAGCTACTATAAATTCAGTAATACTCTTAAGTGAATTTATATTTTAATAATCACAACTGTATCTTTCCAAATGTTTATTGGTCATTTGTGTATTTTCTCTGCATTTCTTATTTTCCATTGGATTGTCTGTCTTCTGTTGATTTGTAGGGTGTGTGTGTATACTTTTACTGACTTCTCTTTGTAAACTTTGTTTATGAGTCTTAGTTTTGTTTTTGCTATTTGGATATTTAAAATTTGTATGTAGTCTACTCAGTCTAGCTTTTTTTGTGTCCTAGCTTTTTTGGTCAGATTTCTACCCAAGATTTTATTTATTCATTTTATTGAGATAGAATTCACATGCCATAATATTCAGTCTTTTAAAGTATACAAGTCAGTGGTTTTAGCGGATTCACAAAGTTGTTCAACCATCACCATATCTAATTCCAGAATATTTTAATCATCCCTAAAAGAAAACTCATACTCATCAGTCATTCATTACTTCCTCTCACCCCAGCCTCTGGCAACCACAAATCTGCTTTCTGTCTCTGGATTTGCCTGTTCTGGACATTTTATGTAAATGGAATAATATAATATTTGACCTTTATGTCTAGAACATGCCGAGATTTTAGAAATGTTCTTCTATATTTTCCTCTAGTATTTTTCTAGGTTTAAAATTTTAGATTTTTAAATATTTCTGGATTTTAAAACATTATTAATTTTTTAATTCTCTTTTCTAGCCACATTCTTTATGAGTTAGTATTAATGGTTGATAGGTATCTTTCCATGCATATCTACTTTTTCATTAAAATAATCAAATTACACGTATGTAGAGTGGTGGTTGATTTTTTTTCCCTATATTTTCTATTCTCTATTTCATTTATCTTTGCTCTAATCTTACTATTTCCTTCTTTCTGCTAGCTTTGGGTCTAGTTTGCTCTTTTTTCTCTATTTCCTTAAGGTATACAATTAGGTTATTGATTTGAGAACTTTTTTCGTTTTTGATGTGAGAGTTACCAGGTATAAATTAGCAGTGCTTGCACTATGTCCCATAAGTTTTATAGTATGTTGGGTTTTCACTTTGATTTGTCTTAAGGTATTTTCTAATTTCCTTTGTGATTTTTTTTAATGATGTTTAATTTTCACATATTTGTGAATTTTCCAGTTTTCTTTCTGCTGTTGGGATTTCTAATTTCATTTCATTGTGATCAGAAAAGATATGTTATATGATTTCAGTCTTTTAAAATTATTAAGACTTGTTTTATTGCCTAACCTATGGTCTTGGAGATCGTTCCATGTATACTTGATAAGAATGTATATTCTACTGTTGTTTGGTGAGTTTAGCTTTTGACATGTTATATTTGAGAAAACATGTAAGTGAAATGTGAGGTTTTCATTTAGGAGAAAAACCAAAGGGAAAAAGTTTGTTAGTGCAAAGAGGATTTAAGATCACAAGAATGGATGACTTTTTGTGAGGAACGGAATTTAGAGCAATGGAACAGCCTTAAGAGGCTGAAGGTTGAATATAGCCTGGAGTTTTAGGTAAGGATGAACAGTTTGACATAGACCATAACTAAATTGTCTTTAATTTTAAAATTAAAGATAATGTGAAAAAGAGGTTGTAGTCATTTGAATTCAGGGTTTAGAAGTCAGCTGTCTTGTTTGGGAAGGACTTTTTCTTACGTTCCTTCAGTATTTCAACAAAGAACATGAACAGATTCTGTTTTTTTAGATTTGAGAAATATTTAAATGATGACAACTACTTGAGAAATAAAACTACAGATATCAATTATGTAGTTTTTAGAGGCTGATAAGTTTCTACTTTATTAGATAAATCTGAAGTCTGAGAAACTTTATATATTATGTTCTCGCTGTATTTGAATTCTGTAGAAATTATTTCTGGACAGTCTACGAAAAGCACTTGCTGGCCATGGAGGAAGCAGGCAGCTGACTGAAAGTGCTGCAATAGCCTGTGTCAAACTGTGTAAAGCAAGTACTTACATCAATTGGGAAGATAACTCCGTCATTTTCCTCCTGGTTCAGTCCATGGTGGTGGATCTTAAGGTAACTTGCATATTATTTCTTTACTACAAACTTTAAGACAATTAAATGAAAATAAACTTTATAAGCATTAAACTAGATAGAGCATTGTTCAAGATTACTGCTAACACTAAAGTTATAAGTCTTCTTTAATAAGTTTATAGGACTTACTTTTGTTACTGTCTTCCTCAGGCTAAATAAAGTGGCTTAGAGAATAAAGAAAACACATAATTAACCAGTTTTATTAAATTAGCATTAATATTTAGATTTGGTTTTAAAATAATGTAGAAATTAGTACTTTAAAGGAATCATACATAGTATAGTAAGAATTTTATCACATCCGTGACCCACAATATTAGTGCTTTGTGCTTCTTCTGGCAACTGAATGTTACTGCCATCTCTGTGGATGATGTGTTGATATTATTAAATACTAGTAAAAGAAATACTGCATGGCTGTTTAATGGCTTTTGCTTGCTATTGGGATTTTCATAGAACCTGCTTTTTAATCCAAGTAAACCATTCTCAAGAGGCAGCCAGCCTGCAGATGTGGATCTGATGATTGACTGCCTTGTTTCCTGCTTTCGTATAAGCCCTCACAACAACCAACATTTTAAGGTGAGAGCACTGGTTTTTATCCAGTTATATTTACTGATACTGTTCATCCTTTAAAAATGTGAAAAGACTAGAGATATGAATAGATTACACCTGTATTGGTATTTCTCAGTATTATATATCAATGTTAATTTTAAGACCTTAACATTTTTTTTTTTAACTTTCTTTTTGTTTTTCCTTTTGTGCTCATTTGTGTTACTGCATTTTTTTCTCCTAGAAATAATCTACTATTTTTTTCTTCCTCTGTAGATCTGCCTGGCTCAGAATTCCCCTTCTACATTTCACTATGTGCTAGTAAATTCACTCCATCGAATCATCACCAATGTAAGTCCAAAAGGTATTGCTAAATTACTTAAAATTTTTTTTTCTTCTTACTTATTTTTTCTTAATAAAGATGTTCTTGGTTTACAAGATTCTGAACTTAGATGTCTGATATAGAAAGGTTTCTCACAGATGATTACTTATATCTAGTAACATTTTCATATTCAGTTTTGACCTGAGGACCTTTATTGAGGAAGGTGTTGTTAATGAGATCCTTTGGAAAGATTAAACCTAATACATTTTATTTGGATCCAAAGTCCTTCAGAACAGTGCCACTGAAAGTGTAATTTAACATTTTCATTTCAAAGCTCATCACATACTAATATTCTTAGCTCTTTCCCAGCATTTAACCATTTAAGTTAAAGTAATAGTTATTTATGTTGTAGCTCAGTATGGTACATTTGAAAAATGGCGAGACTATATTTGATTGTATTATTTAGTCTTCCTTAAACAAATAAAATATTAACACACTTAAATAGAGGTGTTCACACATTACAAAACCATATCAGACAAAATAGGCAAACTCATTAAAAGGTACTTATGAAACCTTCAACTCTGATGTGAGTACATGCAATAGAAAGATAAAAAAATTATCAGATTTGGACCATGGATTTAAAAAATTTTGTTCTTCTGAATATGAACAATCATATTTTGAAGTTTCTCAAGTTATTTATCACAGTTCTACTTTTATCCATTTATAGATACTCACACTTACGTAAATTGGTCAGCTTTTTCCTGTTTTTCTCCCTTGAAAAGGGCTTTAATCATTGATGACTTAGGTATGTTTGTCCTCTTTGTAATTAAATTCCATTTTAAAAGTGTCTCTGATGAGTTAAAAATACTCCCTACCTTCATTTGCTTTGGATGTGTTGAATTAAATCAAACTCTGCCCACATTTTCTTTTATCCATTCCCGCAGGAGAAAAATAACTATTAATAAAACTATTTTGTGACACATTTAATATTTTGTGGTGGAGTGCTAGTAGCATTTCGGGCAGGACAATTCTTTGTTGTTCAGGACTGCCTTGTGCATTGCAGGATGTTTAGCATCCCTGGTTCACATTTCATTAAATGCCATTTGTGCCACTTCCCTCCTCCCACCCCCAGACATTATGAACAACTAAAATTGCCTGGGGGAATGATACCTCCCTCAGTTAAGTATCAGTGAGTTAAATTACAGGTAGAAGAACATTAAATACAGTTTGTTCCAAAAGAGAAAGTTTAATGAGTCTGATCGCAGTTAAGGTATGTTTGTATTAAAAACTTTAAAAATTTTTACTTTTACTAGTAACTTCAAGGTTTACTTTCATAGCTATTAAAAAGTAGATGATTTCTCCTCTTAAGTTTACGTGTAATTCAGAAATAAAATATTATTACCTTTTTCTTCTTTGATTTATAATACTAAAAGCATTCCATTTATTAGCGTGAATGGTTTTACATAAATGCTTAAAATTTATATTTAATAAAGTCAACTATATACTTTTTGATATTTTGTGGCTAGTTACTTTAATTGTAAACTATTTTTGTCTACAATTGAATATATAGAGCACTTTCAAGCATGGACTTGGCACTGCTGTAAGTGGCTGAGCTGCTTTGTGGGTTTGAAGCATGTCTGGAGTGGTACTTCATGCATGCCTCAGTGTATATGGTGAAGTGGTTGTGCATCTATACTCTAATAATGAGTACTGCATGTGTGAAGGTGGAGTGTGTCTGTATCAGAAATCACATCAATATGAAATCCATTTTTATAAAGAAAAATCTATATTGACTAATTTTTAAAATTTTAAAATATCAGAGTAACCTTTCAATGAATAGCTTGAAAAGGAGCATAGATTTGAGTCTATAAAGTATCTTTGAAAGTTATACGTTAGATAATACTTTATAATTATAGATTGTTGGATAAATTGTTTCTTGTTAGGGTTCCCCCTGCCCCTTTGGTTTGAGGCTAATAGATATTGAATCTTAAGTACTTTCTGACTTAAAAGAACTATATATAAAGTAAATATGTAAATTTGTGGAATCTCAGCGAAGATGGAAATATTTTGTCTTGAAATCACATGAAATTTTTCTTACACATTTGGACTCCTAATCTTAAATTCATTTTTAGTGTAAGATTTCCTTTTAAATGATTCTTGGTTCAGTACACCTCACAAGTTTTCTTCTTCTGTGGTTCTTTAGCAAATTCACATGTTAAAAAAAATATATTACCACATTCTCAAATAAAATAAAAATTTTACTGATGTGTTTTTGAGGGTTTATATAGAAGTAGTAATGATATTTGCAGTTCTTTGTTTTGTTTTCATGAAACATACTCAATTCATAAGTACAGTGTTAGATCTAAAATATTTTGCTGTTCTTAAGAAATCCGAAAATATACTATTTGAATTTTACTATAATGTAAGCTTTCATCAGTTTCAAAAATGGTACTCATAGTACCGTTACCTTTTCTATTATGCCATAAGAGAAGAATTGTAGTTACAAGATCTCTGTTAAGTATTTACTCTTTATAGGCTTCTTTTAGGCTAAGTTAGATATATTGTTCTAATTGGGAAATTAAAGAAATAATATACTCGTATATGAGCCAACTATCTTAGCCATCAGTGGAACATGCTATAGCTGGTATAGTACTTAGTATTGTTTTTTCCTTACGGCAGTTTATTGTGGTTTACTATGGATAGTTCACATATTGAGAATGAGATGATCTCTTTCTACTGAGAGGTTTTGGTTGAAGAAATTATTTCCAAGGCATTTGCAATTTTATTTGTTATCTCTTAAAGAATTGCCACATAGTTTGCTCATATTGTAAAAATATTGCCATTTGTTTGGCAATAAACTAAGTTTTCAGGGGGAAAGAAGATTGTCTACTTTAATTGACTAGTTTCAGAAAGGACACATTTAGTAACTGCTCTAAACACTAAATTTTTTACCAACTACATGATGTCTAGTTTTTAGCATTTATTTTATTTAAAAGTATAAAATGACTGAATTTATAAATTATGAAAAGTTACAATTATGAAAATCACCAAAACTTAAGTTAAATTCAAGCTGTTTTATTGGGTGCACCTGGTAGCACAATACAGTTTTAACCACTATCAAAATGACATAATTTCAATAGAATGTTATGTGGGATACATGTCTCTTTAGTTAATCAGTTTTTGACAAGATATTATGGGGTCAGTAGAGTGAGGAGGACCCTTATCTCAATGCATTTTGTGATATTCAGCCTTTTTCATTTTAAGCTGATTAATATAAGTTGTGTAAGTTAGTAAATATAGGGAAATCAAGCTGTGTTAATTGCTTGGGCAAGTCAGATGACCAAATGGACCAAAGTTTACATAATCCATTGTATAACCAAACTAAAACTTGATCATTTGTTATAAAATGGCTTAAATAAAGTAGGAGTTAAGGAAAAAGCAGAAACAAGCATATTACCCAAAAAGAAGTATTTCTTCCCTCACAGATTTTGAGTCCCTCCCTTCCTAAGTATAGTTCAGTAGTCAAATTGTATATTGTAAAAGTTAAAGATATACTTTCAAATAAAATAGGTATTGAAAACTGGAAACAAGCTAAGCAAATTAAACAGATATAAAAATATTTACATAAAATAATTACCTTTTAAAAATATTTAGCTGTGATCAGTTTGTCTTTGTGGTGATCATTAGTCTTTTCATGTATTGTACCATCATTCCATATCAGTTTAAGATTATAGGTTTACTAATAGCTTATCTCATTTACTAATTTCATGTCGTAATTATCATTGTTGTCTGTAGGCATATTCCTTCAACATTATGTTGAACTACTAATCTCTTTTAAAACTTTAATAATCATATTCTTAATCTGGGAAAATTTAGAAATATGGACGTATGTTTCAGCAATGTGTAAAACATTAAACTTAAGAAAAAGATTGGCTATAGAATCGGATCTCTAAAGACTTTTTGTTTCTCAAGTTCACTAAATTATTAGTCAGAAGAGACAGTCTATATGCTCATGCTCATGAAGTAGGCAATTTATCTCATGTTTATTATATTTTAAAATAGACATATGATTCGAATTAAAGATATTATTTGAAGACTTTGGAAATCATGGCATATGTTTGCATGGTTTTAGAAAGTTTCTCACAAAAGGATAAAAAATTATAGTAATAACCAGAGCATATAACTCAAGCAAATTTGTACTTTTCCATTCTTAATGGTATCTGTTTTTGTCCAGTCTGCATTGGATTGGTGGCCTAAGATTGATGCTGTATATTGTCACTCAGTTGAACTCCGAAATATGTTTGGTGAAACACTTCATAAAGCAGTGCAGGGCTGTGGAGCACACCCAGCAATACGAATGGCACCGGTAAGATTAATCATGAATTTTTAATCCACATTCTTCCTATTGCATTTTCAGTGTCTTTATCCCATTCTTGCTGTTTTGATTATTTTAGAAAATCAAATAGTCCTTCCTTTTCTATAAGTATTGTGGTATGTTGTATACCGCAGTATTGTTGCAATATTAGTTTATGATGTTTGTTTTCCACTATTTCAGTGAGTCAAACATTTTCTTAGAGGAATTTTTTTCGCAAAATGCTGTTAAAATTTTATTGTCGTTTTTTAAGTTCCTTTTTCCTTTAACCTTTCCTTATTAATCAAAATATTTTGATTAGCTCCTCCTGTTTTGGGAGTGATTAATGACTTCTGGGTTAGAGTGAATGTTCCTGCAAATGCACAGTTTTGCCCATTGGATGATGAATATCGCACATAGGAAATTAGAAATAAAGTTTTTAATTTTTATTTAAAATACAAATTTCATATTTCAGCAAACATGCTCTGAGCATTTAAATATGATAGGCACTTTGATATCGAAGTTTGACTGTGTTTAACCTAAATAAAAATGGACTTTTCAAATGAAGTATTCTAAAAGATTAGTATTATTAATGTAGAATTTTAAATGGAACCCATTTAAATAGATAATTATAGGATTGTGACAGTCATTTCTTGGTATTTATGTTTAGCGAGAGTATTCTACATGGCAACTCTTGACATTGATTGGTGGTACTTTGTCTTCTGCTTCTTATGTTCTATTCTTTTTGGCTGCTGTCGCTCACATGATCAGATGCCAACCAGTCACTGTTTTGCATGGCAGTGGGCTTCTGTGGCTGTAAGTATAACCCATTGTAACTACCTCAGAAAAGTCTTTGGTTTCTTTGACTTTTCTGTGTGTAGTTACCATGATAGTCACATCATGTCATTTCACATGAAAATGTAGCATGTTTTTATCTATTGATTTTATCTAGTAGATTAGCCATTTCACACTTACAAAATAATTTAAAACAACTTCCTTTCTGGCATGCTTCTCTTTTTCTAAATTCCCTTAGTCAAAAAAATATTTTCCAAATTCCCTTAGTCAATGTTTTATGTAGTTGTAGTTCACTCTTATCCAGTTGTCAGTAATTGTTTTTGAGGATTGTTTATCTTAGATGTTCAAATAGAGAAAGAAACTTGCTATACCATATAGTTTGGGATTGTATAGCCTAAGAAATTATAGCCAAAAGAGCACGGCAATGATGTTTTATTAAATAAAATGCAAAGCTGTTTTTTAGTTGACTTTTTGTAATGCCAAGTACTTAATTTTTTTTTTAAATTGAAAATTTCAGGCTAAGTTAATTGGAGGTCAACATCAATAATGCCTACTTAAAGTTATTTAATGAGATATCATTTTAAAAATTTTAGAAAATGACTTGGAATAAATTGTTGAAAAGTTATTTAATGACTTATTTATTCATTCCAGATATCTTTTGCAAAGTTAGAACTTCATTTGATTTTTTGTTTGAAGTTTTCTACCTCTTCAGGTAGAAAATTAAAGCCCTCCAATAATAGAAATTGGTGGAAAGTTAATATTCACTTCCAATTTAACTTTAATATCCAGTTTACTATCTGTCTGTAATTTAATTTTCTGTGCATGTGGACTGAAAGAAAATGAAACTAAATCATTTTTTTGAACAAAGACAAAATTTTATTTGTAGTCTGAAAATGTTCTCTACATTTAGAAGTTATTTTACTTCATAGCCCTAGTTATTAGCTGATTCTAGGAGCTATGTACTTTACTATTGGTAACTATTTTATAAAAGCCATAACTAGACTTCTTTTGGTCCAAGGACAACTGTGATAAGAATTCAGTTTTGATTTCTAATTGTTCTCTTGAAAGTATCAGTATACATTTGATTTTCAAAATCATTATTAAGCTGTTTATATTCATGTATTCGTATATGTATAAAATTTTATGTGTATGTATATAGTTGTACATAGTGGCCAAAGGACTGTTTTCTGGCTGCTATTCTTCCCAGGGAAAATAATTAGCAAATTTAATATGAAATGATATTTTAGAATAAGAACATTTTAGAATTTGGATGATGCTTAAGGTGAATCTTGCTCCTCTTAAACCTGGTGAGTAAATGATCAGACAACAAATGTGGAAGTATTGAGCTCCCACTCACTGCCAGGCACAGTGTTAATGCCAGGGGAGCATGACAGTCTACACAGACACCAGCACTTTCCTTCACAGAGATTCTGGTCTCCTAGCTTTTGCTTGAAAACTTCTAATAAAGTGCTCACTACAGGTGTCAAAAAGTCTGGAAACACATAGCTGAATATACGTAATAAATGTTTTAGAGAAAATACATTACATAGGGTTTCTCAACCTTGGCACTGTTGACATTTTGGAACGGATAGCTGTTTGTGGTAGGGGACTGTCTTGTGCAATGTGGGGTTTAGCAGCACCTCTAGCCTTTACCCACTAGATGCCATTAGCATTCATACCCCACTCACCATGAAAACCAAAAATGTTTCCAGATCTTCCCTGGGGGACAAAATTGCTCCTAGTTGAGAACCACTGTATTACATGATATATGTTCAGTTGGTTGTCCTCATTTGCATTGCCTCAGATGATTTGTGGCTTTGATAAACCTAAGCCTTTAGCTTGCTATAGAAGTAGTGATCTAAAATAGCAAAAAAATTTACCTTTTTCAATCTGTAAACAGGTAAAATAATATCAGTGTTTCTAGGCTTTACAACCACCCTGTGTTTTAGAGATGGATACATTTCTTGCTGGAAAGAGCTATTTGAAAATTTTTCTTCTACCAAGATAGACTTATGTCTCTATCACTCCCAGCCATCACTGATTTTCTTTCTGGAGCGCTATAGAACACTTCTGATCTTTCCATAAGACAGCACTACAGATATTTGAATACAGTTATCCTGTACTCCTAAAGGT
This sequence comes from Pteropus vampyrus, assembly GCF_000151845.1. Lineage (NCBI taxonomy): Eukaryota > Metazoa > Chordata > Mammalia > Chiroptera > Pteropodidae > Pteropus > Pteropus vampyrus. Next base: position 8,100,845 of record NW_011888831.1, read on the forward strand.
TCTTTTGTTTTTATATCATTATAGCATTGGAAAGGATTTTATTATTTCTACTTTCTTTAAAACTGTGTGTGTGTGTGTGTATGTTTTGCTTGATCTGGTTTTACAGCTGTGGAAACTGAGGCACAAATGATGTTAAATGAATGACAAATAGTCACATGGTTAGTGAATAGTCAGCATTTATTTAGTCCATTGTCTATCCCATTATTCAGCTGTCTTTCCTCACTAGTATGTTAGCTTGATGAAAGCAATAGCTTTGTCTGGCTAGTCCAGCACTGATTTTCTGGCCCCTAGACAGTATCTGGCACATAGTAGGCATTTGGTACATATTTGTTGAATGAATGAATGAATTTCTAACTTGACCTGCTTTCAAAACCCTCCATCTGGTTTTCTTCTTTCTCTTCTGGAGATAATTCAACGTATTACTGGTTCCCCCCCCCCCAATTAAAATGACATATTAAGATCTGATTTTAGTCTTCCAGATGTGTAATAATTGCTGAAAGCTGTTAACCTGCTGTGTCTGCATACCATGTTTGTACTAAACAGTCTAAGGTTGCATTATTATCTTAAATTGAACCTTTAATCATTTAAACTCCTTAGCCTTTTTCATGTGAACATTGAGCTAGAACTTCTCTATTTTGTAGTTTGGTAATATTTTTTAAAATTTGATTTGTTCTAGCACTAATCATTCACTATTTTAAAACAAAGAGAGCCTGTTAATAATGTATGAATTTTCACAAATATATATAATTTCTGCACATTTGCTTCTTAAAGAAGATCCTGGCTTGGCAAATGTTCCTTACATGCCCATAATTTAGTCACGGTCTTAAATAAGTTAACAAATAATTTGCATTCTTAATAATCACCTGAATACTTGGATTAATGAATTTTTTTCCTGGGCATGACTCCCTCTCTTTTTTGGCCAAAGCTCATTTACCACCTTGGATTTCTACTAGTATCTGCAGTATGGAAGACCAATTAATAAATTAAGGAATGGGTTATTTTTCTTACATTTTAGTTAAGAAAATATTTCTTCTTTAGCAAATTGTTCCTGTCTTTATATTACCTAATGGTCATTAATTAAAAGGTATTTGAATTAAAAATTTTATTTGAATTTTTCAAGTCTTATCTCGTATTAGGCAGCAATACTGGAACAAAATTTATTTGCTGATACCCGGGATCAAGAGATGATATAATTAACTATTTACTTTTGGGAAAGAATTACTAAATAAGAGAATTCTTATATCTGCTAATTGTCCTTTGATCTGTATTCTTGTGCCTGGCTGTATCAGGGAAGAGCAGTTACACTTAGTTATATCTTAGTGAATAAATTTGTTCAATGAAAGTTTCACCTTGATCTAAAGTGTTACCTCTACTTAGAATGGAAACAAAATGGAGTTTAATGGGAGCAAACAGTAGAAACAATTTATTGAGTACATTTTGTAAGACTTTTGTGGTGGCATTATAAATATAAAAGCAAACCGTATTTCTAAGTTTTGCTATGTCTCCTCTGTAGTGACCTTCAACATAAATGTGTACATTAAATAGCTTTTCTTCCTCTCTGAGGACCAAAAACCTTCAGTGTTCTTGAGCATAATAACAAATAGATTTCTCACACTTAAACATTGAGTATAGTGGCTGTGTGTTACAGATATGCATCTCCACTTATTACCTTTGAAAGACAGCCTGTTTATTTGGACATTTTTATTACATAAAAGTATGCCTGTTTAAACCAGATATTTTTAAGTCCTTTTAAAGGAAAAGTGGAAATGTTTTATAAGAATAGAGAGAAAGGTGATACTGGATCCAGAATATAATTATTAGATTTTGAGTTGAATAACATCTATAATTATAATACCAACACAGGGTCTGCAGTAGTATCTCTGTAATTGAAATACACTTTCCATGATTTAATCTTTCTCAAAGAGTTCTTTCTCTGTTTTATCAGTGTTCTTCAGACAAAGTACATGAATTATGTAACTTGAGAGAGATGGAGTGCAGTAGGAAAAAAAAAGCAAAACTTATGATTTAAACTATTAAGTACAGAGATTGCCTATATATTATATTTCATCAATTATAAGAACTTAGTTTTTAACATCTCTGAAATTGAAAGTGCATCTTATCTGTCTGGTGTCTGACAGTTGAGAGTGGTTTTTCATCCCTTGTGGTACATACAGTAATGATAAATCTTACGGTTGGTAATGTCATAGATTTTATGAAATATTTGTGTATATGTTTGTAGGATAATTATTACATCCGTTGATTAGTGTATTTTGAGAGCTGTAGACTTAAGTACTTTATCCCTAAGTTTTTCACATTTTGGAAAATTGTTTTTTTACAAAGGAGTCAACCTGACATTAAAACTTTTAGTATCTTAATATATTTTCACTTAAACTTGATTAAATTATATAAGAATAATTTAAATGTTGCAAAAATAATTTTCATTTGTTTTTTAAACTTAATAACATTAACCTTATACTTACTATTGAATGTTTCTACTAATACACATTTAGTGGTATCAAATATCTGTTTATTTTTTCAAAGTTTTTTAAAATTTACATTAAAAAATTAGATAGCTTTTATCTTCAACAGCGCCTGATTCTTACAAAGTGATGTCATGTTTTTGTTTTTGTTTTTAGAGTCTTACATTTAAAGAAAAAGTAACAAGCCTTAAATTTAAAGAGAAACCTACAGACCTGGAGACAAGAAGCTACAAGTATCTTCTCTTGTCTATGGTGAAACTAATTCATGCAGATCCAAAGCTGTTGCTTTGTGTAAGTATTTTTATGAAACAAATTGAAATTATTACACAAACTTAGTTTGGTTTAACTAAAATTCTGAGACCCTGAATGTAACTATTAGCTAAAGAACACTTACTGATTCTTTCTGATTATGCTTGAAGATATCCCTAAGAAAACTTAACTTATGGAGACTACTAATATAATTAGATTTCTTTACCTTTCTTCTTTGTTTTCCTTATCATTAACATACTTCGATGAGATCTTTTGTCCTTACCCTGTTACCAGATTATATATTGTTCAGGCATTATCCTGGGATGGGAGTGAAGGTGATGAAGCAACCATAAATCAGAGTGCTTTCTATGTGGTAAATGGTTAGGTTTTTTTAATTTTCAATTGCTATTGCCAAACCATTTAGCTTTTCTATCCTCCGTTCTTCCTGTCATCAGCCTTCTATTGTCACTGGCTTTGCCTACAAATTCTCTGTTGGGAAGAGGAGATGAAAATGGGTGTGGTTGTCATAACTCGTTCCTTCCAGCTTCAGATGGTATTAGATTCCAGAGATCATGACTGTGGTGCACACAATAATTAGGAACTAACAGATCAAATGAGTGATAGTTATATGAAGTGATTAAAAGTATGGGCTCTGGAGACAGACTAGCAATATGATTTAGATGACTTACTTAACCTCTCTGTTCCTTAGTTTTCTTTTGTGAAATATTATAATAATATTTCCTACTTCAGAGATTAGGAAGATTGAAGTTGTATATGTCATGTTTTCAGGAACAATGTATAATAAATTTATAAGTACAAATAAATGTTAGCTTTTATTACTGTTAACAAAGTAGTTAACATTAACATTATTAATACCCCAGATGTAACAGTTATATAAGGTGAATTTCATAGGATACCATGGTTAACCTTTGTGGAGTTTCTCCAGTCTTTGGAGAGCAGCATCTAGGAAGATTTTTTATTACTTTGTTCAGCAATAGGCTTCTTAAGTGCTCAGGTACTTTGAATTGTGAAGGCATATTTTTCAAATTACTATAGGGGTTCATAACTTGATATCCGTAGTCTCAAGAGTTCTATGAACCTCTCGAATTAAAAAAAAATGTGTACATGTGAGTATTTTTCTGGAGAGAAACAGGAGAGAGAATTCCCAAAGGATTAGTGATCTCAAAAGAAGGCCCATGCTATTTCAAACTGTTTGAAAAGCACATTCAAATTTGGGAGTCTAATAGAATAAGTTGTTAGAACTTTGGTATGGAAAAATTCCATAAAATCTATCAGTGAGACTCTATAAAAGTAATGAAATACTGTCCCCCCCCTTTTTTTTTATGTAGCACAAGTTATTTATGGTGTTATTTCATCATGCATGTTATATATTAGCACCACATTGTTTGTGTGGATCAAAAAAAGCACCAAAGTCACTGGTGCTTTATGTGTTGTGAATTTATTGTTGAAAGAACAAAACCTGCTGTTTTCCAAGTTTGAAATTTAGCTAGGGTAAAAGTGTCTTTTAAAATTGAAATTATTGCCTTTGCTGCCATCTAGTGGTTAAATAACTTTTCTTAGATAACCAAAGGTAAGTTAAAATGGCGATTCATTATAAACATTTGATTATTTCATATCGTACATATAAAAATTTTATATCGTAGTAAATAGGAGAAATGTAGAAAATACTATTAAATGATCTCAATCGTAGTATTTTTAAAGTAATACCATCTTATTGTCTTCCATCTCTGCCATCTCTGTCCTAATTATGTTACTTTCATTTTTTCAAACCTCCTAATTGCATCATTTCCTACCTCCCTCTAGTCATTGCTCTACACTAAAATTATAGTGATCTTGGATGTGGTTCCATAATGTAGCGGTTAGCACGTCTGCTTTACATGCAGAAGGTCTTGGATTCGTGCCCCAGTGGAGCCACGGTCCATGGTCTGTGGCCATACCACTCTGAATAAGCCCAATCCCATCTGATCTTGGAAGCTTAGCAGGGTCGGGCCTGGTTAGTACTTGGATGGGAGACCACCTACGAAGACCGGGTGCTGTAGACATTTTTAAAAAAATTATAGTGACCTCTTTAAAAAGCAAGTCTTATCATATCCCCTGCCCACCTTAAAACCTTTTAATTGAAATTGCTCTTGGGATAAAGACCAAACTCCAAATAGAGGTACAAAGTCATACAAAGTCTGACTTTCACCTACCACTTCTGCCACATCTAGCATCATATTTTTCTTTATCTTTACTCTAGTCATTATGGCCTATTTTTCACTCCATCTTACTTACCGCATTCCTTTATACTTGTGCTTGCACTTGCTGTCTCCTCTGCTTACTAGATGCTTCCCTGTCCTTTTCATGTAGTAATTCCTGCTCATTCTGAACCATTATCACTGCTCTAAGGAAGCCTCTCTGACTGCCACATTTTCCTGTTAGCAGTATGTACCTTCATAGTTCTTGTCTCATTTGCAGTTTAATTCATGTTGGTCTGATTGTTTTATTGATGTTTATCTTTCCCACCAGACTATATGCTCCAGGAGGGTAGGAAACATCTTTTTTCCTTGTTGTGTCTTTGGTATCAGGTTATTAATAACTGACTATAAATGAGTGTTACAGGGTTATTAATGACTGATTGTAAATATCAGAAAATAGGCTAACAGTTTCGAATTACAGATATGCTAAGGTGTGGGCTTACCTTAATCATTATAATGGAAAAGAATCTGTACTTAGCAAATAAAAATGTGGGCATGGGACCCACTGGCCTCACTTAAGTGATCCATATATTCTTGACATGTAAATAGATACTCCCAAGTTTCCAGAAGCATTTTTAGTCTCTTTAAGTAGATAGACATTCACATTTTTTTATATCGCTAGTTTGCTTTTCTTAGCACACAATGTTTTTCTACAATGTAAAAGACTGAGGTATGAGTATCTGGAGGTGTGAATTCTAGCCCTGTATGGATTTGAGTAGATCCTTTGTACTAGACAACCCTTTGTACTGGACAACAGAGGGCTACACAGGGTAATTGTACAGTCCTTGTCCAACATGCTTGTTCTTTGCCTTTGATCACAATCATTTATAAGATCAAAGCCAGTAAATTCCAAACCACAGGTATATTATTTAGCCATTGTAGTGTTGCTGGAAGAAAAAATTACTCTTTATATTATTGATATGGTTTCTTAATTGAAAAGCTAATACCTAGTTTTTCTTTTAGGGTTTTTTTTCTGGACATTATTTACATTAATGAACAAATATAGATGTAGACTAAGAATCCTTAATAAAAGCAGTTTTGATTTATTAAAAAATTCCACAATTATTTTTATTAAGATATAACTCACATACCATAAAATTCACCATTTTAAAATGTACAGTTCACTGGTTTTTAGTATATACAAGGTTGTGTAGCTATCACTACTGTCTAATTCTATAACATTTTCATCACTCCAAAAAGAAACCTAGTACCCGTTAGCAGTCACTCTACATTCCCTTCTCCCTTTAGCTCCTGTCAAATGATTTTTTAAAATTGAAGTTTGCTTTTTTTCCTTGCAGAATCCAAGAAAACAGGGGCCTGAAACCCAGGGCAGTACAGCAGAATTAATCACAGGGCTTGTTCAACTGGTCCCTCAGTCACACATGCCAGAGATTGCTCAGGAAGCAATGGAGGTAAGGGAGTGAGGGGAATAATTTCTAGGCTCTTGAAAGAAAGGCTGTAACTGTGTGCATTCTCGATGTTTTTTTGGTGTGTAGTTTCTGTGAGTGATAGATGTAATTTCTGGACATCTTTTAGAGAGATATGGAAATGGTGTATTTGTGTCTATACACTATTTTATGAACTCCATGGAGAAAGAAGGGGTTTACTTTATGTAACAACAACATTAATCAGATTCTTATGCTAAATTAAAAAATTCAGAATTTTCTAACTATAGTTGACTTTCGAATTTTAAAATATGTATTGAATTTTAAATCTCTATACAGTTCACACACCATAAAGCTTACTATTTTAAAGTGTACAATTTAGTGGCTTTTAGTATATACACAAGGATGTACAACCATTGCCACTATCTAATCCCAGAACATTTTGTCACCCCAAAAGGAAACCCTGTCACTCCCCATTACTCTCTGACCCCAGCCGCTGGCAGCTACTAATCTATTTATCTTTATATATTTGCTTGTTCTAGAAGTAGAATCATACAATATGTGTCGTTTTGTGCCTGGTAACAATGATTTCAAGGTTCATCTATATTGTAGCATGTAGCATTCTTTATTGCCAGATATTTCATTGTATGGGTATACCACATTTTATTCATTTATTCATCAATTGTCAGACATTGGGATTGTTTCTGCTTTTTGGCTAACGTGAATAATGCTGCTGTGTAAATTTGTGTAAAGGTTTTTGTATGGATATACTTCTTAGTATATAGCGAGGAGTGGAATTGCTAGATCATATATATGGTAACTTTTTGAAGAACTGCCACACTCTTTTCCAAAGTGACTGTCTTTTTATATTCCCACCAGCAATGTATGAGGGTTCCAATATTTCCACATCTTGCCAATACTTTTTATTGTATTTTTGAATACATCCTAGTAGGCGTGAATATAGTTGACTTTTTAAAAAATTATTTTTATATTGGTTACTTGATAAATATGGTTTTAAGTTAAACCAGTTTTATTGAGGTATGATTTACATTTAATAAAATCACCTAAGATTTAGAATATTTCTGATCAAACCAGAAAGTTTCCCTGTGTCTGTTGCAGTCAGTGCCCCTACTCTCTGTCCCAGAGACCACTGGTCTGATTTCTTTCAGTATCAATTAGTTCTGCCATTTCTAGAAGTTCATATGAATGGAATCTCAGATGGTATCTTTCTTTTTGCTGGCTTCTTTCACTCAGCAAGTTTTTGAGATTCATCCATGTTGTTGCATGTGTTAGTTCCTTTTTTATTATTGATAGGTATTCTGTTGATGTTTATACCACAGTTTACTGACTTGTTAATGGCCACTTAGGTGAACATATCCATCACTACTGAAAATTATCTTGTGCTCCTTTGTGTTCTCTCATTCCCTCTCTCCCTTTATTGCCCCCTACCTGCTCTCTTGCTTTTCCTGTAACCATTGATCTGTTTTCTGTTACTGTAGATTAGTTTACATTCTATATAAGTGGAATTATGAAGTATATACTTTCTTTCCTGTCTTCTTTAACTCAGCATGATTATCATGACATTCATCTGTGTGGTTCCATATATCATTAGCTTATTCCTTTTTAAACAATTCATTCCTTTTTATTGCTGTACAGTGTTCCATTGTGTGGCTGTACCACAGTTTGTTTATCCACGGTAATGGACATTTGCATTGTTTCTAGTTTTTGGCTATTACAAATAAAGATTTTAGGAACGTGTATGTACAAATCTGTATGTAGACATATGCTTTCATTTCTCTTGGGTAAATACCTAAGAGTGCAAAAAATCTTACTATCTAGTCTCTTTATAAGAGACTACATAGTCTTTAAATCTTTACAGCTTAACTATAAGGACATTGGAAGGTAAGCACTACAGGGATAGAAAAATATGCCATACAAACTAACCCAAGGAAAGTGGACTAATAAATAGATGTGAAGTTTAAGACAAGAAACATTATTGGAGGTAAAGAAGAATATATCATTATTACAAAGGGATCCAATCCATGCAGGAAATAAAACTATGTGAACCTAACAACAAAACTTCAAAATCTATAAAGTAAATGGAGAGACAAAGCCAATTGTAGTGGGATACTTGAGCATACTTTTCTCAATATCTGATAGAATAAACAAGCAAAAAAATTTAGTAAGGATAGAAGATTTGAACAACACAATTATCAAATATGATATATTTGACGTATATAGAGCAATACACTCAATAAATACACTTTCTTTTCAAGTACACATGGAATGTTCAGTAATTCCTGAGCATAAAGTAAATCTCAGCAAATTCTAAAGGATTGAAATCATTCAGAATTATTTTGGTGACTACAGTAGAATTAAGCTAGAAATCAATAACAGAAAACTTTATGAAATATCAAATGACTATACTGTTTTTATTTATACTCTGTGCTAATTAATGTACTCTGCAAATTAGTACAACTACCATTAAAAATTGCTTTACAGTGTCTGCAAAAGCAAAACATAGGACTTAACAATTCCACCCCTAGGTATGTATCCACTAGAAATGTGTATGTATGTTTACCAAAAGACACATTCAAAAATATTAATAGCATAATTTGTAATAGCCCCCAAAACTGGAAACAAATGTATCAACAGAATAGATTAATAATTTGGGTTATATTCATTCCATTGATTACAACAATGAAAAGAGAATGAGCTACTGCTAAGTGTAGCTCACAGACATGATCTCTTAGAAAACAGCCAAACACAAAAGAGAACATGCTGTAAAATTCTCTTTATATAAATAAGCAACAGGCAAAACTAATCTATGGTGATAGAAATCTGAACAGTGGCTACCTTTGTCAGGGGCTAATGACAGCAAGGTAATGTGAAAAAGGCTTCTGGGTGTTGATAATGTTGCTCTAGATAGGTTACATGGGGTATATATATTTGTGAAACTTTATTGAGCTATATATACTTAAGATTTGCTACTTTGTTGTTTACACTGTACAATTTTACCAAAAATATCAGCACTTATTGCTTATATTTGTGTATATTGCTATTGGTCTTATAAATTAGTATATTCCTTGCATTCTTTTTAGAAGGCTGTTTGACAGTATTTGGCAGGAGCTGTAGAAATACCCATTTTTTTGGTGCAGATAATTCCATTCCTGTATTTTTTAATCCTCTGAATACAATTCAAAAGGAAAAAGCTACATACCTATGTGCTTATTGCTCTTATTTATAATAGAATATTAGGAAAATTTTAAATATGGTTTAATGTTCAATGCCAAGAGAATATTTTAACTTGGTGAACTGTTAAACATCCACTAAAACATACAGATCACCCAGCAATATGGAAAAATATTAATGAAATGTAAAATGGGTATACTATGTTTACAGCTTTGTTAAAATATATGCAGAAAACTAAAAAATGGAAGGGGTCATGAAAAGGAAAACAATTATATGAAGTCAGGGGAAAAAAGGCTAACACATTCTCTTTCAGTATTTTAAAAAACGTTTTGCCAAACAATAATATAAATAGAGAATTTGCCTCTTAAAGTGTCAGTTAATTATACTAAATTTTTGCACAAAAGTGACAAAATTGAATGTTAATTGGTGCCATTTTTTCTTGATATGTGTTATAAACTATAATTTTTGAAGATTCTCAAAATGAGTATCGGTTTTTACTAAATATCTAAAAGTAATTATAGTAAAATGTTTGAAATAAGATATTGTAGGTCTGGTCTTTAATAATTTGTAACTATTGGAGTTATAAAGTGGTCCAAGGTTAGACATTTACATATTTTTTCCTAATGTGAGATAAGTTATCAGTGCAGCTATTTGCAGTTAATGCACTTGATTTGATTTTAAGAGAAGAAATCATTTCTCATTATTTGTTCCAAACAACATTTCATTGAAGTTTTATTAAAAAGTTTTAGAAGAGAGTAGAGAATTGCCTCATATGCTGACCAAGGACTGAGAGGAATGTGCAGAGCTCAACAGTGTGCCTCTAGGGGATGCATTGTGGAATTGGAGTTAGGGTAGGGTTGTTTTGAAGGAAGAGTCTAGTTTTACTCTTTATACCTTAGATGGCTTTAATTTATTTCATAATAGTGTTTTTGTGTTGTATATCTTAAATTAATTTAATTCCCGTTCATGTCCTTTGAGCCAAATTCCAATTCCAGTTTCAGTTCTGTCAATTGAAATATTTTAGGATGAATCATCTGCTATGAAATGTGAAGTCTGTTTTGTTCTCCTCTCATTTTTGAAAAATAATTTATCTTTTCCAAAAGAATTTGTGGCAAGAAAGATAACTTCTACTTTATCTTTTGGCCTAGAATTAAAATATTGTTGTGTATATTTGGCAAGCTCTCCTTACTTGGCGATTAAATTTATGTTCCATAGAGTTCTTTGATACTTATTGAAATTATTTTGTTTGTATCTTAAAGTAATTTTTACATGTTTATATTGCTATTCTGAATTCATCAGTCATTTAATTTCATGCATGTATGCCATATTAGGTAAGAATGATAGGAATAAAGTGATTTATTTCTCTATATTATTCCCTAGAGATTTGGGTTCTTCAGAGTTGAGGCTACAATTAAATAGCTCGATTATTAACATTTGTAAAATAAATACTCCAGTGTTATGTTTACCAAAACTTTTTAAATAAGTCTTCTCTCTCTTTTTTAAAATTCAGGCTCTGCTGGTTCTCCATCAGTTAGATAGCATTGATTTATGGAATCCTGATGCTCCTGTAGAAACATTTTGGGAAATTAGGTATATGGACTTTTATTTTTTTAATTCAGTTTAAAATTTTATTTTATATTTTTTTGTTTTTAAATATTAACTATATTATTTGGTTTATTTTAAAGTTTATTCACTTATACCTCAAGAGGTTTTTTGATTTTGTATTTTATTTGACTTGAAATTATTAATTAGATCATTTCTTGTTTTAACTGTAGGAAGTGTCACAGCAATTTAGAAAAAATTTTTTTTTAATTGTACTATATTTTATTACCCAGCTGTAAGTACTATTGGTTGGTAATTTCTCTTTTATTTCAGATTTTTGTGTAACTGTGTTTTAAATTGATTTTTAGTTATAAGGTTGGTGTGTTAAAATTTTGGAATGTTAATAGTTTACTCCAGTTTTTTAAACTATGATTTTTCATAAATTTTCAAATATACCAGTGTTTTTGATGAATGGATTAATAATGAACACTGCTTAGTAGGCACAAAATATATACAGAATTTTATAATTTATTTCCCAGGTTTTATAAATTATTACCTTTTAGTGAGCACAAAGGCAATGCACTGAGGAAAATTAAGCTTCAGGTTTTGTCATTATCTCATCATAGAAGTGGATGCTCTAAGTCACCTGGCAGCTGAGTCAAATTCCTGATGATAGAGCAGTGCTCTTCGAAAGTAGTGTAATGTGAACCACATACATAATTTAAAATTTTCTAACTGCCACATTAAAAAGTAAAACGCAGGTAAAATTAATTTTAATACATTTTAATCCAATATATATATCTGGAATATTATTTCAGCATGTAATCAATATAAAAGTTATTAATGAGATATTTACATTCTTTTTTCATAAAGTTTTCAAAATTTTGTGTGTTTCACACTTTGAGCACGTCTCAGATTGGACAAGCCACATTTCAGGTGCTCAGTATCTACATATGGCTGGCTAGTGGCTACTGTGTTAGATAGGTCCAGAGTAGGGATCAGCAAACTTTAAAGGGCAAGGTAGTAAAAATTTTAGACATTATAAGCCAGATAGTCTCTATCATAACTATTCAGTTCTACTGTTGGAGTGTGAAAACAGCCACAGACAATACATAAATGAATGGGGATGGCTGCCCACTGAAACTTTATTTACAAAAGCAAATGATGGACTAGATTTGGCCTGTAGGCAGTTGTTAGAGACTCTGCTCTAGTGTTCTTGGTTTGTATACCGTCTGGCTTTGTGCATTTGGTTTATTATTTATTCTTGTGTCCTCTACAAAGACTAGATGCATAGATGAAATAGGTGGGAATTAGGGGGTAGGGAGCTTAGAAGTACTTGAATTTTTTTACATAATCCATAGACTTATTTCCTTTGATTATTGTGCTACTAACATTTTGGTAACCATTTCCCTAAAACAAATCCTAAAAGGGAAAATAAACTTCTCTAAACTTGTGTCCATTATGAGAGAATGCCATTCTTATGTACTGATTATATCTGTATTAGGTTATTTATTGACAGTGCTGGTAACCATGAATTTTATATTACTGCAGCTCTCAAATGCTTTTCTACATCTGCAAGAGATTAACTAGCCATCAAATGCTTAGTAGCACAGAGATTCTCAAATGGTTGCGGGAAATTTTGATCTGCAGGAATAAATTTCTTCTTAAAAATAAGGTAAGCAAAATGACATCTTTAGAAATGGAAGAATATTTGGAATGGTTATAGGAAGAAATTAAAGAAGTGTTATTAGCCAAATTAAGTCCTACTTTAGCTCCTCCCTCCTACAAAGACTTCAAGGGAAATATGTGCAGGGGACAGTGGTTGCAAAATTAACATTTAAAAATCTGTTCTGAGGCTTTGACTTTAGAGCCACAACCCTGATTAGTTGAGTTAAGCAGGACACTGTGGAACAAGCCTGGGAGGCATTGGGGCTGCTGTAATTAAAGTAGATTGAGGAGCATATTCTGTTTCTCCTCTCAAGTTCATATGTAAAATTTGGATCTTATGGTTAGATTAGTCCAGAGAATTTTATCTATCAAGAAGCAGAAGAGGAGAGGTTTCAGGGTCCTCAATCTAGTTTTATTCATATTCCTGCCATAAAGGTTTCACCTCTTGAAAACATCAGGAGTTGTCTTCCTTAGGGTCGAGTGAAAAGTTTCATTCTGAAATATTGAAGCATGGTGACAAGGTTTTGGAGCATAGAAAAGAGCCTTAAATTTTTTTTAAAGATAAAGTTTCTATAATTAGTCAATTAAAATATTCTATTATGGCATAGTTTTGGGAGTACTTGATTCAATGGTTATTTTCTTTTGGGAGTACTTGATTCAATGATTATTATAAAAATAGCTACAAGAAATTTTAAATGTAAAAAACTCATAAGCTTATCAGTATATCTTGTAGCTTGTTAAATTTTCTTTGTTTAGAAATGGGCTAATGGTGAATTGAGTTTATTTACATCTGGCTTATCTTACTGTGTTAATATAGTGGAATTTGGCATTATTCCTAAAATAAGGAAAGAGATTAGAGTTCAGAGGTTTGCACCCTTGCCTATGGTATAATTCTCCAGAGTATAAGCAGTATTAATCCATTAATAAATCTGTAGTACTCTGGTCAGGAAAGTCACTCTTGTAACATACTTGGCACTGTTAATGACTGGTCCAGAGGAACTTAATCTCAAAAAAGTTACCTTCCAATTATCCTGTCATGGCACAAGATAAAATCTTACAGGAGATCTTTGTAAGTCATTTTTAATTGAGAAGTGCCTACTGTTGATGTTTTACTTGTGTCCATATTAGATCTAGTAATGTTAATTTATATCTCTAGAATCTGTTGTTTCTGATTATTTGAAGGATGGAAAGCCAAGAAGAGTTTCAAAGACATTGAGCAAACATTATTCGTACTACTGGGTTTCTAGTGAATGTTCCTTGAGGTGAGTGGTAGGAGTTGTGAGGAGAGGTTTTCCAGGATAGTCTAAAGCAGGAACACAACTTGTATTAAGTATTTATTACTCTTGGTTATCAGTGCTTTGGAAAGGCTTACTTATTTCTTCTTTCTAGCAGGCAGATAGAAGTTCCTTTCTCTTCCTTTATGGGGGAGGATGTGACGTTCCTTCAAGTGGAAATACCAGTCAGATGTCCATGGATCATGAAGAATTACTACGTGCCTGTACTCCTGGAGCCTCTCTTCGGAAGGGAAAAGGAAACTCATCCATGGTAAGCAGCTTCTTTTTTAGTTTTCCTATATCATCATCTGTGCTCTGTATTTTTTTCTGAATGAACTTTGGTAAATTTCAACTAGGTAATACAGTGTAACAAAGAACTGCTTAGATTTTAGTTCTATCATGGCTCTGGAAACTCAGACAAATTCCCAATATCTCAGTGACTCAGTTCCTCAACTTTAAAATGGGGATAATAATAATTTCTGCCCCAGAATTGTTGTGAGGATTAAACGGGATTATGTAGACAGCACTTAATCAAGTATTTGGCACTTATAAGCTGTAACTGAAAGCTGTAATCATTATAAACCTCTACCCCATAAGAAAGACCATTTATACCTCAGAAGTTTAAAAGTTGTACCAACTAACAAAAGTACCCTCACTGGGAGAAAAAGCGTTTTGTTTGATGTTATAGGTGTTTCTGTGATTTTTGTTTGTGTGCATACTTCCTTTTAAAAATAAATCATAGTACCAGTGAAAATAGCATTACAGAAGAGTTTCTTTTTCAGACTAAAACTTTTTTAATCTCTAATTTTTAATAGAACCTTCTGTTGAGGAAAACATCAACTAAGCAGTGTGATGTTCACTATTGTCTACTTTACCTGCAGAATTCTCATTCATTTTGTAAATGAGAATTTCTGTGTTTCATGTTTTGAGAATATTTAATCCAGAATCAAGTATATCTTCTACAGCAATATTTAGTTCTTGTTTGTGCTCTCACTTCAGTCAGTATTGCAGTGTACTTATTTTATTTCTTCCCTCTAGCAGATGAATAGAATTTCCTGTTACTGCCTCTTCCTCTGTCATTTATAATTGAGAAATGGATTACATTTTTAAGTAGGTTTATGTTATGGATGTTTAAATTGTGTCACTATTAGACTTAATCTACATTTCTGGAATCTAGAATAGATAGGAGAATACCTATTTGATTTGAAATTTGACAGATAGTAGCATTATTTTGGTCCAAATAATCACATTTCTCATTTAGACAAGATATTTGGGGTTTTGAAAATTCTAATCATGAATAAAGGGGAACGTTCTTGTGGGTTATTGTATGCAGATACATATATGGTACACAGTTTGTTGCTTTGTTGGGTTTTGTAAATAAAATTACCTACGTTGAAAATATATACCTCCCACCCCTCACTCCCAGGATAGTGCAGCAGGGTGCAGTGGATCCCCACCAATATGCCGACAAGCCCAGACCAAACTGGAAGTGGCCCTGTACATGTTTCTGTGGAGCCCTGACACTGAAGCCGTTCTGGTTGCTATGTCCTGTTTTCGCCACCTTTGTGAAGAAGCGGATATCCGGTGTGGGGTGGATGAAGTGTCAGTGCACAACTTCTTGCCCAACTATAACACATTCATGGAATTCGCCTCTGTCAGCAATATGATGTCAACAGGTAAATGTGGATAATGTTGTTGTTGTTTTTTTTTTTCCACTCAGTCTGCCTTGAATCACATGACATCTGATTGTGCTAGGAATGTAGGAACGTATCTAAGATGACTACTTTGCAAGGTTATAGGGCTGATTCAGGTAGCTTACCTGAAACTTTTTTTCTGTACAAGGTAGACTGAAAAATAAAATAGCATTTGAAATAAATTGTTAACTTCTCACTGAGTTTTTAATATAATGTACGTTTGTTTAAAAATTGGCAGTATAAATTGCTGGCAGTTATAAATTACATAATTTACTCAGCCTGAACTTTACATAGTGAATTTTTAAACACATTGGCACATGTTTTGAATAAATATAGATAGGAATAGCAATTTTATGCTATGGACATCGTGGAGTCCAAGTGAGGCTGATAAAAGGAAGTTTTCAGCTTTATTATTTAAAGCATTCATTCCACTGCTCTTACTCTGCCTTTTGGGTCGGGTTTAGGAGGTTCTCCATTGGCAGGTAGGGCTCTAAGTGCAATAAGTTGATTTGTTGTTGTCTTTGCTTAGGAAGAGCAGCACTTCAGAAAAGAGTGATGGCACTTCTAAGGCGCATTGAACATCCCACTGCAGGAAACACTGAGGTATGCCCTTAGCAACAGAAGCATCCTTCCCCTGCCTCACCCTTAATTTTAGAAGCCTCATGTTATGTGTTTATGGCCAGGAACAGCTTTAGAAGCAAATCTAAGAAATGTGTATATTACAAGTAGAATATTATATTTATGATATGCATCAAGTTTGAGACCTGTCTATTGCTACTTAATTTTTAGCTCTAGGTTTAAAGTTGCTTTCAAGTGGTAATTATCTTCATTTTAGGCTTGGGAAGATACGCATGCAAAGTGGGAACAAGCTACAAAACTAATCCTCAACTATCCAAAGGCCAAAATGGAAGATGGCCAGGTGAGTTTGTAAAGTTGCTTTTTGTCTGTTAATTGATCTGTTAAACATATGTACTTCACTTCAGTAATCTTTTGTGAGTTACTCTTTTTTAATAAGCATATAGTTGTTTTAAGACTGACATTTAGCTGTGATTCATCTAAATCTACCCTGTATAATATAGTAGCCACTAGTTACATGTGCCTACCTAAATTTAAATTAAAATTTAACTTAAATTAATTAAAATTAAATACAGTTAAAATTTGGTTTCTCAGTCAAATAGCAGCCGCATTTTAAAGGCTTAGTAGCAACATATGGCAATTGGCTACCATATTGGACAGCACAGATATAAAATGTTTCAGTCATTGCAGAAATATTGGACAGCACTGAACTAGATCTGATTTGTGGTAGAGACTATTCTTTTACCTACACCCCTTCTTTCTCTTTCTCCATCATGATATTTCATAGAATTTTCAGGAAACAGGCAAAAAAGGTAGAAAAAAATAAATTAAAATTGAAGCGATATATTTTACTGTTTCATTAGGTATTCTAATTAAGAGATCTGGTGGGCAGACAATTGAACCTATAGGTTAAATGAAATTTTAAAACTTGGACATTTCATTCATCAGCTGTTATCATCTATTATCTTAGATATTAACAATTAATTGGTATTTGTGCATATTTGATTTGTAATGGCCATTTTGCTCTCATTATTAGGTGTTTTAGACAACGTGGTTAGTCTCCTATTGCTTTTTCCTTGTCATGCTTAATTAGAACAAGAAAAAGATGTTATGTTTTTGTGAAGCAAAAATATGTACCTACTGTCATTATTTGAAGATGACACATGGCTTTAAGTGAAAGCATTTTTCTTGTTAACTGTTTTAATGAGATATAATTCACATACCATACAATTCACCCATTTAAAATGTACAATTCAGTGGTTTTTAGTACGGTTATAGAGTTGTACAACCATCACCACAGTTTTAAAAACCTTATAACCTTTAGCTATCATTCTCCTTCCCCCCAGTCTCACCCTCCCACCCCAGGTCATGACAACTACTAATCTACTTCCTGTTTCTATACACTTGCCTATTTTAGACGTTTCACGTAAATGGAATCATTCGATGTGTGGTCTCTTGTGACTGGTTTCTTTCATTTGGCATAGTGTAGGCAAGGTTTATTTGTGTGAATCACTGCTTTTTAAAAGAAAATTGATGTTCTAAGTTGATTATATTAGTCTATGACAAAAAAAAATCTGGCTTTTTAAAAATGTATGTAATAAACTTTGAATTTTTTTACTTTTTTTCATCTTTCACATAGTTTTTTCTTTAAGTATACTAGCATACTTACAAAAATATGTATAAGTCTAAGTGATAGTTCAAAACATTAGGGAGTGAACATACTTGTGCAAACCAGCACCCATATCGAGAAATAAATCATTACCAGCATACCAGAAACCTTCCTTGTGCCTTCGTCAGTCATTATTTTGAATAGTGCTGCTATGAATATTCTTGAATGTGTCTTTTGGTGACCATCTGGATGCATTTTTGTGAGGCACATACTTAGCAGTGGAATTGCTGGGTCACAGGGTATGAAGATGCACGTATAGGGAATATAAATTAATACAACCACTTAAAAACCTGGTGGTTTCACAAAGACTTCCAAAGACAATAACATTTTTAAATTAACATATAATACCTATGTAAATTTCTTTTTAAAGAATATATGCCAAATAGGGCTATTGATCCACTAACAGAGGTTAATTAGTGGTTTTTAAACCTGCGTGAACAAGCAGTTTTTCTTTTGTAATTGTTCAAATTATTGCCCTTTAAAGCCCAAAAGTAGAAATTAAAATGTTAAATTTTTCTAATTCAATTAGGTAAAAAAATATTTTGAAGCACTTAAATATTCAGTAAAATTCGACATTTATTTTAGGCCTAGGCAAAGGTAAGCTGAAAGCATTAATATAATATAATATACTCAGTTAATAACTGAATTCACTAACATCAGAAAATGCAACAATGTCATCAAAGCAGTGTAAGACAGGGGAAACCTGAAATTATACCAGTGGAATGGAACTGAAAATCAAGAAACTTGTGGTAATCATTTGAGCCCCAATAAGAAATATGTTAATATGGCAGAATTCACACTAAAGAAGAAACATTAAACCTAATTCTTTATGTAATACAGAAGTCTTAGACACAAAAGATCCACCCAGATGGAAGAAGAATGGCATTATTAATATGTTTATGTTTCAGCTTAAATTTAACTTATTTAGCTTTCTTTATATTTAACACATTCAAGAACATTTAATTATAATTTGAAAATAGTAATCACCACTCTGTCCCCAGAATCAAGAAGAAGATAAGAATTATTCTGTTGAAGAGTGCTAAAATGTGCTGGGAGGTGGGGGGAGGGGGGAACCAAGACTGAATGATAAACTATGAACCCTGTGAAGGAAAAGCCTTTAAACCTAATGCGAGAACCATAATTACTAAAAATAGTTGGTAATGGTACATTAAACACCATAAGTCCATCATACCTAGTCAGTAAGAATACACAAAATGAACTTTGACTACTGCATGAAAATTTTTTAAATTTCTATTTGCCTGTTTTCTAAATTTTGAATCTCATTAGAATCTGTCTATAAAACAACATACTAAGAAACAAAGAAATTTCTTTGCTTCATTTATTAGTCCTTCAGAAAGATTAACTGCATCATCATTTTGGACTGTATCCCAACAAAATGTTTCCTTTCTTGCAGATGTTATCCAAATTAATGTCTGTCACATCATTACTGTTGAATTGATGTTTATGAACTGCAGGTTTTTGACTAAGATGTTCATGGTAAATAGATGCTAAATTGGGAAGATGTTAGAGATGAGATCTTAACTTTGCATGTGAATCTAAACTAGCTCTTCTTCACACCCAGATCTTCACCATCGAAATCAGTCTTTTTTTTTTTTTTTTTTGCTAATTTTGCATTGACCTGAGAGCTATTGCAACTGACATCATTTGCACTTAACGTATGATCAACCATATGTTCATCATAATGGTGATGATGGTGATGGCGATGGCGATGGCGATGGCGATGGCGATGGCGATGGCGATGCTGATGCTGATGCTGATGCCGATACTGTGGACAGAAAAACTGCTGGCAATTAAATAATTTATTTCCAGTGGTCTCCTCAAGAAAATCCCCAGTGCATGTAATAGGAATTCCTGAGTTGCTTGTGCTATATGAGCAGCATTTATTTCCCTTGAAATATCATGTCTGGGTCTTTAGAGTGTGAACAGGCATCTAGTTTTTGTATTTGGTTATCTACCAATGGCATTGACTCAGTGTTAAAAACCAGATTCTTTCCTGTTCTATTGTTTGTCCCACTTCTTTCCGATGGGACATTAATCCTCCAAGCAAAAGCTTGCTTAACTTTCTAACTTGCTGTTCTGATGATCTGTACCACAACTGCTTTTAGGAGGATTATGACTCTGATCATCACCTTCACTTTTTTTAAGGGCTCAGTATCTGCAGTGTCTTCTGACTATACCTCATTGCTAGGACTCCCACCTGATTTGCTTGCATGACTAGAATTTACCTCATTTCTAGATCCATCACTATGCCCACTACTGCTAATGACCACTGCATCCATCTTCATTGCTGTTGGTAGTTTCACCAGAGCTTCCCTGCATGATTCCTCTGTGTCTGAAAGTTGCTGTTGCACGTTTGGATCTATTAATAAGTTGCTCATCCATTTCAGTGCCACTACCTCCACTTTGGTGGGTATCACTATTATCACTGCTTTGAGGACTAGCTGCAGGTGACCAAGGACATGGAACAGCTCTAAGCTCTTCTTGCTTTTCTTATTTCCAATAGGAAGATTAATATAAAGATGCAAAATAACTCTATAATAGATAGCTGAACCTTAGCTGCTAGCGTAGTATTCCATAGTACTTTAACTAACATCGAGGCCAAGTATAATGTCTGTTCAGTATGAATACTTGGCTCAAGAACTGAGATAAGATTAAGGAGATGTCTAAGTGGTATTGGATCCAAATTCTTGATGAGTGAAAGAACTAAGCCATGCCTTTACTGACTACAGTGTTTCAACTGTGCTGCAGCCCAAACATAGTCAATATGCTGATTATTCAGTCACCCTTCTGCTGCCAAAAAATTCATAACCACTCGGCACTGCTTGATAATGTCATAGTGTAAATTTGGTCCAAATATGTGCTCTACCACATTGTGGCTTCTAAGCCAGTCTGCAAGTTCTTTTGCAATGGACGTTTCTGCTGATACTAATGATTCATTATTGCACATATCATTGAAGGTGTGAAGTTGATTTGTTATCTGACTTCGTCCAGCTAGCCTTATGGTTAAAGTAGGTGACATTAAATACTTAATGCAGGATCCTGGCTTTCTTTATTAAAGCACAATATATCCAATGTGTCCCACCTGAAGTCAGCCATGTTGAAAGCCACATTCTATCTTAACTCATGATCAGAGAGCTTGCATAAGTATTTGATCACATAGGTCCTAAAAGGGATAATGTGCTGCTGCATGACAGCAGGGATATGTAGCCATATTCTAATGTTAGATAAAACTATAATAAATGCATGTGATATAAGAAATGGCAGTTTCAGGAGTTCTGTAATCAAAGCAGTCCTTGAGAGAAAGGCCATTTTTCCTACAGAACAAACATATATAATGAAGCAAATGCAATGGTATATCATATCACAGAATGTTCCTAATATGTTGCTTTCTTGGGTTGAGATATTCTCTATAGTAGGATGAGTATTCTTGTAAGCAGCATATAAGGGAAATTGAATTTGAAAAAAATTTGCCACACAGAATAAGAGTTTTTCCCTCTTATCTGTATTCCATAAACTGAAAGGATCAAAACTCTGAAGATTCCTCCTTAGTCAGATTCCGAGTTCTTATAGAGTTTGATTTTTTCCTATTGATTTTTATCTTCCTGTACTTCTTTCATTACACTCCCTTTTGTGTGGTTCTTCTACATGATTACTCTCATCTTGCCATGTGGAATTTTTGTTAATAGTAGTACAGTGTTTACAAAGCTGGTCCCAGAGCATTTGGACCTGGGCAGTCACTAAGTTAATAAGTGCACACACTACTTGGTTAAAAATCTCCAAATGCTTATTTTCCTCGAAATAGCATAGACATTGCTTTTGTGTCCAGAAATTGATATAAACTAATATTTTAGGAGTACGTTCCTCCCTGAGCTGCAGTCAGTCACTACCTGCTATATCTCATACTGCACCTCTGTTTATTGCTACCCTGAGTTCTGTAAGGCTCATCTTCCCTCAAGAAGTAAGGTGTACCTTGACGTAACTAGAAATGGAAGAATGAAGAGTTGAATTTTTTAAGTGTAAAAAATGTTTATTTGTCATGGAAGAAATATTGGCTAAAAAGCCATTTGTCAAGTCTCTCAATCAATTTAAGTTGAATTCATGCTTACCATGAAAATTTTGTATTTAGGCTGCTGAAAGCCTTCACAAGACCATTGTTAAGAGGCGAATGTCTCATGTGAGTGGAGGAGGATCCATAGATTTGTCTGACACGGACTCCCTACAGGAATGGATCAACATGACTGGCTTCCTTTGTGCCCTTGGGGGAGTGTGCCTGCAGCAAAGAAGCAATTCTGGCCTGGCAACCTATAGCCCACCCATGGGCCCAGTCAGTGAACGCAAGGGTTCCATGATTTCTGTGATGTCCTCAGAGGGAAATGCAGATACACCTGTCAGCAAATTTATGGATCGGCTGCTGTCCTTAATGGTGTGCAACCATGAGAAAGTGGGACTTCAAATACGGACCAATGTGAAGGATCTGGTGGGTCTAGAATTGAGTCCTGCTCTTTATCCAATGCTATTTAACAAATTGAAGAATACCATCAGCAAGTTTTTTGACTCTCAAGGACAGGTAAAGTGTATTCTGCTTTATTTTTCACCCTTCCCTATGAACAGAGTAGCTTGTTTGAAATAATGAAGACTTTTTCTTTTAGATTATTGAGATACTGACATGACCATTCACTCACAATTTTTTTAAAATAGACAAAAAATTGCTGAAAGAAGAATCATTCAATGGGATCAGTTTGCTTTTTTGGAACTAGTGTATAGGCATGCCTGGGATTATGAATGTCTTTGGTATGGGTGTCTTTGTATCTATGTGCCAATTTCAGTATATGTCTGTAGGTGCATTTCTGCATATATATACATTCAGATAGGGCAACTTCATCTCTCTGGTCTGTTGGCTGTGCATTGATTTCATTTGTATTTTGTCCTTTGTGTAGGTTTTATTGACTGACACCAATACTCAATTTGTAGAGCAAACCATAGCTATAATGAAGAATTTACTAGATAATCATACCGAAGGCAGCTCCGAACATCTGGGGCAAGCTAGCATTGAAACAATGATGTTAAATTTGGTCAGGTAAGCATTCTACTGAAGTGTAGCAGAAACACATTGGTATTAGTAATTATTAATGAAGTTATTTGCTATCCTTTGTTGCACCCAAATTGGGGTGTGACAGTAAGGTAACCAGAAGTTATGTTTGTTCTCATATTAATAAAATAAAAAACTTGCAGTTTTTATAGTTACATTTAATCATTTTACTTAGAGATTAAAACATTTATAAAACCTTCTCTTTTGTTTATATCTGATAATTTTTTGAATATTTCTGCGTCTAAATAGATATGTTCGTGTACTTGGGAATATGGTCCATGCAATTCAAATAAAAACGAAACTATGTCAATTAGTTGAGGTAATGATGGCAAGGAGAGATGACCTCTCATTTTGTCAAGAAATGAAATTTAGGTAAGTTCTTAAAAGAACAAAGTATGGTCTTCTAAATCTTATTATGTTAATGAAGTACAGAAAAATAGATACCTGGTTATCATGGGAAGTGGTGGGAGGAGAGGTGGGAAAGGAGCGTTTTACCTGTTTGCTTTCTCTTCATGTCTTTTCAAATTTCCCAAAGCTTTGTGCCTGTGATAGCACTCCCTTTTTCTAAAATTATGATGTGCTTGAATTAAGAATTTGATTCGGTTTCCAAACTGATAACCATAACTAAGGACTGACGTGGAAGATCAGTATCCAAGTTGCCTGTGTATATCTCCTTCTGTTAAATTTGTGATAGCAATATCTCTTTTATAAAATTGTTGTGTTGCCTAGATGACTTGGCACATTGTGTGCACTATTTAAAAAGGTGTATGCGTGACTTTAAAAAAAATGCTATTTTTCCTTTTCTCTGCTATTCTATAGGAATAAGATGGTTGAATACTTGACAGACTGGGTTATGGGAACATCAAACCAAGCTGCGGATGATGATGTAAAATGTCTAACGAGGTAAAAAAGAGAATGACCCTTAAGTATTAGCAGATTTACTTTGGCCGTTAATACTACTGCATTATAACTATTACATATATATTTTATGTATATTGAAATTGTTTTTCTGGATTTCGAGCTTTTGCATTTGAATTAGGTAAAGATATTAATCTTTACTTTTTTTGTGAGAGTGTGTGTTAAGTTTAGAAAGTTAATTTCTATTTAGGAAGTATACAATTATTGTATACAGTTATTGGAAAATTATATAAAACCTTATATTGTATTTTGTGATTATATAGATAAAAGTATTATTCAAAAAACTTAATTATTTTGAGTCATTCTAAAAAGTAATTGCTTAAGTTTGCTCTAATGATAAATATTTATTGCCACATATTAGAAAATAATTAAATGCCATGAACTACTTAATAACTATTCACATATATTTCTTTACCTAGGCTTAATTTTGTAGTGCATGTTTTTGATTTAAAGTAGTCATTTTGCCAAGATTACTTTGAAGAAAGTTATTATCATCCTCTCTTCAGCTTGAAATGTTTTTGCATTTTGGGATCTGCATATTAACTCAAATTATTTAGGTTGTCCTAATAATTTATTTAATGAAATAGGTAGTTCCTAAAGTTTGTGTCTTTTAGGAAGAAGGTTATTTGATGGGAAGGTGGAGTTGAAGAACCTGAAATATTTATGGTCTTTAAATATTTTTTCTTCAGAGATTTGGACCAGGCAAGCATGGAAGCAGTAGTTTCACTCCTGGCTGGTCTCCCGCTGCAGCCTGAGGAAGGAGATGGTGTGGAATTAATGGAAGCCAAATCACAGTTATTTCTTAAGTAAATTTCAGTCACCAAAAACAGAAAGCAAAAACCAGAGTCCCACACACAACAAAACAAAATATAATCAAAATTGTAAATGCTTATATTTCGAAAATGGACATCACTGCTTTGGTGTAATGGCCATCGGCTGCTGTCTCATAAAATATAACATATGCGTGAAGCAATATTCCTTATCATAGGAGTGGGACAGGAAAACAACTGGTTTTTGAAGAAAGTAATCTGATCAGTGAATTTTTATTGATGATATATAAGCCAGGTTGCATTAAGGCAATGTAACCCAGATCACCTATTTGGACCACTAATTTTATATGCTGAACATTAAAAGTGATACATTTACCAGGAAACATTGCATCAATGTGATGTTTATGTTATGAAATATGTACTGAGCTTTGTCAGGATAAAATCATATTCAACACAGCATACTTTGTAATGACCCACGCTGGCTGATTACCCTAAGACTGGAGAGAAGCAGATAAACATGGCCACTCATTTGATGCGCATATGATGGTTTCAGAATGTCTGATTAGCTTTCTGGTTGATGTGCCCTTCACTGTGTAAGGGTCAGTCTTTTTATTTCTCAGGTATTTCACATTGTTTATGAACCTTTTGAATGACTGTAGTGAAGTTGAAGATGAAAATGCACAAAC
This sequence comes from Pteropus vampyrus, assembly GCF_000151845.1. Lineage (NCBI taxonomy): Eukaryota > Metazoa > Chordata > Mammalia > Chiroptera > Pteropodidae > Pteropus > Pteropus vampyrus. The sequence goes on from NW_011888831.1 coordinate 8,126,316, forward strand.
AGGTGGCAGGAAACGTGGCATGTCTCGGAGGCTGGCATCATTGAGGCACTGTACGGTCCTTGCAATGTCAAACTTACTCAATGCTAACGTGGACAGTGGCCTCATGCACTCCATAGGTGAGATAAAATGAGAGCTTCATATAGAAATTTAAAACTTAGAGATTGGCATGTGAGACCAGTAAAATTACTTCAGCAAGGCCTGTTAGTAAATTTACATCTATCTGTTCATGTCAGGTTTAGGTTATCACAAAGATCTCCAGACAAGAGCCACATTTATGGAAGTTCTGACAAAAATCCTCCAGCAAGGCACAGAATTTGACACACTTGCAGAAACGGTGTTGGCAGATCGGTTTGAGAGACTGGTGGAATTGGTCACGATGATGGGTGATCAGGGAGAACTTCCTATAGCTATGGCTCTGGCCAATGTGGTCCCTTGTTCTCAGTGGGTAAGTTCATTGAGTAAGTGGGAAAGAAGAGTGTCTGGTGCATAGCAGATGGTTCAAATTTTATTCGTTCAATAAGTGTTTTATTGAATGAATTGCTAAAACTTTAGAGCTGGAAGAAACTTCAGATATTATTTGAGTGATTTTCAGCTGTGGGGAAGTGGTTGGACCTTCTCGACCTCAGTAATATTCTTACCTTAAGTATGAGGATCTTATTCTTCATGCTTAAAATAAAACTCAAACTTCTTACCTGTCCCACTGAAAAATTCCATTTAAACACTAATCAGAAGAAAATTAAAACCACTGATCTGGTCTGGTGCCCTCATATACTAAATGAGATACTTGGGGTTAAATCTCATGTTTAGTTGTTAGTAATGCTATAGAACTAGAATTCAAGGCTTGTGCCTGTTGACGATCTTCAATTCATAACTTTTTTCTATAATGCATTGTACAGTTTTTTAAAATTTTAAGCACTCTATGTTTGAAATTAAGATGTTTCTTGTTTTAAACACTGAAGACATAATATGGCTCTTTTTTTAGCTCTTAATAAAAAATTTCTTAATAAAACTATGCCATTCTTAATAATAAATGCTAAAAATTTAGGAAGGATTGTCCCTTTCTCTGTTAAAAAGCTAATCAGTTTATATTATACCAAAAAATGATTTTATTTTAGTAAATTATACCTAATAAGATAATGTGTCGTTACCTGTAGATTTATTTATGCTTAAACACTGTAGGATCTTTTTCCTCATACTTAAATTAAAATTCTAACTCTGGCCTATGGGGCTTTACCCAATCTGGACCCTGCCTCATTTCTGACATCATCTTATGCCATTTTCCTTCTTGTTCACCAAATTTAAACCACACTGGCCATCAGACATGTTAGGGTTATTTCCACCCTAGAGCGCCCTTACTGCTGCCACCTCTACCACCTGGAACGCTTCTTCCCTGATCTCACATGGCCAACTTCTTGTTCAGGTTTCAGTTCAGATGTCACTTTCTTAGTGAGGTCTTTTCTGGCTATGCAATCAAAACCACACCCACATTCATTCTGTCACATTATCTTGTTACATTTTCTTAGCAGCATTTATTCACTATGTGAAATTATCATCTTTATTTGATTATTTATTCTCATTCTACCAGAATGTGAGCTCCATGAGAGCAGAGAACTTGTCTCCTCGTTCTCTTTAAATTTCTTCCCAGAATATGAGGTTAAACAGTGATTTACTATCACATCATTTTTCTTGAGTATACCAAAAAAATATTGTACTATGAGAAATCATGAGGGCAATCATTTAGGTACTAGATGGAAATTAGCCTCCCACCCCTGCTTTGTACATAAATCTTGCTAATCTCTTGGTTCCGAATGCACAGCCTCAGTCTTTTTCCTCACTTCCTGCAAGTTCTGTAGTCTTTACATTTTTGTTGTTTCTCTGCCCAGCACAGGTTCAGTGTTCACTGAGTTCCCCTGACCATGTAAGAAAAGAGTAGAGCTCTTGTGGTCACCAACGCCTTATTCCTGCTCACTAATTTTCTGAGAAAAAGATATGTGCATGTCAAAGTAGACTCTGCCATCATCTTCTATTTCTGCTCTCTTTCATTTTGTCACTCAGTTTAAGCCAAATCTGGATTGTTTTTCTGTCTCCTGTTAAAGCTTAGACCTCTCTTATCTTTCACCAGTTAATCCTTAGAATTAACAGCTATTGTAAGGTGTATAGAAATAGTCATCTATCATAGACATATGTACACAGATAAATCCCAGGGGAAAATTAATCAGTCACCATTTACCTTGCTTCAATACATGATTGTCAGTTTTGGATTTGCCTCAGTCCTGCTTAAGAAAAAATGAGATCGTTCATACAAACACAATTTGTTTTGTTTTCAGGATGAATTAGCTCGAGTTCTAGTGACTCTATTTGATTCTCGGCATTTACTCTACCAACTGCTCTGGAACATGTTTTCTAAGGAGGTAGAATTGGCAGACTCCATGCAGACTCTTTTCCGAGGCAACAGCCTAGCTAGTAAAATAATGACCTTCTGTTTCAAGGTTTGTATTCATTCATCTATTTTTGTGCAGAGGTCTGTCAGGCAGTACTTATGTACAGCATGTACAGAGCAGAATGTCTTTAAGATATTTGGATCAGGCATAATAAATTCTTACTCGTGTATTTCTTTAGGTATATGGTGCTACCTACCTACAAAAACTCCTAGATCCTTTGTTACGAATCGTGATTACTTCTTCTGATTGGCAGCATGTTAGCTTTGAAGTGGATCCTACCAGGTTTGTTGTCCTCTCATCTACAACTGCTCTCCATTTTGTCACTACCACTACAATGGTAGGGTCTCGGTAGAGGCACTGTACAGTAGTTGAGCCTTGCCCTCACAGTTTCTCCTCTTGGTTCTTAAACTTAGTTTTTAATTATGAAAGTTACAAATATATTTTCTTAAAAAATTGCAAATATTAAAGGTGTCTGACTATCACCTCCAGAGATAGAGTAATTTTACTAGTTTAGTCTGTTCTGCCCTTTTTCAATGCATTGCATATATATATGTAGTGTAGAAACTAATGTGAGTGCTTAATATAAATGGTAATATATTGCCTACATGGTTTTGCAACTTAATCTTTTTGACTTAACATTATGTCTTAGATTTTTCTGTGTGTGTGTGTGTGTGTGTGTGTGTGTGTGCATGCGTGCATGCATGTATGTGTATGTATCATTCTTTTTAACTGATGCATAATATTTCATAGTTTGGCTATATCACTATTTAGCCAATAGCATATTGATCCCATTGACATTTGCAGTAACTCCCTAATTGTTGTCCCAGCATTTGTTTTTGTTTTTGTTTTTTCATTTTCAGGTTATTTGCTGTAGGAATTATTCTGAAACCTAAATCTTTTTGTCACTTTACTTCTTAAAAACCATCAATTGTTCCCCACTGACTGCAAGATAAAGTACAGAGCTCTCTAGCTGTCTGACTATAATCCACTATCACTTTTTGTCATTCTTTCATGTGTTCTCTGTACGTTAGCTCCAATGAAATATACATATGTTACATATTTTTAAGAGGCTTGACACATGGGGTTCTTTCAGGTCAGAGATGCCTAATAATTTTCCTCTTCCCTGCCCAAGTTCAAAACCAAACGGGTAGAGGGAGGAGCAATGGAAGGAGAAGCATTCAGGAATCAGCTATCACCTTTATTTCTGATGAAAATAATTAGAGAATGTGGTTTTAGATCCTGTGGGCAGATAGGCTTGCTGACACTTCACCTTGAATTACACTCATCTACCCATCTTGCACAAGTGGATAGCTACAAACTTACCTCAAAGGGGCTAGCAGGCTTTTACCACACAAGTGGAGAGCAGACCAGAGTACATCTTTTATGCTGGCAGACATACCTAGAGTGGAGGGGATGGCACTGAGCTGAGCATGCTTGGCTTTTTTTTTTTTTTTCCTGATTCACCCCTCCTCCTATAATGAAGAGTGACTTAGAAAGGAAATAGACCAAAGGGTATTGCAAGATACAGGTTAAAAACCACCATCTCTGTGAAGCTTTCTGCCTGTCACCAGGTGCCGTCCATGTACACATACTATACTTGCACAAAGAAATAATTTTTTTCTTCATTCTATACCATCATTGAATTTATTTCCTCTCTATACTGTTGACTCTTTTACATTTTGTACATCGTTATATCCTCTAAAGGATATAAACATGGTAACATGGTATCTGGCTTAGAGTGGACATTTTATAAATATTTGTTGAATGAGTGACTTTTAAATGTTTATGCTTATTTTTTCTAAGGTACATCTCTTGTCTGTTTTTCAGTTAGGACCTTAACATTATTTTATTTTTTATCTTAAGTCCAGAGTTTCTGGATGGTTGCTTTTCCTAAACAATTTTTATTTAGCAGCTTTTTATCAGTCGATATTTTTTACACATCCTGTAATGAAGTATCAACTGTAAAATCTAATCAGAACCCTGGCACTAATTAGCCAGTTATCATTAAAATAGTTAAATAGTTATAGTTTAAAAACTTAAAAGCAACATTCTTTTAACACTATCTTGTGTTTTGTTACCATTAGGCAATTTTACTTTCTAAAGGTTAAAGAATGACTTACTGCCTAAAAGAAATCTACTGTACCAAGTACTGTGGTACAGGTAAGAAAACTAGATGAAAAACCTATTATATTCAGGTTACTTAGAATCAAACTGAGGTCCACTCTGACATGTAAAGAGCTTGGAAGTTGACACTCCTGTGTTCACAACAAGGAAAAGCTGAAAACAATATCAGCAACTCTTAGATCCATCAGAGAATTGAAGTTACAGGGCAAACCGTTACCACTTCAAAAGCGGGAGAGACAAGCAAATACAGAGAATCCCTAAATTAACCAGAAGACTGCTTCTGGAACCAGTAACTGGTAGGACACTTACAACATAAATGACAAATTACTGGAGGTTGAGTGTAGATTAGCTTGAGAGTTAAAACCTTTGGGAGCCCTATCTTAAGGGGATCTCCACACTTCTTGAGTTTTACTTGTAGAAGTCCTACCAGGTTCTCATGGTGAAGAGGGGAGGAAAATCCCCTTGTGCTCTGGACAGGGGAAGAGGAAAATTAACCATTTTGAAGTATGCCCATAGTATTCTTTTTTCCCTTACAAAAGCCTGCCCACAAGGTAAACTACTTTACCAGAGCCTTATCTGACCTGGAGGATGGGCAGTTAGCCACCTTCAGCCCCCTCTAGCCTTCTTGTCTCACAGAAAGGGAGAAAAAAATGGCTAAGAAACTGCTGAAGGTCACAGCCCAGGGCCCCGTAAAACAATACCTCACAACCACATCAGCAGGACTCCACTGAATTAACAGTGGATTACAGCTGAGAGAGCCAAAACCAAGAGACGCTGCAAGAAGTTTCTAGTGAAAGCCAAGGACAACTATGAAGACAAAAACAAGGACACGGGAAGAAATTAACATCTATAGCTACAGTAAACATTAAATAACCTAAGTCCTAGCCAAATTAACTTAAACTTTACACTAAAGACCTGTTTATCTCAGTTCCTGCTACCCAGCATATCTTGGATCTGGCTTGCAACAAAAAATTACAGAGAATGCTAAAAGGTAAAAATAAAAATTAAAAAATCATGGTCTGAAGAGACAAAGCAAGCATCAGAACCAGATTCAGATATGGCAGAGATTTTGGAATTAGAGACTAGGATTAATATGTTAAGAGTTCTAGTGTAAAAAAGTCGACAATTTGCAAGAATAGGTGGGTAATATAAACAGAGAGATGAAAACACTAAGAAAGAATCAAAAGGAAATGTTAGAAATCAAAAACATTCTAACAGAAAGGAAGAATGCCTTTGATGGGCTCATCAGTAGACTGGATACAACTAAGGAAAGAGTCAGTAAATTTGAAGATGTCAATAGAAATTTCTCAGACCATAATGCAAAGAAGAAAAGAAAAACTAAGTAAATGAAAGTACATCTTATCAAAGTTTGTGGGAGGTGGTGAAAGCAGTGCTAGGAGGGACATTTATAGCATGAAATGCATACATGAGAAAAGAAGGATCTAGAAATCAACAAACTTTCACCTTAAAAAATTAGAGAAGAGCAATATAAACCTAAAGCAGGCAGAAGCAAAGAAAAATGAGATTGGAAATCAATAAAATTAAAAATAGGACAACAGTACAATTTTTTTAAAAAGGCTGTTTCTTTGAAATTCTAACAAAGGGAAAAGTTTTATACAAGCACTTAGATAATTATATACAGAACTTCTTTAGAGATCAGAATTAATGGAAAAGCCCAAAAATTGTTATTGGCATGTGGGAGACAAGAGAGCACTGTGGTTAGAAAGTATTGTTTCAGAGGGACGCCTGAAACTAACTGCAGCATACCTGCTACAAGGTTGACTTATTAAGAAAAAGTTCCCACAAAGTAGACAACTCTCAAGGTTTCTAGGAATTCCTTCTGGCGTTGTTAAATAAATTATTAAACTTGCATACCACGAAACTGGAGGTATGCTCTCCATATCTCTTAATTCGAATTACTGTTGTGGCTTCTTTACTGATCTCCCTCATATAGTCCCCATAGTTAGACCATTCTCTTTTCAGTTCTCCATATATTTCAAGTTCATTTTCTGCCTCTGGCTTCCTAGAAACCACTAGCCCTGTAAATTAATTATGTCTATTTCTGGTTTGCTGTTTTGCCTTTATCCTTGAATTATTGTCCTCATTACCTAGTGTCTGCATGTCTTTCCCCTCTTTGAAGAGGTTAAAGGCCAAGTATTGTTGAATCCTCTGCACTTGGCACTATGATGGTACATAGCAGATGTGTGTAAATGTTTATTGAATTGAATTGAGTACTTGCTCTGCCTACTCCTTCTTTCTGAATTACCCTTACTTCTTTTTGCCTGTGCAAATTCCGTCCTTCTTTTAGAACTCACCTATCCCATGAATTCTTTCCTACCTTGTATCCACATTAATTTCTGAACTCTTACTATATCCATATGCTGCACCACACAGTGAGCTGCACGGAATCTGAAATGATGACTTGAAATGTCCAAGTATTTATTATGTGATATGTAAATTAGTGTAGAAATCAATACTTGCTTATTAAGGTACTGTGCCAGTTTTTAAGGGGACAAAGATGACTACTTCCTTCAAGGACTTCATAATTTAGTAGAGGAGTTATGTGATGAGTTTCCTAGGTGATAACGTTTTGAGAGTTCACATTATGCCAGGTGAGCTCTAGTAAAGCTCTGTGGATTTGAGAGCCATTGGGTGAAATTTAAATCCCATAAAGTAGGCAGAATTATTATTCTTGTCTTCTTGATGCAAAAAGTTTGAGGCCCAGAGACATTATCTTGACCAAAGCCAAAATTATCAGTAGCGATAGAGCTGATATTTAAACCTAGTAAGTCTGCCCTCCAAATGCCTGCCTTTAGTCACAACAAGACTTTAGAGGTCATACTGAAGAATTAGCAACCCTGATTGGATGTGGGGAGTACAGCAGGCATAAGTGACATCAGAGGTCACCAGAATGATGTGATTGAGATAGTGATGGTGCTATTGACAACATGGGGAGCACAGGATAAGGTAGAAGAGTAGGAGGAAAAATCAGTTAATTTTGGGCAAACTGAGTTTTAGGTACTGATAGGAGGGACACCTAGTAGACTGGATGTGAAAGTTCAAAACAAGGGAAACATGAATGGCCACAAAATATATGAAAACATTTCTGACTTTACCAGAAGTCATGGAACCAAAAGTTAAAAACATGAAATGCCCTTTTTTAACTACTAGATTGACAAGACAAAAAAAAGAAATTAAAAATCATTTACTAAATTTGTGAGAATATAAGAGCATAAGAATTTTTATAGTTTTCGAAATTGCCTTTTTTGTAGTTGGTTTGTTCAAATCAGGATGCCAATAAAGTTCAAACACTGTATTTGGCTGAATGTCTCTTAAGGGATCTCTTGTATGGAGTGTTTTTATTTGTATTTAATTGATTTTACCGTTTGTTTGTTTGTTTTTTTTTAGGTTAGAACAGTCAGAGAGCCTTGAGGAAAACCAGCGCAACCTCCTTCAGATGACTGAAAAGTTCTTCCATGCTATCATCAGTTCCTCCTCAGAATTCCCCCCTCAGCTTCGAAGTGTGTGCCACTGTTTATACCAGGTATGCTTAAGGTTAGAGATCACCATTGTTAATCCAAAAGTAACTTGAAATAATGTTTTACCAAAGAGGAACTTAGCTATTGCTGGTGGATAGTTGATAATACTGAGTCAATTTGGATGAGTAATACATTAAGAATTGTTGCTAGGATTGGCTTTGAAAAAAATTTAACTATTGCTTAGGAAACAGTCTGAAGTATTTTAAGGAGGTGCTTTAAAAATAATAAATTTTTCTTACATTGAGAGCATGTTTATGATGCACCAAATCTATTGGGTATAATGAATGTAGTTGAAATAAGATATATTATGGAATTTGGGGGGTTATCTTTTGCCTAAATTACTCGTAGGGCCTTTGACATATGAGGTAGGTCTACTCCTTGCATTTTGCATTATGAAGTGCTTGATCTATAATTTTGTTTTCTTATGATACATGTGTTTGTGTCAGGTTTTCCTAGGACAAACTATGTGGAATGCTACTTATAAAATATATTGTATCATTCAGATCAAATTATTAGACTTTCTAACACTAGCAATGCAAACAATGCTTCTGAGTTCAGATGTCCACAGTTATCTCCTACTTGTTGAGGAAATTCATATCTTACAGCTTCCACTGTGTTTTTGAATTGCATACGCAGTTTCAGGAATGACTTATTCATTTCAAGGAGATTAATGCAAATCTACTTCACCTGTTTAAACTGTGATTCTGGAAGAAACAGTAGTGGATCTGGAGTTTAAAAATCCAGGAAAAAGAATTTATGTATGCATTTACCAAAACCCGTGCCTTTGTGTCTCTTTCTTTGCAGAGTCATCCCCAGTCATTTGTTTTTTAGCACAAGGCTTCATTTGCTTAGAGACATTAGCAGGATCAGTGAAATTACCATTTTTAAAAGCTGTTTCGGGCTTTATTTATATCAGACAAAAGAAAGTTTAAGCTAAATATAGTGAAAAGAGACAGAGTCATTATATCATGATGAAGGGGTCAATACATCAAGAAGACATAGTAATTGTAAGTATTTATGTGCCCAACATTGGAGCACCTAAATATATAAAGTAAAAACTAGCAGAGCTAAAATGAGAAATAACAGTAATACAGTAATAGTTGGGTACTTTAATACCCACCTCTTAACAATAGATAAATCATCAAGAGAATCAATGAGGAAACAGATTTGAATAATACCATATATACACCTAACAGACATATACAGAACATTCTGTTTAACAACAGCACAGTACTTCTCAAACACACACAATATTTTCTAGGATAGACCATATATTAAGCCACTAAACAAATCTTAGTAAATTCAGAAAGATTGAAATAATACCAAGTATCTCCTCTGACCACAATGACATGAAACTAGAAATTGATAATTAGAGGAAAACTGGAAAATTTACGAACACATGGAAATTAAACAACATCTGAATTGAATAACTAGTGGATCAAAGAAGAAATTAAAGTTTCTTGAGATAAACAAAAATGAAAACACAATATACCAGAACCTGTCGGATGCAGCAAAAGTAGTTCTAAGAGGGAAATGTATAGCAATAAACACTAAGAATAAAGAAGGATCCCAAATAAACAACCTAAATCTATACCTTAAGGAACTAGAAAAAGAACTGAGTCCAAAATTAGCAGAAGAAAGGAAATAATAAAGATTAGAGCAGAAATAAATGAAATAGAGAACAAAAATAGAAAAGATTAACCAAACTAAGAGTTGGTTCTTTGTTAATGATAAATAAAATTGATATACCCTTAGCTAGATTAACCAAGGAAAAAAGGACCCAAATCAACGAAATTATAAATGAAAAAGAAGGCATTATAACTGATACTACAGAAATTCAAAAGACCAAAAGAAGTTACCATGAACAACTGTATGCCAACAAACTGGACAGACTAAAGGAAATGGAAAAATTCTTAGAGATATACTATCTACTAAGACTAAACCAGGAAGAAATAGAAAATCCGAATAGACCAATTACTAGTGAGGATATTGAATTAGTAATCTAAAGTTTCCCAGTGAAGAAATTCCCAGGACAAGATAGCTTCACTGGTGATTTTATCAAATATATAAAGAAGAATTAAAACCAATCCTTCTCAAACCTGTCCAAAAAAATTGAAGAGAAGGGAATACTCTCAAATTCATTTTATGAAGACAGCATTATCCCGATGCACCAAAACCAGAAAAGGACACTAATAGAAAACGACAGGCCAGTATCCCTGATGAATATACACATTCTCAATAAAATTCTAGCAAATTCAGCAGCACATTAAAAGGACCACTAACTATGATCAAGTGGGATGTATTCCTGGGATGCAAAGATGGTTCAACATACACAAATCAGTGTGATACATCACATTAATAGAATGAAAGAAAAGAATCGTATGATCATCTCAATAGCTGCAGAAAAAGCATTAGACAAAATTCAACATTCATTTATGATAAAAACTCTTAACAAATTTGGCATAGAAGGAACATATCTCAACATAATTAAAGTCATAAGGACAAGCCCATAGCTAACATCATACTCAATGGTGAAAGGTTGAAAGCTTTCCTTCAAAGATCAGAAACAAGACAGAGTGCCCACCCTCATCACTCCTATTCAGAATATTACTAGAAGTTCTAGCTGGAGCAATCAGGCAAGAAAAAAAATAAAAGGTATCAGAATTGAAAGAGAAGGAGTAAAATCATCTCTGTTTGCAGATGTCATGGTTTTATATATAGAAAATCCTGAAGACAACAAAAGTCAGACCTAATCAATGAATTCAGTAAAGTTGAAGGATACAAAAATTAATATACAAAAATTTGTAGTATTTCTATATACTAAGAATGAATTTTCTTTTTCTTTCTTTCTTTTTTTTTTTTAGCGCCTATAGCACCTGGTCTTCCTAGGTGGTCTCCCACCTAAGTACTAACCAGGCCTGACCCTGCTTAGTTTCCGAGATCAGATGAGATCAGGCATATTCAGGGTGGCATGGCCGTAGTGAATTTTCTAAAAAAGAAAGAAATATATCTCATTTACGATAGCATAAAAAAAATAAAATAGGAATAAATTTAACAAAGGAGGTAAAAGATCTTCACTCTGAAAACTATAAGACATTGATGAATGAATTCAAAGAAAACACAAATAATTTTTCCAAACACTTTCCTGGTTTGGAAAAATTAATATTGTTAAAAAAATCAATACGACCAAAAGGACATGGTTCCATAGTGTAGTGGTTAGCACGTCTGCTTTACACGTAGCAGGTCCTGGGTTCGCACCCCAATGGAGCCACTGTCCATGGTCTACAGCCATGCCACCTTGAACAAGCCCAGTATCTGATCTCAGAAACTAGGCAGGGTTGGGCCTGGTTAGTACTTGGATGAGAGACCACCTAGGAAGACCAGCTGCTGTAGGCATAAATGATAATAAATATTTTTTAAAAATACTACCAAAAGCCATCTACATATTCAGTGTAATTTATATCAAGATTTCAAGGGTATTTTTTTTACAGAAATATAAAAAATACTCCTATGATTTATATGGAACCATGGAAGACCCCGAATAGCTAAAGAAATCTCAAGAAAGAAGGACAAAGCAGGGAGCATTACACTTCCAGATTTCAAGCTATACAATAAAGTTGTGGTCATCAAAACAATATGTTATTGGCATAAAAACAGACGAATAGACCAATGAAACAGAATCAAGAGCCACAAAGTAAACTCATGTATATAGTCATATATAGTCAACTAATATTTGACAAGAGAGCCAAGAATAAGCAGTGGAGAAAAGACAGTTTTCAATAAATGGTACTGAGATAATTGGCTATTCATATGTAAAAGAATGAAACTAAACTGGACCCATACATAGCTTATACCACTCACAAAAATTAACTCAAAATGGATTAAAGACTTAAATGTATGACCTGAAACTGAAATTCTAGAAGAAAACATAGGAATAAGGCTTCTTAACATGGGTCTTGGTAATGATTGGATATGAACCTAAAGCACAAGCAACAACATAAAAAATAAGTGTGATTGCATCAAACTAAAAAGTTTCCGCACGGCAAAAGAAACCATCAACAGAGTGAGAAGATGACCCATAGAATGGGAAAAAATATTTGCAAACTATATATCCGATAAAAGGTTAATATCTAAAAATATATAAAAATCTCATACAACGCAATAACAAAAGAATAAGCCAATTAAAAAATGGGCCAAGGACCTGAATAGGCATTTCTCCAGGAAGATAAATGAAATGCCAACAGGCACATGAAAGATGCTCAACATCTCTAGTCTTTAGGGAAATACAAATTAAAACCACAGTAAGATATTACCTCAGTCCCATTAGAATGGCCATCATCAAAAAGACAAGAGATAACAAATGCTGGTGTGGATGTAGAGAAAGGGAAACCCTTTTGCCCTGTCGTTGAGATGATAAATTGGTGCAGCCATTACGGAAAACAATATGGAGGATCCTCAAAAATTACCAATATAACTACCATGTGATCCAGCAATTCTACTTATGGGAATATGTCCAAAGGAAATGAAAACACTAAATCAAAAAAGTATGTGCACTCCCATATTCATAGCAGTATTATTTGCAGTAGCCAAGACATGGAAACAACCTCAATGTCCATTAGTAGATGAATGGATAAATAAGTTGTGATATATATGTATATGTGTATATATCTATATGCAATAGAGTATTCAGAAATCCTACCTACCACTGTGACAACATGGATGGACCTTAAAGGCATTATGCTAAGTGAAGTAAGTCAGAGAAAGACAAATACTATGTGATCTCACTTATATGTGGAAAGAAACTGATAAAGAGATCAGACTTTTGGTTACCAGAGGTGGACAGGAGGGGCAATTGGAGGAATGTGGTTAAAAGGAACAAACTTCAGGTTTAAAATAAATAAGTAATAGGGGTATAATGTACAACATGATGTCTTTAGCTAATGCTGCTGTGTGATGTGTAGGAGAGTTATTAAGAGAGTAAATTCTAGTGTTCTCATCACAAGGAGAAAATTTTTTTCCTTTTTTCTTTCTTTTCATAATACTTATATGAGAAGATGGATGTTACCTGAACCTAAATCAAACCATCATGCTGTATGCCTTAAACTTACACAGTGATGTTTGTCCGTTATTTCTCAGTAATACTGGGGTTGGAGGTGCAGAGATATAATGTGTTTGTGGCAGGTTTTCCCAGAACAGAGTGATCTGTTTATTTTATGTAGAATGCTATTTATAAAATATATTGCATCACCATTCAGATCAAATTATTAGACTTTCTCACACTAGTACTGCAAGTAATGCTTCTCATTTCAGATATCCGCAATCGTCCCTATTTGTTGAGGAAATTAGGTCTGTGTTCTTTTATGGCTTCCACTGTGTTTTTGAATTGCATATGAAGTTTCAGGAATGATTTATTAATTCCAAGGGAGATTAATGCAAATTAATTTAGCTTGTTTAAACTGTGATTCTGGAAGAAACATTAATGGATCTGGAGTTTGGGACAGAGGTGGGTATAGGGGAAAGAATTTATGTAGTTACTAAAACCCATGCCTTTGTATCTCTGCAGAGCCATCCCCAGCCATTTTTTTTTTTTTAGCACAGGGATTCAGTTGCTTAGAGACATTAGCAAGATCAGTGAAATTTCCATTTTAAAAAGCTATTTCAGGCTGCTGTGTGTGAATTTTTCCCTCATTCCTATTTATAAAAATGTATCTGTGGTATCTGTAAAAAAAAAAAAAAAAAAAAAAAGACCTTTTCACCGTATGTATAGATGATAAAGCATACTTAGCATTGAAACTCTCAATTTATCATGCCTTTTTCTTTTCAAAATAGCTCAAGGCAGCATAGAAGAACCCCACATAATTTTTTCAGCTAGTTAAATCTGAGACTAGAGGGTGGTTTAATTATAACATGAAGCTTACTAGAGTCAATAATGTCTTCTCTTAAGTTTGGGCATTATTCAGGTTTATCTTTAAATCTAATTCAGTAATTCTGTTTAAAAAACAAACAAGAAATGATGAGCACATAATAAAAATAGTCTAAGTCAACTTCTTGGTAGGCCTAGTAGTAACTCTTTTTCCAGAGAGTAAATGGGTTTCAAAAGTGGCAGTGGCTTTGACTTTCGCTGGTTAAAAGTGAATGAGTATTCCCAGCCAAGTACTAACCAAACCCGACCCTGCTTAACTTCCAAGATCAGACGAGATTGTGCACATTTGGAAGGAAATTTAACTTTGGATGGTGAACACACAATATAGTATACATGTAACGTATTATTGAATTGTATACTTGAAACCTGTATAATTATATTAACCAGTGTCACTCCAAGAAATTTAATTTAGAAAAAGGGGGGAAAAAAATGAATGAGTACTGACTCCCTGATTACATGTTCTAGTAGAAATTCTTCATATAATTGTCACCCTAAAAGAAAAAAAATGTTTGTTTGTTTTTTTTTGGGGATGACAAAACTTGGAGTCCAACTTGAGACCATGATTCTGATAAGGTGAAAGGAACAGGGCTTGACACTTAGTAAGTACTTAGGAAATATTTAATGAAGGAATAAATTCCCCCATTCCATCCACCCAAGTAAACAAGATTCTTGCCAGCTTTCATAGGAAGGGAAGGAAATGGTAAAAATAATTCAGAAAATAGAGTCAGGTTAGAATTGGTATTGTATTCAACGCTACGTATTGTACTTTTTAAAGCACTCCATAATAAAATATCCTGTACTATAACAGACTTGAATAATCATATTAAAATTTCACATAAAATTATTCTCTTCAAGAACATTATTTAAATATTGTGTTGGTGCATTATTGTGAATTATTCGGTAAATTTATTGTTGGAATGTAGAATATTATGGAGCAAAGGTATATTATGTTATTAATAAGATTTTATTTTTTTTAATGTGACATAAATTTTACATTTACTAGTTAAAAAATAAAGATAGGGAAAAAAGCTCTGATCTCAAGATATTCTTTAATTGCATCTCCTTTCAATGTAGTTTTACCCTTAGTCTGCTCTTTTATTTTTATTCATCTTTCCTCTTCTGGCTTTTTCTTGCCCTTTGACTTTGGCAGTAATATAATGCTACCTTTGTACTTTTATATTCTGCTGGGAGGAATAGTAGTCGATTGTTCTGTTGTTGGCTTCTCTTCGCCCCGCCCCCTCTAGTAAACATGGCTCTTGCTTGGGACCTACTGGGGAAATTTTGAAAGTTAAGTGAAAATATTGCTAGCTAATAAACTTCTCTGAGCTTTAGCTCTTTTTCCTTGAGTTCATGTTTTTGACCATTAAGTCTTTTCCAAATCATGCTTAACCACATCTCTTAATTTATATGCCTCCTTCCTTAGTGGACTGGGTGAAGGTTATACAAGGAGAGCCAGCCAACTGTGGACAGTGTAGATTTATAATTAAGACATTTTCTTGTGTATTTATTTCTGCCTTTCCTCCTGATAGTTTTAGAATAATGAGAAAATAATTCCCAGAAAGGATATTCTAAGTTACGGTAAGAGAATTCTGAGAAAGAGCTAAATATTATGATTCTAAATAAATATCATTTTTTCCAGTAAATCCACTTCTTTAAACAGAAGTAGTTTACACAGATTTTTAAGACTATGATAGTTATAGACTATAATTGAAAAAAATATATAAAATTGCATTTTTATGATATATCTGGTCATTAGTGCTTTTGTATATAAAGTGTGAACCAAAGCTCCATGAGAAAAGAACTGTGTCTTCATATTTTACCGCCTTCTCCCAATGCCTAGAATGATATCTAGCATGTAGGTGCACAGTAACTACTTGGATGGATGGATGGATGGACGGATAGATGAACAAAGGTCAAACTAACTTTAAGCCTAAGTTATTATGGGTTATGGTGTTGGATGCACAGAATTCCTAGAATAAAATGTCATGTATAGTGGATTAAAGAATTCTAATTTGGTTTTTAAAATATTTTTAAAATGTCGTTCCTAGTCTATTTCAATCAGGAGTCTTAATTTTAAAAGGACTCTTTGGGCTAGAAGGAGCTCTGTAGATGAAACCAATATGTCTCCATGGGTTTTTTGGTGTTGTTTTTTTTTTTTTTTTTCCAGATTTTATTATTTTTAGAGACATTCTGTTATAAATTGTCAAATATGTGAAAAAAATTTAAGCAGTCTTATAATTTTATTCTATAATTTTCTCTGCAGTTTCTTCACCTTAATATTGATTAATGCTTACTTCTAGTTGAGCTGATAACAACATTCTTCTCCCAAATGTTGCAGAGCTTTTAACCTCTTCTGATTAAAACTTTTTCAGGAAGTAGCCTGCAAACAGAAAAATATGTGAACATTTAAGAGTAATCGTTCTTAGAGATTTTTAATTCTGACTCTCTAAAGTGAATTTTTCTATTATGTTTAATTATTTAATGTTTATTTTTAAATCAGTAGAATCTAAATTTATTTTTAAATCAGTAGAATCTAATTTTCAATGCCAGCTATTAAAAAAAACTAAGTCAATTGAAGGACACACAGAGAAGTATTTATATATCAAGAAAAAATTCATGTAGACACATAGAAGTATTTTCATAGTGTGATCTGCTTATAATCAAGATCTTATATAAAATTTATCAAAAGGTAGGAATTAACCGAAATGTAAATATTAAATATCCTCAAATCCACTTGGGGAGAGCTTTTCTGTAATTTATAGCCAGAAATAGTAGATATGATTGTCTCAACATTTCTTGCTGTATATTTAGTGTTTTGGCTTAAAAAATATATATATATTAAAAATTAAAATCCGGAAATAAAATTCATCCCTCAAAATCCAGTTGATTTCTAATTTTTTGTTGATTCCATTTGTGTTACATTTGATCGTGTAATTTTATGTACAAGCCAACATTGTTTTTGTTGCTGTATGTAGTTGGTGCTGTGACTTGTTTGTGCTCATCTCTGTTCTGTAGGCAACTTGCCACTCCCTACTGAATAAAGCTACAGTAAAAGAAAAAAAGGAAAACAAAAAATCAGTAAGTTTGGAGAACTTTTTATTAGCTGTTTCTTTCAAAGCAAAACAAAAATCTTTTGCTGTTTGTTTAAGAACATCTTCACTTCAGCCTATTTGACCTTCACTGTAAAATCATTCTACTAATTCTGGCACAAAATAGCTTTCATTTCAATTAACCCTGGAATTAAGTTACATTGAAACATTCTCTGTGTTCCTTTGGTTTGATTTATTCCAAAGGCATTTTGGGGGCATTTGTTGCATTGGATATTCCTGGTCTAATTTATTATTGTTATTTTTTAAATTATAAATGAATGCAAAAGAAACTTAATTTCAAGGCCTGAGGAAATGCTGACTCTCTTCATTCTTGCTTCTTGTTTGTAGGTAATGTGAGTTGTTTCTTTCTAGAGGTGAAAGTTTTTCTTGTTAGAAGTATATGAGGGAAAGAATCACTTTCTAAATTTACCTAAAAGTTGCTAAATTGTATTTTTTACTCCTTATATTTTTATCTAGACCATCCCAACCAGAACTTAGATGTTTCTGCTTATTATAAAAATCCTAATGGTAAAACCACTTTAACTTAGAGAAAATCAATATTGAACTATTGAGACTGAGAACATACTACTTTTGAAATAAAGGAAAACTCAGTGAGTCCATATTTGTAGAGAAAGGCCTCATTTTACAAACATGAAATGAATATACCCTCTGCTTCAATGAACTTGCCTTAATATAAAAAAAAGAAAATTATAATTGGTAGTCAAGATGATTTTCTTCCCATAAGTGGAATTTGTCTAAAATATCATATGTATCAATTTTACATTTGCAGTTATCAGTATGACTTATCCTTATCAGGCTGAGTACTATCTTTGTTTATATAATCTAAATGATTTTGGAGAAAGATGTAGGAGTCATATAGGTAGTTTACTTAAAAAAGGTGTAATACAGCATATAGTATACATTTGGTTTCATCTTTTATTCCTTGTCTGAGCTTTACATAGAATAAATTTGTTTTAAATTCAGAACTAAATTAAAATTTAGAGACATACATATCCATTCAAGATTTACCTTTTTTGTTAAGCAAATTTGATCAATTGAATTGGATGCTCATCTTGCTTAATAAAAACCTTTCTAATGCTTCAGCCTTCTAATTCTCAGCATACGTGGGTTTAACATAATATACACCATCAAATTAATTAACTTACTGTTTCTAACACTCTTGTTCAGTGTTTTACTAATGCCATTGTATAGTATATCACATAAATTAAAATTCAGGCTTTCTGTGTTTCTCTAAAGCATGTTTTCTAGCCTTCCTAACATTGCTTTATTAACTAAGATTTTGTCCAAAATTGTGCCTTGAAATGTTTTTCTACTAGTGTTATTTTCAGATTTTTTTTAAAGTTTCTGGGTAACACCGAGTTTTGGAATGTATTTCTCAGCACAGGTGATATGAGGTCCTCATGGAAACAAAGGGAATCTAATTGGTAATTTGAGGTATTTTAGAACATGTTTCAAAGTATGAAGACAGTATAACCATTATAAATTTAAAATGTCGGTTTATGGAGCCATTGGCTTAACAATCTACTGATTTTTTTCTTTTAAAATTAAGCTAACTTTCTTTTAGAGTATGTATGTATCATGGATTGGAATATAAAACATGTAGAGAAAGTTCTGGTTTCTGGTATATAGCTGTGTAATCATATTATAGATAATTCTGTTTATTATACTCATATATAGTGTATAATTAAATCTCCTTTGAGAAGTTAATTGTCTACCTAACTCAGGTAATTAAGCATGTGTGGATAGTGATCCTCTTGCTGATGTACAGTTTATGACTGCATTTATTTGTAACATGTTTACTAAGAGGAGTAAAAGGAACACTTGATTGGGTAACTGGTTTTAGCATACAGACTGGCCCAACTTTGACTTTTATACAGAATGTCTTTTGGATCCAAATTGGATTTTTACAGATTTAAAAAAAACAAAACACTGGAGTGTGTTTATATTATGAAATAAAATTCCATTGGTATCAATTAGTGGTGAAATGAAAAGTATTTATTGATATTGATTACATTTTGTCAGGTTTTAGTTCTGAAATATAGTGATATTATCATCAGTGAGATACATAATTAGATGATACATGAAACAATGTGTGTTCTCAAGGTGTGGATACTGTGAGTTTTGATAAGAATTATTTTTGAAGATGTGGAAGATAGTAAAGTTGTACTTTTCATAAGTTTTTTAGTATTCTTTTGGGAAATAATTCACTCAGATTTTCATTAAATTATGAGACTGAGTAGTAGTAAGCATAAATCAGGTATAAATGTGAGTCATACTTTTAAAACTTTTTTGTCCTAAAGAAAACCAGTGAATAGCTATTTTCAAAATTATTTTAAAAAGCTCTTCATATGCATATAAGTTATTGATTTTTATAACACACTTTTATAGCAAGTTAGTATTTTATAAATTAACTGGTTTTTTGGAAACCCAACTCTGGCTTTTAGCTTTTTTAAAAAACCATTTCAGCATTTTAATGGATTAAAACGAATATATGCTAATTTTTTAAAACAACATATTTAAAGTTAAATATAAAGCTGTTTTTAATCTGCTTCCTTCTTGCTAATTCTTTAAAGGCTTTAAATTTTTGTGGATTTGTTGATATGACTCTTCTGTTTTAAGATTAAAATTTGGGAGTTCTAAAAAGAACCACTCAGTAGCAGTGGTGGTCTATGAACATTATGAACCTGTATAAAGAATTTTTTGTGTGTGTATGTATATGTTCATTTTTATGTTCTTACTCTCGCAGACATTGTGCTAGAGTAGTAAAAGCACTTGCAGTTTCTTCTTTCCTCTATTTCTAAAACTATATTTCAGCTAAAAATAACTCTAAAACATTATTTAGGTTTTAGAGCCATTCTACTAAGGCTGCTATATATAGCTGCTTTCACCAGTTTCCTCTTATTTAAGTGTGAAGTTGTTCTTCATGCAAGGGCACTCAAAGGGCTAATAATAACACAGAGGAAGCTTTCGAGCTACATAGCTTAAATGAAGGTGAGAATATTTAGTTATAACTCCTTCGTTATCGCCTCTTATAAATTTTTTCTTTGACTTAAAAAATTATTCTCTAAAGTCTTATTTTTACTAATTCCCTGTCAGATATAATAGAAAAGTATTTTGAGATTTTAGGCTCTGAATAAGAACACACACATTTAAAATGTATACTACATGAAGGGAATAGAATGAAATGAAATCATCCTTATTCTTTCCAGAATTAATCTGGATTCAGTGAGCTATGTGAATTCATGACAAGTATTACTTTATTGAGGCATTGTGAAGACAACTAGAGTTATGTGATTTCTGCACATAAATTGTGTTTTCTCATTTTCCCAGTATCCTTTGAAGTGCAGATTTATCCCTGGAAACTCAGAATACTGAGTGGAGTGCTGTGGCTTTGCCGTTAGAGTTACCACTGCTTTAAGCAGCAGTTAGCCACCCTAAGCAAGAAAAGTTACAGGGATTAAAATATTACAAAAATGTTCCTTAAAAATAAATATGTATGTTACCTAAAAATGTAAATTTCATAGTATCGTTTTCATAAATTAACTTAAAACAGGAGGCACTTGGGAAGAGATAAGAGCTTGAGCCAGTTTCATAACACTTTCTCCAATCCAATCTATTACTTTACCTGCAAAATAGAATGTTTTATAAAGAGAAAAAGAGAAAATAAAACCATTTTAAACATTAGGCTCACATTGTTTTTCATCGTGGGCAACCATTTCTTGCATTTTTAACTTTTTTATATATATAATTTGACAGAATTATAAATTGAGATACATAAAGGGGTTTCCTCTTCTGCTGGTGGGATCCTTTTTTTCTTTTAGGTCCCAAGAATTCCATTTCTTCCATGGTTTAAATAATAGGTAGATCTTTGTATTATAAAGCGTTCTGATGAAGAAAAGGAACTGTCAGTAACGTTACTTGTAAGTAAGTTTTTTCTCTCGATAGGAATCTAAGAAAACTAAGTTTTGTTTTGTATATGGCAACCATTTTGCTCAAGAAATTCAGTTGTACCTGATACCCAACAAAACGTAAGTATGTGCTATTAGGTATTAGATTGTTTAAGAAGCGTGCTTCTTGGTCTTATGATGTCTGTTAAATTTAGTAAAATATGATAATCTTTGTGTGAAAACTTGGTCTGTTTTTGTTACTCATCAAACATGCGGTATAAAATAATGATACACTTAAGATCTTTTTTCAGGTCTACACAACTCATCTGTGAGATTTTTCTTTTTTTTCTTTTTTCTTTGTTTTTAGATACCTTCATTATGTTTTAAAATAGTGGAGGTCAAGAATTGAGGATAAACTTTATTTACTGATTTTTTGGGAGTAGGAAAAAATAGTAATGAAGATTAGTCTTTGATTCAGAGTTTTTATGCAAAGTTTAACCATCAAGCTCTTTTCTTCCTATTTCCTTGTTTTAATTAAAACCGTAAATTCAGTTCTCAACTCCTTGTTTTTTAGGTAGTTAGCCAACGTTTCCCTCAGAACAGCATCGGTGCAGTAGGAAGTGCCATGTTCCTCAGATTTATCAATCCTGCCATTGTCTCACCATATGAAGCAGGGATTTTAGATAAAAAGCCACCACCTAGAATCGAAAGGGGCTTGAAGTTAATGTCAAAGGTGAAGAGTTATTTTGATAATCTGTTTTAAATTCTTTTGACTAAATCTTCAGTTTTTCATATTCATTGTCCTTTCTCTTAAATTTATTTTTAATATGCCTTATAGTTTTCACTTGCATGCTTTTGTTTTATTTTTATTTGTATTACAAAGGAATTCATTGGACTTCTAACCGATGGGTCTTATTATCCTGAGAAAATATTAGCAAATGTCTTCTGAAAATAATTTTCTGTGTAATCATTTGGAAATTCTGAAATGAAAACCAAAATTGATGCTGTACGATTTTTTTGTTAAAAAGACATTTAAATTTTTCAGTATGTGGACATGGTTCCATAGTGTAGTGGTTAGCACGTCTGCTTTACACACTGAAGGTTCTGGGTTCACACCCCAGTGGAGCCACGGTCCATGGTCTACTGCCATGCCACCCTGAACAAGCTTGACGTCCAATCTCGGAAGCTAAGCAGGATCAGGCCTGGTTAGTACTTGGATGGGAGACCACCTAGGAAGACCAGGTGCTGTAAGCATAAATAACAAAATAAAAAAATTTCAATATGTATTTTTATATGTGAAAATATGTGTATATATAATAATTACATTTATATTTGGATAGGAATAGAAACAGTATCTAGTATTTTATAGAATGAGGAATAATTGATGTTAACCACCAGTAGAAATTATATTGATGAGAAAATTTGTTTTTTAAAGAACATACAAATGTGTTGATTTCATACAGTAAATAATTTGATTCTTTATAACTTGTTATATTGTTTAGATACTTCAGAGTATAGCCAATCATGTTCTCTTCACAAAAGAAGAGCATATGCGACCTTTTAATGATTTTGTGAAAAGCAACTTTGATGCAGCACGGAGGTAAGCAGCCTGCCACTTAGTTGATTGCTCTGTTTGAATCAAATATTTTTAATTTCACTTAAGTTCATATACTTAGTATACATGAAGCTCCTGTGTAGGTGTTTTCTTTTCCCTCTCTAGGTCAAGAACATAATTAATCTTATTTTATTTTACTGTAAAAGACAGTGATGAAGTAAATCCTTACTTGTTTTTTGGTAGTGATTACCTTATTTGCAAACCAGGTGAGATTTTTGACATATTGCTAAAATAAAGGATTTGAGGTTGCTAAAATATGGAGGAGAAGAAGGAAATGGTTCGTTTAGTACAAACTGAAGTCAAAATGGTACAGATAATGCATAATAACATATAATCACAATTTTTTATATTAGAATATTTTTGATACTTCACTCGGCAGTATATCTACTAAAATGTTACTCTTTAAACCAAATAATGCAGATGCTTAAGATTTTGCACGAGTAACTTGAACTTTTATGATTTTGGAAAACTTGAGGTCTGTTAGGTTTCCATAACTAACTAGTTGCTTTTTATTTATTTCTCTGAGTGTTTATTTGTAAACTGGGGATTATACAGTATTTTCCTGAGTTGATTTTAGAGAAGTGAAAGATAATTTATAAAAAAGTGCTTTATAAATGTAAATTAATGTCTAGAATTCTACTTTTCATGCAATGTGAATCTATTGGATCTGACTCATAGTCAAGCTAACTTGAACAACTCTCTTCTCCAGTTTTTCATTATGATTTATGTTAATTTCTTTGAACCTGGAGTTTAAAAGGTGTAAGCCATATTGCACTGCAAGCCATATTGGAAAGAAAGTGAATGTTAGCACAGGATTCATATTCTAGCAGATTGATTGACTATCCCTAGAAAGTTAAGAGAACAAAGGTTCTGATCGTGGCTCTGACCTAACAGGTGATATCACTTTTGTCTTGTCTGGGCCTCATTTCCTTATCTGTAAAGAACAGCCTTCTCTCCAGAGCCTCATTCATCTAAATTTCGTTGTCTGGCTTCAGAGCCTACTCTGAAGCTGAAGCCAGGTATTAGAAATGGAAGACCAACTTTGTCCTTGACTCTTCTTGTTTCATTTAATGACAGTCACATGTGTGAATAAGTCCTGCATATTTGTAATCTGTTATTTCACAAAGTTACTTTATATAAATGTAATTCAAACATGTATATGAGTGTATCTGGTTTTTAAAATTCTAATGATTTTGCATTTTTTTAAGATTTTTCCTTGACATAGCATCTGATTGTCCTACAAGTGATGCAGTAAATCATAGTCTTTCCTTCATCAGTGATGGCAATGTGCTTGCTTTACATCGTCTACTCTGGAACAATCAAGAGAAAATTGGCCAGTATCTTTCTAGCAACAGGTAAGAGTACCCAGTCATGGGCATATTGAAAACTATCAGTTTAAATTTATATTAAGTAAATTATTGGTTATGAATAATGCCTTTTACTTTACACCTTCTTAGAATTATAATTATGGTTTGGAAAAATAAATGCAGAAATGTAGACTCTTTTTAAACATATATAGGCAAAAGGTTAAGTCATATTAAATGATGAATAAGTCTAGGTGCTACTTTTTTTTTTTTTTAAATATTAAGCTAAGAAATCACAAATCAGCCCTTTGGCTTTTTTTGGTCTTTGAGGATTGTTTCATTAGCTGTTTTTAGTTGGTCTTTTGTAGCCCAAATCATCTACTGTCTTTTCTAGTTATGTATATTTGTAAAGGGCCCAAATTCCTGGGTATGAGGAGTTCTCTTACAAAGATAAAGTGAGTCCAGATTATTTTCAAATGCCAATAAAAATGGTTTGCTCATTCATGGGAAAGGTAGAAGACTATAAAACTAAGGCTAACTAATAACTAATTAGATGGGAGTTTTAGAGAGAGAGCATTTTAATCTTTTATGAATTGTTAGTGGATTGAAGTAAACCTCGGCATGACTGATGTGTCTTAAAGTAGAAGGATGAAGATGCTTTATCTATGTGACACTAAAATAAACTGTAATTTTAAAATGTATTCACTTCTGTTATATAATTTACATACATATTCATGTCGATTAACGCTAGAGAGTTTTTTTGGGGGTGGTTAAAAAATACACACATTTTAAACTCAAAAAATATAGACTGCAATATAACACAGATCCACCTAGCTTTAACTTTATTTATTTTACTATATTACTTCAGATCTCTACAACATTTTATTTCTTGGGGAAAAAAGATATTTTCTCTATGTAACTGAAAAAATAAGGAAATTATAAGTATACATAACATAGTTTTGTGTGTTTCAAAATTTCACAGAAGTGACATATTGAGTGTAGTCTCCTTAAACGATATCTGTTTTTATTTAACTTATGTTAGCATTTCATCGAATGACTATCACAATTTATTTTTGCATTTCCTAATTGATGGATACTTAGGATTGTTTCCTGTTTTTCACTATTTTAGTAGTGATGTAATAAATATTCTTCATACTATCTCCTTGCATATTACCTAAGGGTGTAATTGCCGAGTTCTGTAATTGCAGCCTCAACTTTACTAGATACTGACACATTGCTTTTCAAAGTATACACGCTAATTTGCACTTCGACCAGCACTATGTGAGAGTACCTCTTTATCCACATCTGCACCAAAATTGGCCTTAGCAAACCATGATTTTTGCCAACTTGATGTTTGTGAAATAGTATCTTGTTATTCATATATAGTTTTAAATATTTGTTATTGAAAATCTATATTTACCCTGGTTAAGCAGAAGTATGATATCAGAGACAGTATGTCCAACTCCTAAATAATAGTTTCTCAGAATAGATTCTTTTCATCATGAGAAAAAGTGGATCAGAAGGTTAGTTTTACTTATTGCCTTTTTAATGGTAATGGATTAAGAATATTAGGGGGGGGAAAAAAAGATTTTTTTATGTAAATTTTGTAGTTTGGGGGGTGGTCATATTTTAAGAGATGTCGCAGTGATACTTTGTAACCCCTAAGATCTATTTGTGCTATTCACAAGTCAATAGGAACCCCTAGCTGACAATAAAAAGAAATGCAGCAAATGACAATCTAAAGAAATGTGTACTGCTAAATGTGAACTGCTACTTTTTTCTAAGTAGTTTGCTATATCTAGGGATCACAAAGCTGTTGGAAGACGACCTTTTGATAAGATGGCAACACTTCTTGCATACCTGGGTCCTCCAGAGCACAAACCTGTGGCAGATACACACTGGTCCAGCCTTAACCTTACCAGTTCAAAGTTTGAAGAATTTATGACTAGGTAAAGTACCGCCCTGATTGCTTTCTTTTTGGTTGAGGTGCAAGGTTTACTGCTGGGCCATTTGTTAGATATGCTTGTATTTTTGATAGGATTATCAAGAAAGATGTATCTAATAGCCAAATTGCCATGTTTTGGGATTTAGCTTTTCTCTTACCTTATATATTGTTGAAATATGGTTTGTTTCATAGTTGATTTTCTTTAAAAAAAAAAAAACTAATAGTATCTTATTGTGTAATATTTTGTAACATTGCTCTGAGGTGCTTTTTCATTAATACTTATCAGCGAGAGTGGATAAGATTATTGTCATATTATAAAGAAATGTAACTCAAAATGAATAACTAATAACTAATTAGATGTGCCCAAGAGTCCACATCTAATTCATAAGTCCTTTGATTTTAAGTGCCTAACTCCTTATACCACACTATAACATTTTTCAGAACCCTCCTAAAAGTAAATGGTATTTAGATTGCAGCTCAGAAAATGTAGTATATTTCAATATTCTATAAAAATCCTGTGGACATTTGTTTTGAATCTCATTTGGAGGGATTTAGTTTCAGAGCTAAAAAACCCTTGTTAGACATTCACCTCTATGATGTTACAGTGAGGGTAGTGCTGAATCCTTTAGTCTTTAAGGTACCTTTTATAGTATTTTACACTTAGTAAATGCTTCATAGTGACTATGGATTAAGAGTTTTGTTCATAATATGTGCCAGAGGCAGAAAGAAAATACCAGAATCTGACATTCAAAAGTTAATTTACATTAAAGATTTACATATAACATGCTTTTGCATTGTGCCTGTTATTAATTGTAGTTCCCCCTTATTTGCGGTTTTGCTTTCCACAGTTTTAGTTAAACCACAGTCAAAAGTGGTTTGAAAATAGTAAATAAAAATTGCAGAAATAAACAATTCATAAATTTTAAATTGTGCATTGTTCTGAGTAGCATAATTAAATTTCGTGCCATCCTGCCCAGGACATAAAATCATTTCTTTGTATATACTACCTGATGGTTAGTTACTTAGTAGCCTTCTCAGTTACCAGATTGATCATTGTGGTATTGCAGTGCTTGTATTCAAGTAATCCTTATTTTACTTAATAATGAACACAAATCCATTTATATAATTTTTATTATAGTATGTTGTTATAATTGCTCTATTTTATTAGTAGTAATTGTTCTTAATCTCTTAGTGTACCTGATTTATAAATTAAACTTTATCATAGGTATTTATGTATAGGAAAAAAACAATGTATTTAGGGTTCGGTACTGTTCATGGTTTCAGGCATCCACTGGGAGTCATGGAATGTATCCCTTGCAGATGAGGGGGAACTACTGTAGGTCACTTTTCTACAAATGATTCCAATTCTTTGATATTATTTTAAAAGATATGAATATAAAACAATCCCTTTTACAGCTTAATTTTTATCTTTAGCACTATTACATTTTTCTCATTGTTTATTCCTGTGCAATTGAATTTTCCATACAACATTTTCATATTACATAAATGAAAATTATATAGTACAAGAATGTAAAACCATTTTTTATTCAACATTATTGAGGATGTCCTAGCCATTTTTTAATTTTTCTAAGAAAACTTCTTTATTATTCCTTTTATCTAAGACCTTACCTTTCCTTACAAAACAATCTTCTGTGCTTTTGAAAACTAGATGATCTAATAATGTGTAAGATACTTTGAACAGTATCTGGTATATATATAAAATGTTTAATAGATGTTAGGTATTATTTTTGCTCTCTTCCAAGTTCCCACTAATGCTCTTTAAGTCCTACTTTTCTTTTTAAAAAAGTGAAAGTAGCTTTATAATTTTCTGAACTATAAAAATTAAAATGTTAAATTATTCAAAACATAGCTGTCTAAAGAAGAAAGTAAAATATTCTCAGTTATTCTACTTCTTAGATATATTTCAGTTAACATTTGGTAGATACTCTTCCAGTAATTTATCTATATTCATATGTACCTATTTCCCTTATCAAATTATATCTAGGTTGTTTCCATTAATATAATGCAAATGCCGACCTGGTACCAGCAACTGAGATAATACAACTTCTCTTCTCCCCTATGTCCCCAGACACGAGACATGTAGAAATACTGGGTAAAAGAAAATATATTTTAAAAATAAAATACTTTTAAAATACATAGCTGGAAGATAATTTCTGAGCAAATTAACTAGCATACAGTAAATATAGAGAGATAAAGAAATGGAAAATATGAAATAGATTAACATGCAGATGATTGAAAAGGTCTAGCATGTCTAGTAGGTGTTTTAGAAATACAGCTTAGAATTGTGAAGAGGTAATATTTGAAGAGACGGCAGATGAGAATTTTTCAGGGTTGATGAATAACAAATCTTCAGGTTAAAGATGCACACAAAGTGTTGAGTAGAATATATAAAAATTAAACCATACTTTTTTAGAAATATATTTAAATACATATGGGAATTTAATAGATGATAAAAGTGGTATTCAGAATCAGGGAGATTAGGATAGACTTTTAATAAATGGTGCTCGCACAACTGAATAACCATCTGGAAAAGATGCTTATAAGCATTCATGAGAATAAACTCCATGAAGTAGAAAATATGGGCAAAGGAAAGTCTTTCTTACTCATTTAAAATCAATAAACCATAAAACAAAAAGTTGTTAAACTGAACTCTTAAAAAATAAAGACTTAAAAAACTTCTGTCTAGGAAAAAAATACTGTGATTAAAAACAATTCTGTGATTAATATCCCTCTCCAGTAGTTTTCTTAGGATCATCCTAAGAACCACACTGTGCAGTTCAGAGTAACACCTTGAAATTTTTGGTACATGTTGCCAAATTGTCCTTCAGGAAGCACGTTGGTTTTTTCTTTCAGGCATCAAGTACATGAAAAAGAAGAGTTCAAGGCTTTGAAAACGTTAAGTATTTTCTACCAAGCTGGGACTTCCAAAGCTGGGAATCCTATATTTTATTATGTTGCACGGAGGTAAGATATACTATGTTTTAGTTTCTCTTAACAGAATTTTAAAAATAATAGCAAATATAGAGAGACAGCAAGTTTGATTTTTCCCATTTGACTTTACCGAAATTAAAAACAAGTTTACCTGGGAGAATATAGCTGGGTAAAGAGCCCTTCTGTCCCAAAATGCTGCTCATTATATTAGAAATTGCTTTTCATACTACTTATTTCATATTGACTTCTATTTCCTACATCATATTTTTAATACTGTCTACAGTGGATTAATTAGCAAGACTAAAAAATCACAAAGAATCTTTTGTTTTTAGGTGTATTCTGATTAAATAATATCCACGACATGATAATCAGGAACTTGTTTTTAAAGTAGAAACAAAACTGTAAGAGTCTCTTTCTGAGAACTTTTAGTAATATTCTGTATAAGACAGCATGAGGTTTATTTAACGAATAATTCAGAGAAGCTGTGGGAAATTTCTATAAAGATGGCGTAGGCGACAGCCTAGAAAATTGATTTTGTGTGTTGATGCTGTCTTTGATTAAGGCTAGTTCTTGGAAAGCCTTTTTGTAAATGCTGTGAGCTCTTCCTTAACAATAGGTATGATGTTTGCATTGCTTTCCCTGCTGCTGTTTTTCTTTCTTGTCTCATTCTGCCGGCCTTTTGAGAACTCATTTGTGACATTTGGTCAGTGATACTTCTTCCCATTTATTGTGCCATAAACTCATGGTAATTGAACCTTAGAGACAATGTGATGTAGTAGACCACAGGCTTTGGAATCTCAAGGACTGTTTAGTCTTAGTTCTGCTATTCACTAGCTGTAGGAATTAATCTTTATTTTTTTTTTTAAATTAAATCTATTGGGATGAAATTGGTTAACAAAATCATGTAGGTTTCAAGTATACAGTTCAATAATGTATCATATATGTATTGTGTATTCATCACCCAAGGTTAAATTTCCTTCTGTCACCATATATTTGACCCCTCTTCCCCTATCCACCTTCCTGCTCCTGGAATTAATCTTTCTGAGTTTCTGACTTTAACATAAATTGAGGAATTATATCAGTAGGCTTAATGACCGTGGGTGGCAAAGACTTGGCAGTGTATAAGAATGGAGATTGAGAAATAGAAGAAGTGAAGAAAGGAAGGTAGAAGGCGGGAAATTCTTTTAATCAGATGATCCAGATAGCATTAAGACCAAGAATTCCTAAGAACTGGGGTATACAGTATCAAGAAAGTATAGAATTTTGTGTTTATTCTTAGTCCTCTGCTTTAACAACTCTGTGTACACAGACATCTCTTCACCTTCCTATTGAAGTCTTCTCTCCAACTTTGATCTCAGTTGCTATTTCTAAATTGCCTAAGATTTTAATTTTTTTTGCAATTGAAATGAACCATGATTGTATTGCAACCCTAACCTTTAATACAAACAGTGTATTTCAACTTTCCCTATTTTGTTTGAGTAATTAAAAGTGAAACAGTGGTGAGAGAGAGATGTGTGTCCTCCTCCCCCTTTAAATTCTTGTTAGTTTATAACTAGCAAAGATTTCTGGAAAACCTCAAAGCAGGGTGGTTCTTTTTTTCAGGACCAGAACCTGTAAGATTATTTTCCTTATCTGCAGTGATCTAGAAAAGGCCAGGGGAAAGTAGAATGGGCTTGATGCAGTTACCTTCTGTGGGATTAAATCACCACAGTTTCCAGGAAACCTATATAATAGGGTGACTTCAGAGTGCTGAGGATTCCCAGCTTTACTGCTTATTAGCTGCATAATCTTAGATAAGTTAATTTTTCTGAATCTTTCTTGTTAAAAAAAAAAAAGAGAGAGAGAGAGAGAGAGAGAGAGATGCTTTTAAAAACCATGTTGACCTGCCTCTCCCATGAAGAATTTCGTGACCTGCAAAATTCTGTACAGAGTATCTTTGAGAGTTTTTGTTTTTCAATATGACTGCCAATTTCAGATTTTTAATCCTTTCAGTTTCTTACTTAGACTAACTAGAGCTCTTCCTGGCCTCCATTTTCACCTGCTATGGAGCCTTAGCTCCAGAACAGATGAGCACACAGTAGCACAGAGCAGAGAGAGGCCTTGTCTCTCTACTGTACAAGTCCAGAAGAATATAGTGAGGACCTTGTCTCTATACAGCTGACTTTGTCAAAGAGCACTTGGGTTTGACTTCTTTTGATATCTTGTTTCTGTGCCTTAAACTACCGTGAATTAGTTAAAGTCTTTTGAGCTGTGGATTCCAATCTCGTTACAGATAGTCCACAGACATTTCAAACTTAAAATGTCCAAAACATAATTCAGTGTATATTCATATCAACTTCACACAATAATTTTTCTCAGTAGCACTGCCATCCTTCCCATTCTAGAAACCCAAATCATAAAATTCTTTCTTCTTTCATCTTCCTCATTATCAGTTACCAAGTTTTAATTTAAGCAGTGAGATCTTGACAAGTTGTTTTAGTTAGCCTTTTATTTCAAAGATGTCACTCTTATTTTCTCAAGTGGCAAGTTGTTTTAGTTAGCCTTTTATTGCAAAGAAGTCATTCTTACTTTCTCAAGAAGGTAGGCCTCAGGAAACACATGAATTAAAGCAGATCCTGCCGTTGTGGCCAGAGCTAGCTGGCTGTCAGTTCTAGAACTGATTTATGCTCTTTGACTCTCTCTTGGCTTTATGTTCAACTCTACATCATGATTTTCTTCTTTTTGTATCCTTTCCGCTTTAGCCCCAGCTAGTAATTCTTCATTACTTCAGTATTACACACTTCAAATTCCAGAAAGAGTATATGGTTCAGCTTACAAATATCTCCATTTGGCAAAACCTTTAATGCTGGGTGCTGGCCAACCAGTAGATTTCTGGCTGCCTCTTAAGTGAAGCATATGCTCTTAGCCTAGCAGTCTTATAATTCAAAATGACCACCTAGTACTATTCCTTCATCAGGGGCTGTCCTTAGGTGTGTGTTTTAATTTTGTTTATCTTTTTAATTGGATTTTAATGGTTTAATATTACTTTTAGGTACCTTGTAAATGTCTTTTGAAATCATTTTTCCCACTGCCATCACTGAGACTCTCGTATTAGCTCTTATCTATACTAATGCAGCATTATACTCATACTCCCTAATCCCCAGATAACTACTTCCAGGTCATCTTGACATTGCTTCTGGAGGCAGTTTCCAGTACAAATCTAATCTTGTCTCTGAATGTGTTAAATAGAACCATTGACTTCCCATATAAAGTCCAGGTTCTGTAATCAGGCATGCAAGTGGCTCCATAATTTTGACCTAATTAAGTTTTGAGTTTTGAATCTTTTCCTGCTATTCCCTCCCACATACTTATGTTCATGTAGTCGTTAAAATACCATAAATACAAGAGCAGTGGTTACAGCATTGTTTATAGTGACTAAAGAAAAAAGAAAACAATGTAACTTCATTTCAAAAGGAGAATTCTTGATAAATGATTATAAGTCTATATTATGAAGTTATATGCTGTGTGTTAAATTTTATTTTGCTTGTTACACATTATAAAAATAAAATTCAAACTTGTGTAAATCAAAAGGAATATCAGTTGGCACATGTACCTAAGAAAATGAGTTGGACAGGCTTCTTGCATGACTACATGCAGAACTTTGAACAGTGTCATCAGGATATCTGTTTTCTCTGTCTCTTGACTGCTTTCTTTGGCTTGATTTTATCCTAAGAAGCTCTTCCTAAGCTATGACCAGCTGTGGTTTGTGTTCTCTCAGCTTAACAACCCCAGTGGAAAAACAATTCTTTCCTAGTAGTTACAGCCAAGGCATGAGTCTTATTAGCTTGGCTTAAGTCATCTGCCAGTTCCTGAGACAATCACTATGGCAAGGAAGGTAGAATTTGATGATTGTCTAGGCCTGAAGCTGGAGCTCAGCAGTGAAGCCTGTCCTACTCAAATTTCATGAACCAAAAGGAGGGTTACGAGGACAGGATTTCCCAAAAGAAAATTGGATTGCCGATGCCAGAATGAGGAAAAATGGATTCTGAGCAGGCAAAAGTAACAGAGTCCTCTGATGCAGCTTTTAAGAGACCCAGAGGATGATTCTGACATTTATCATACAAGATACAGAGTATTATGGGGGTAGGGGATGCACATGAGTATAATATATATGTTATTGTGAAATGTGTGAAAATATGTGATTAAGCTATTCACAGTGCTTATC
Source organism: Pteropus vampyrus (assembly GCF_000151845.1). Classification (NCBI taxonomy): domain Eukaryota; kingdom Metazoa; phylum Chordata; class Mammalia; order Chiroptera; family Pteropodidae; genus Pteropus; species Pteropus vampyrus. The sequence goes on from NW_011888831.1 coordinate 8,159,360, forward strand.
TCGGGAGTAGGATTGGTGGAGATAGAGGACCAGTTATAATATTTCTGATATCTCTGTACTGTTTTACATGTTTCCAAGAGCACATATTATTTTTGTAAGAGTAATTAAAAATATAAAACCTAAAAGTTACAATGCTGAGCTTTCTGCTTAGGAATATTGAATACCTGGCAACTGCATTTTGGGAGATGGTAGTAGTAATAATTGCTAACATTTACTGAGTGTTTTCTCTGCATCAGACAAACTGTACATGTTATATAATTTTTCATTGAACCCTCACAATAACCTTCTGAGGTATTATTAGTGACAATGATTGACATATGTCTAAACTGAAGTTTAGGGATATTGTTAGTCATTCCCAAACCTTGTTATCAGAATGACCTGGAGAATTCAAAGAAACATATCCCTGGCCCTACGTTGGGCTGCCAAATTAAAATCTCAGAGGTAGAGCCTAATCTGCCTATTTAACAGGTACCTCAAGTGATTCACTTACAGTCAATTTATTACCAAAGTTTAGGAGTTCCACTGGATCACATATTTAATTCATGGTAGCATAACTAGTAAAGAGTCAGAGTTGGGTTTCAAATCTTAATAACTGCTCTGTTAATAACATGATTATTATCACTGCAAAAATTTTATACTAGGTTTTTGAGTTAAATTAACCTTTGTAGACCAGCCAGAAAATCACCAGCAGTTATGAGATATAATTTTGTAGGGAAGAGTTTTGAATTCTAGGCATCTGATTTACAAATGACTCTTTGAAACACAAGACAAAGGTTTACTCAAAGCAAGATGATCTTTTCATTGGAGCAGTTACATTATTCATGACAAAGGTTAGCAGAATAGGCACCTTTTTTTACTATAACAACATGTTATTATTACACATTCATGAAATATGGTGACACAAATATGTGTGTTGTTTTATAGAGCACTGGAGTTTCTGCTCATTAGATTAGCACTGTTTTGTCTTTAATAAACAATAAAATACAAAAGCAACACACATTACTTCTCACCCCTTATCCCTCTCTCTCTCTCTCTCACACACACAGAGGCATACTTTGGTTAAACATCACCCACATAATTTCCTTTTTTACACCTTTAATGTAAAAATCTTATTTTCAATTCAATTTTGCAAACATTGGTATTTTGCATTTTTTTAGTATTTATAAGGAAGGAAACCCTATTAAGGTAATAATTAGGCTTACACAATCAAAATTTGCAAATAACCAAATTAAACTAGGACAATGATAATTTCCTAAGAAGTTGAAATTTTGATTTTCCTAGTGTGCTTGTTGTCATTCAGCATATGTTAAAGAACTGAGATAAGTAGGAATGTAAACAGTTCAAGTTCACTTTACCCTGAGTGCACACAAGACAGCAAAAATATAATGTAAAAAAGAAAGAATGCTGTCCATTGGATTCAGTGTAGTGCCACCACATTTCATAGTCATTGTATTCATAGTCGTGGCTATCTTTGAGGTCATTGCTGTTTTCAGAGTTATCTTGGGATTCGAGATTGTCTTAGAATTTGGGTTCATCTTAGAATTTAGGGTTGTTTGGAGATTTGGAGTTGTCTTGGAATTTGGAGTGGTCTGAGAATTCAGACTCACCTTGGGATGCGAGGCTGCCATAGAACTTGTGGTCACGAATGTTAAGAGTTGTCCCCGAAGTATTATCAACAAACAGAAAGAACAAGCTGATGAGTTGTAGCTTGAGCATCATTTTCCTGTTTCAAAATAATTATAGATATTTAATCTAACACTGAATCACAAACAAATTTCAGAACTAGTTTTTTTAAAAGAGGAGAAAAATGAAGGAACCTTCTTCCCAGCTCTGGGGAAACACCAACCTTTTATTTAAGAAATTTCATAATTTTTAAGATAGAAGGAAATTTAGAAGTGATCAAAATCAACCTCTTCATTTTACAGATGGGCTCAGATGAAGAGCATAATTTGCCTGAGAATGCATATCTAAAAATGACAAGAACTAGAACTTGAGTCCGAGTCTTAGTCTAATGTTTTTAATTTTTTTATTTTATTTACATCAAGAGTTTATTAAGGGAAATTATATACGAGGCATGTTTTGGGCAGCAACAAGACAACATGAGTCTCCTCTGTGCCGTGCCTTTTGGCAGGCGCTAAGGAATTATATAGAACAGGGCAAGGTAGGATAGGAATAGTGGTGCATGACTCACCCCAGGTGAGGGGAAATGCCTTATCATATTTGTCCAGGGCAGGCAACAACCTGTTGTAGGAACCAGGACAGGGGAGTAGTAAATCAGGTAGTCCCTGAGGAGATTTACTATAGGAAGCAATCTCTATTCTGGCTTGGAACTAGCTGGATCTAGCTCCAGGGTCTGGCAGCAGTCACATCATGGAAGAGAGTCTTCGCCATATCAGAGATGCTTCTTCTTCCTTTTTTTTTTTTTTTTTTTAATTTTATTATTAGTTTCAAGTATACAATACATTGGTTAGACATTTATATAGTTTATGAAATGATCACAGTGATTGCTTTTTCTCTCCTCTGGTTCTACACCTAGCCATTACATTACTGCTGACTGTATTCCCTATGCCATGCTCCCCACCCCCATGACCATCTATCAACTACTAATTTGTACTTCTTTAACTCTTCACCCCTTTCTCACAGCCCTCTGGTGTTTTATTAGATGTGAACGGTGAAGACATAGTATACACATACACCATTTTTTAATTAAGGGTAATTTTCTTTTATACTATATTCAAACCTAGGGGCTTTGGCATATTTGAGGTAATGTAGCTAGCTCATGTTGAACATGGTTAACTATTCCTTTTAAAAAAAATAAATAACTTAAGGCTCAAACTTAATTTTAGAAATCTAATATATACTAAAAGTTACATTTAATTCTAATATGTAATTGAGAAAATTTCGATTTAACATTTGGTATTTTTTTTCTTTGAAGATTAAGAATTCAGGCTTTCTCTAGTGTCCCATAGGGATCTTAATTTCTTTCTCACTGTGTGCTATTTAAATATAATTAGTGAAGAAGTCACATTTTCTAAACTTGACCTGCCATTTGCTCTTTGAAAATATCCTACTGAGTATTTTCTAAACAACTGGTGTAAGCAGATGAACTTTGGCAGAGATCAAGGAATTCAAGTAAAGTCTTCTAAAATCTACTTGCTTATTTAAAGAACCCAGTGAATGCCACTTCGTTATTTCTCTTATCTGTATACATTAGTGAATTTCTTCACTGAATTGACTAACTAGAGGAATATGCTATTTTGCTTGCTATGATTATCATGAGTTAAAATCAAGTTAGTATGTTAGAGATAGATGTCTATTTTTTTTCCTAAAGCATCTTACATACATGTTTATAAGGTAGTTTCTGGCCATGGTTATCTTAAAGTATTAAAAAGAATTGAGGAATATAGTATTCCAGGAGTTTAATTGCTGATAAAGAAACCTATTAGAAAGGTTAAACTTTATTAATATAAAACTAAATAAGAAAAGGATTACATATGAAAGTGATATTTTCCTACTACGTTTATAAAATTTTTTTAATACATTAAACCACTAACATTAAAGCACTTTAAATTCTTTAAAGGAATTTTGTCTTTTGAGCACTCCTTTTCTTTGATAACTAGCACACAGGGAAGTTGGGTTATATTGTGCTAATGTTTTCATCACACTGGCCAGCACTCTTTAAAAATTTCAGGGCTCTTAACAATGGTGTTGACATAGAAGGAAATTACTACATAAATGGCAGAAGTACAAGTTGGTACATGTTCCTCACTTGTTTTACTTTGCTTTGGAGTTTTTCTCCTAAATGAATAGAACCAGTGCTTGCTAAATCTTATTTATTTGAGATATGTGTAGAACCTCACTTAACTAGAGAGTAGTCCGATCAGACCTAAGAAGTAAACATAAAAAGCCTCTTAGCAACTAGAGTAGATACTATAAATCAGAATTCTAAGATAAAGCACAGATAACTATTGGTGCTTCAAACACCTCAGTCTCAACTTATTTAAAATTCAGCATTTTCCATTTCCTATTCTTCTGCTTAGATATATTCTGCTCATAATCTCTTTCTCAGTTAATTGCATCATTACCTAGCCAAATGGCTCTACAATCTTGAATTTCTCATTATCTTCTTTTTCTTACTGATTTTGAGCTACCCAGGCCTCTTGTTGATAATGAAATAAAATTTTAAATCCTGAACTCTCCAGCATTCAAATGCTCCCAAATGAACAAAAATCATTTGCCATCATCCACACTTTTAAGTATCTCCCACCTCTGTACTTTGTGCAGTCTCCCCCACCTGCCCAAAGTACTTCTTCCTCCTTCACAATTCTGTTCTTTCTTCAAGATCTAACTCTAATGGCAGCATCTTTGATGTGAGCCTTCCCGAATTCTGTTCTTCTGATCAGTCATTTTAGGACTTCATGTTCCAGAGCACTTAACAGAGTCTGTTTTTTACTATAGATGTATCATAAATTTTTTTCTACCATAATTCTGTCTGTCTTGTGGTCAGGCGCTATCTCTTATTTTTATAATCCCTCTACCTGCTAGCACATTGAGTGCTTGTACAAGATAGTACACAATAAACATTGGAATTGATTGAAATATCTTTGTTTCTTCATGTCTTAGGGTTGATATCATTAATAATGTCTAAAATAATGAGACATATGGTTTTTTGCAATTTTCTCTGCATCATAAGCATAAATTTGCAAGTCACATGCCTGAGTTTAAGTTCCATCTCTACTTCTATCTACTGTTTTGAGAGGATTTCTTCCTTTCTGTAATGTAGATCATAATGTACATACATAATGTACATTCGTAATCCCTTACTTATGATTCTGAAATCCAAAATTTTCTGAAAACAAAGTTTTGTTAAAGAAAAAGTTTGGCACCAAAACTTACTTGGCGGAAACACCTAACCTACATTGGTGTGAGGCTTCCATCGTTTTTATTATTATTATCTGTATTCCACTTATTGTGGATATTAATATGTCACTGCAGAAATGTTAATGAGGTTGATTCTGAGGTGCTGTCTCAAATTCCGCTGGAGTGTTATGTAATACACAACAAGGCTAAGACTTATATTTGAGTTTTTCCTGTTCTTCTGGGCACATCACCGTACCACTACTAACATCCTTATAGATAGGTGGTGCCATGTGGCTGAGATCTGGTCACTATAATGTAGGTTTCATTTTCAGGCCTAGTGTTTAACTTCTCACCAGTCTTCCATTCTTGCTCTTTTCTGTCAGTACCTACTAGAAACAGGGCTCAGTAGGGTGTCTCCAAGACCCTAGAAAGTGGTAGAACTACTGGATGGCATGATATAAGAGAGAAATTAACTTTTATTGTCTGAGCCAGTGATATTTTGGGGTTGTTTATGACAGAAGTTAGTCTATGCTGACTAATCCAACTATATGCTGGATAACTTGCCTTTGCCTCTTCAAATCTGCTCCCTCTTCTCCTCCCTGCTCTGTACTCTGAGAGGCTGCCTTGTGCAGATGATGTCTTTGGGCTTTTTTCCTCACTGGCTTCCAGTTGGCCCATAGGGAACACAAGCAGGAGGTTGGAGGGAAGAAAGAGAGTAAGGTCAGATATGTATTCTCTTGGCTCCCTTCCTGAGGTTCACTGTGAGCTGCCGGTAGTTTCAAAGATAGTTTTTGTGCAGCCATGATCTCTGTTTCTGGTTTCTGGTAGCGGCCCTCTGCCCTCACTTCTTCAGGTCTAGTGTCTCGCTATCTTGTAGTTTCCCTAAACCCTTCCCTCTACTTTATGTATAATCTCTAATATCCCAATTTGAGTGGCTACCTATTTCCTGCTGGAAATTTAGCTACTACAAACAGTATGTACATTCTATCATCTTCTGAACAATTCTGAATTCAGAAATATATCTTGCCCCGAGAGTTTCAGATAAGGGACTGTGGATCTGTATCAAGGTCATATGTTTAACATGAGTGTTAATTATATTTGTATGGCATTCAGTAGAGTACCCAACACATGGTAAGTATTTGATAAATAGTAGCCATGATTAGTTTAAGAATAGCAACTATGTTGTTAATTTTCTACCTAGGAAATCTAAATTTCTCATGTTTAGAGCTGGAGCTTTGGAACTAGTGAGCAATTATAAGAACAGTATTTCTCTTTACATACTTACATTACCTTTAATTGACCTACTGGGGTTTTTTTAGGTGTTTCTAAAACTTTCTACTTACCTTCACATGTCGATTCTTTCAAAACTCTTTAAGAAAGTAGAGAAAAGTGATCTCATTTATAAAATCATCTGAATGCTCATAAATTTCATATAGCAGTTTCTTGAGAATTTCAAGTTGTGGTACCTAGAAACAGGTCCAATTTTCCCTTCCCTAACTTTTCTCTTTGGTCTTTGGGTTTTTGTCTCATGAAGAGGACACTTGACTCTTTTCTTCAGTGGCAGTTACACAAACACTGTTGGCAGTGGAAGCACTTACTGCTTTTTAGAAAACCCTCTGTAAGTACTATGCTAGGTCTGTGTTCATTTTACTTGTGCCTTATGTCTCTTAGACTTTTGAAATTTATGTATTTGATTGGTTCTGAAAGCAGTTCAGGTTTTTAGGATTAAAATTCTTACCATGCTACTAGTGGGTTTTTACCTGTATGTAAAAGTAGAACATTTAAAACAATTAAGTAGTACGTAGCAGCATGTGGTTTTTTAGTGTGAATAATTACTTTTCAATAAACTGCAGTTGACCCTTGAACAACTCAAGGGACACTGACGTGCTGCGCAGTCAAAAATTTGAATATAACTTTGACTCCCCAAAAACTTAACTACCATTGTCCCTCGGTTCCTGTGAGGGATGGGTTCCAGGACCCCACGTGGATACCAAAATTTGCGGATACTCAAGCCTCTTATATAAAATGGTGTAAAATTATGTATTCAGTGAACCCTCTGCCATCCGTGGACTCCCAACCGCGGATTGAAAATACTGTTTTATATCCGTGGTTGGTTAAATCCGAAGATGCAAACTATGGGGATATAGAGGATTGACTATATATTTATTGAAAAAAGTCTGCATATGAATATACTTATTCAGTTCAAACTCATGTCGTTCAAGGGACAGATAAGTTGTATTTAGAAGCTTCCTGAGAAAGTGGATATGCATCTATGTAGAAACAGGTCATTGTTATGCTAGACTTAAATGTGAGTACTTTCTAGAATCGTACATAAGGACTTTTCTACAATAAAATATCAACCTCTTCATTTTAGAAATCTAGTATAGGAAAAAGAACACATTTCCTCTTAGTTGGAAAATACATGTTCTGAGAGCAAATGTCCATCTTTAAGCAAGTTTGTCTTCCTAATGGTATAATACTGTGCATCTGTAATCTAATTAAATTTGACTTGTCATTTATTCTTATTTTTTATTATCAATGAAAAAAGCGATTTAATTTTAAAGAGACTCTCCTTGCTGTTTCCTTCTCTTGGATAATGGTATCTCCATCAACTTTGAGTTTTAAGTAGAAGCCTTGGCATCAATCTTTACTTCTACTATTAACCACATACATCTGATTAGTCATTATGTCTTGTTGATTCTGCTTCCAAAATTTTTTATCCTTTATCCTAATATTACAGACTCAGCTTGTACCTTCAGCAGTTGTCTAAGCTGAGGTTACCAAACTTTTTTGCAAATGATCACATAGTAAATATTTTAGGCTTACAAGCCATATAAAGTTTTCTTTCTCTCTCTTTTTTTTCAACCACTCTTTAAAAGTGTGAGAATCATTTTTAACTTGCAGGCCATACAAAACAGACCACACAGAGCATGCAGGCAGGATATCGCCAGTGGACCATAGTTTGCTGCTCTCTGGTCTAGGCTATTGCAACAGCTTCCTAATTGGATTGTCACCGATATTTTGCCCCATCCCCACAGTTTTCTGTATTATTGCCAGAATGATCTCTCTAAAATATGACCATGTCACTTCCAAATAAAACCTTTTATGTGCTCTTCTTAGCTAAGTTTTCATACTTAAGGCATTCTTATACTACCTTTTGGATTTTTGCCATTTCTTCATAACATCTATACTGTTATTTCCTCAATATTTTATTAACTTTTTTCTTAAAGGAAAATTTATACCGTAAATAGAAAATCAGTACTGAATGCCATAACTAGAAAACCAGTAAACAAAAGATAATAGTAAAAAGAAATAGAGAATTATTAAATGCCTGTTTCATATACCACTCCATCATATAGGTACCACACTTGAAAAAACCACTAGCTTATAAGATAAAGCTTTATCTTATAAGGCTTATGTTCCTTAGCATCTTATGTGTCTCTCTGTAATCTTTTATACTGTTCACATTAGTTGCAAGATTGCTGAACTAAAGCAGATTGAAAGTCATTTTTGTAAGACACTAGATGTGGGCCTTGTTCTGGAAATCTGATGATGCAATATAAGCCTTATATGCTTTCTGGGCTGTTCTCAGGAAAGTTGTGTTCATAATACATTGCTGAGGATATTCACAGGGCAGTTGTCAAGAAGACTTTAGGAGCTGGCAAAGCCGCAAATTCTGCCCAGAAAGCTCAGAATGCCCAATGAGCATTCTGTACATTACCTTCACCGTGGTAGTTGAAAAAATTCTAAAACCATTTGCCTCAGTCGGTCGTTTAAGTTTAATAATAATAGAAGACTAGTTATCACAGTGTGTAGTAACGTTTTAAAAGGATGCTCCAAACTTTATATGATATGCCTCACCTTTGCTTCAACAACACTCACCATCTCACCATTGCCCTGCTCTGCCATGCCCTGGTATCCTGGCATGCCTCTGTGCTTTTGCATAGGCTTATCATCAACTTTGGGTGCCTTTCCTTTAACTCCTACTTTTGATTCAAGGCCCATCTTAGTAACCTGAATGACTGCTGTAGGCAAATTTAGAAAAAAACACCTCTTTTGCGATACAGTCCATACATTATGAAATTAATCCTTTAAAGTGTACTATTTAGTGGTTTTTAGTATATTCACAGAGTTGTGCAGTCATCACTATCTAATTTTAAACATTTCATCACCTCAGAAACAAACCCCATACCCATTAGCAGTCATTCACCATTCTTCCTCCCCCAGTTCCTGGCAACCACTAATCTACTTACGGTCTCTGTGGATTTGCCTCTTCTGGACATTTCTTATTAATGGAGTCATACAATATGTGCTCTTTCGTGACCAGCTTCTTGTACTTTACATAATGTTTTCAAGGTTCATGGATGTTTTAGCACCAGTACTTTATTCCTTTTTGTAGCTAAATAATTAATATTCCATTGTATGGCTATACTACATTTTGTTTATCCATTCATCTGCTAATGGATATTATTTCCATTTTTGGTTTTTATGAATAATGCAGCGGTGAGCATTCATGTACAAGTTTTTGTGTGAATAAGTTTATTTGCTTAGTTATGTATCTTAGGAGCAGAATTGCTGAGTCATATGGTAACTTGATGTTTAATCTTCTGAGGAACTGCCAAACTTTTCCAAAGCAGCTTTATCATTTTACATTCCCACTAGCAGTGTATTAGAGTTCTGATTTCTCCACATCCCCACCCAACACCTACTCTCGTCTATCTTTTTAGACAAATTTTGATAAATACCTCTTTACTAAACCATTACAAGTCTTATTACTACTTGACAGTGACCATGTTGAAGTATCTTTTTCTTTTTTTTTAAATTGAGTTATAATTGACATATGTTATATTGGTTTCAGGTGTACAACGTAATGATTCGACATTTGTATATATTGAAGAATGATCACAATAAGTCTAGGTAACATCCACCACCACACAGTTATAAATTTTTTTTCCCATGATGAGAACTTTAAAGATTTACCATCTTAGCAACTTTCAAATATACAATACAGTATAGTTAACTATAGTCATCACACTATTACATCCCAAAGACTTACTTATTTTATAATGAGAAATTCATACCTTTTGACCACCTTCATCTGCCCCTCCCCCACCCCCCATCACCACCACCACTACACTCTGGCAACTACCAATCTGTTTTCTTTATCTATGAGTTCTATTTGTTGGCTTTTGGAGTTTTTTTAGATTCCACATATAAGTGAGATCATACAGTATTTCTCTTTCTCTGTTTGATTTATTTCACTTAGCATAATGCCCTCAAGGTCCATCCATGTTGTTGCAAATGGCAAAACTTTCTTCTTTTTATGACTGAATAATATTCTGTTGCAGTTGTGTACCACATTTTCTTTATCCATTCATCCATTGATGAACACGTAGGTTGCTTCCATGTCTTGGCTTTTAAAGTAATGCTGCAGTGAACATGGGGGTTCACAGAATATAATTTGTCTTTTCACCTATTGGACTTTTAGCTCCTAGGTCTTAGATGTCTTCAGTGGATACACAGAGAATTGTAGAGTATGTGACATTTCATAGAATACTTACTAAGTGAACCGAGCTTTTGTTTTATATATGTGATCATTTTGTGATAGTGTTAAAACTAATCACCACTTTTAATTGTAGACACACACAACTAGTTGGAAGGAAGATTTGATTTAATAAGAGTTATTTGAATTGGAGTTCTGAATTGGGTCAAAAAATTTCTTGAATGGTTTTATTTTCTGTGATGCTTAGTTTATAGAAGTTTAGTGGCCTTGTGTGTTAGTGAAACAAGGGTTTGGTTTACTCATCGAAGATTGATACATACTGAAAAATCTGGTGGTTGATACATACTGAAAAATTTGGTGGTTATGGCTTCACATGTATTACAGTAAAAGACAGTAAGTGGCTGCAGTCCCATCTATTACTATGGAAAAACAGTTGTTTTTTTTAATCAGCTGTGGTTCACTGCTTTCAGTATAAGTATATAATCCTTGAAAAGAAATAATCCTGAGATATACTTATGAGATTTGATTATATAAAACAACATAGAAAAATTCTAAAACAAGCATCTAAGAATAAATACATCCAAGTGAATATCGTTCCCTTCTGAAGAGTCACTGTTAGAGGTGATGTACCTACTTCAAATTCTGCTGCCTTTGAGCATAACATTATAGGGAAATAAGTTTTTGGAAGTACTGTCCAATGAAGCATCTTTTTTTTTAAGCATGGTAGGAAAATTTTTATACTTGAAATTTTTTGACAAGGCAAAATATTGAGTTTAATAATACTATTTTTTGTTTAAAATGAGTTTTTTCTTGAGTGAATTATTAGCTGGTCCTTAGTAATATTTGAAAGGAGGGGCCCCAAATATGTTTTCAGTAATGACATCCTCTTTGGAATAAGAGTTTAATGACTCAAACATGAGTGCTTTGAAGAAAAATACAGAAATTTAGATGTATCATGGTGTGACATTTATGTTTAAGGTTAAAATCAGTTTATAGTCAACACATAGTTAATATATGAATATGCTTTACTGGTTTCAGGTGACTCCTTGATCCTTTGGTTAATTTTTACATGTTTTAAAGATACTTTAGCTTTTATAGTATGTCTCTAAGTTCATTCATATTTAATGTCCTGCAGCGTTTGTTGTTGTTGTTTTTTTTTTAACTTAATGTCAGGATAAGAGACCTAATACTTCATCCATGTATACTTTGTTAAAGCAAGGAAGATTTTATGTCATCATTGTGGAAAAGCCATACCATGTGGAAATATTAGAGCCTTTAAATAGATGAAATAATTTTTAAGCATTTATTTGCTTTCTTTAATTATTTGTCATTGATGTGAGGAATGAGGAAATACGGCAGAGTTGCTGATGTTTAAGTAATAGAACTGGTAAATGGATGTGGCCGTGTGCCAGTTACTCTTATACTATACAGTATCTCAGATGCAACAGTGGTTGCTGAGGCTTCGGTTGGCAAACAAGGGCCTTCCTGGTGGTTATTGTGGTGTGTGGCATCCTTGTTTTCCCTTAGCAATGTTTTTTAATTTCTCGATGAAAAGCCATTAAATCTTACTTTATTTTCTGTTGAGGCAAGCATTTGACATGCATTTGAACTCAGCCTTCCAGAGTGTTCAGTTCGTTTGTTTGAACTGTGACTATGGGCAACAAAATAACAAAGTGAAAAACTACATTTTCTAATATTGAGTATTTCGTCAGATTTATTTGATATTTGGCCTCGAGATGCCCATGTGAAATATTCAGATATCTGATTTTTTGCTGAGAAATCATATTTCCCATGGGATAAATAACAAACCCTAAACTAACTATTTGAAGTATAACTAAAGAAGGCAGATACATGGAGATACTGTACCACTATGGGTTCAGTCATTTACATTTCCGATCATGTTAATTATCTAAGAATCTCTTATACAGGGATGGGCAGTAATCTTTAACCTATTTCACATTTAGAAAAAAAAGTGCTACTCACTGCCAGCGTTAATTTAATTTTGCATAAACATGCTCTTTGAGGCTGAAGCAAATCTGACTGGTTTTCAATATGAAAATAAAATATGAAAACTGTTCTTGGAGTTATTTCTAAACAGAACTTGTCTCTAATCCTAATGTAACAAAAATCTGTACATAAATCTGATTCATCAGATGAATCTTCGGCTAACAACTGTTTGAGAATGATGAACATCATACATAGGAATGCTATGTTTTCTAGGATTTGACATTTTCAGTGATCTAGAATTACTATATTTTGTAAATAGAATACCACTACTAAAAATAGAATGCTATAAATAGAACGATGTCATTTGTTTCCAAAGACTATCGATATACTAGAGCAGAGCGAAAATAATAATAATAAAAGCGAGATATTTCGTGGCAAAGTTATAACTGTAACCCGCAAGTTATCTCAGGGTAAGCGCTGCAGCAGCAAGCACCGCCAGCAAGTATTCTTGAGGCAAACAGGAAATAGGTTACAATATTTATGTAGTATCTACAAAGTGCTTTAATATACATAATTTAATGTATATTTTTGCCAGAGGACATCTCTAATCACTTGCACAAGATAACACAGGTAATAGATGACAAAACCTTATTTCATGCTCTGTTTAACCTCAGTGTACTTTAAATGTACTTAGAATTATTTTGATCAAAAAAACTATACAGTTTTGCTGTGTTTATTAATGTGTTTGTGTATGTTTAATTTCTGTGCTTTGATCTCATCAGTAATTCCCAACAAATTCAGACTATCAGGCCACAATTTATGGAAAAGATAAATGGAAATATATATATATAGAGAGAGAGAGAGAGAGTACATGAGTGAGTGCACACGCACGCGCACAAGTATCTCAACTGGTTCCTAAACATGCTAAACAGTTGGGGCTGTGAAACCAAAATGGCATTTCTTAAAAGTTGAGCTTCTTAAAAATCTCACTTTGTACCACAGTTTTTCAAAGTGTGAAGCAAACTAATCTGTTTAACACATTATTAACACCTTGAGATGGCATTTGTTTTATTTCCCTGACTAATTTCTGTTGAGCAATCTGCTTGTACTAAATTATTCACAGGTATCAGAATTAACCTTTCTCTGGAATTGTTCCAAAGGTAACTCCCCACTGCCCACAACTAATTCCTTATTAACAAATACCAGCCTAGCCAAATCCTCGTTCCTCCTTTTCTGTGATCTCTTTTTTTCTCTGGACTGTGAAGTTATGACTGACCTAATGGAAGAAACTTAGACTCTAGAATAAAACTTGGAGGTTTGACTCAACCTGTCTTAGGTAGATCATTGTTAGCTCACCAATCACATCTTTGATCTGTGTTAATTCTTTTATTTTTAAATTCAGATCAATATGGTCAAAAAAACTAAACTTCTAGGAGAAAGTGATATCTAAACTGAAATTGAAAGGATGAATAAGGGTTTGCCAGGGGAACAAGAGGAAGAAGAGTAGATATGCAGCATCTTTGAAAGACTGGTGGCAAGAGAGAGCATGGTGAATTAGAGAGACAGAAAGGCGTTTTGTTTGAACTAAATAGTATGAGGGAGCATGAAAATTTTAAGGCGATACTGTAAAGAGAAGCAAGGCCTGATCATAGAGTAAACCATATTAAGAGTTTAAGTTTTATTCTGAGACATGGGAAATTATTGAAAGTTTGTTGTTGTTGTTGTTGTTGTTGTTGTTGTCGTCGTCGTTTTGGGGAGGGCATTGTTTTGCTTTTAAGGGAGAGAAAAGAGCTTGTTTAGTTAGATTTGTTGGGGAACAATTCTGAGAGCAATTGGCATGTAAAGCTAAAGTAAGCTAATACAATATAGATGTGCTTCCAAGAATTCTGATAGTGCTATTCTATCTCTGATTTTTACTTCATGAGACCCTCTGGTTTCTTTTTTTTTTTTTTAATTTTTAAAATTATTTTAGATTTGTACTTCTTCATACCTTCACCTTTTTCACCTAGCCCTCCAGCTCCCTTCCTCTCTGGCAATCACCAGTTTGTTTTCTGTGAGTCTTTTTGTTTAGTTTGTTCATTTATTTTGTTCCTTAGGTTTCACATATAAGTGAAATCATATGGTATTTATCTTTCTCTGTCTGACTTATTTCACTCAGCGTAATACCCTCTAGATCCATCCATGTTGCAAATGGTAAGATTTCAGTTTTTGAATGGCCGAGTAATAGTCCATTGTATATATGTACCATAATTTCTTTATCCAGTCATCTATTGATGGGCACTTAGGTTACTTCCATATCTTGGCTATTGTGAATAATACTGCCGTGAACATAGGGGTGCATAGATCTTTACGAACTAGTGTTTTGGTTTTCTTTGGATAAATACCAGAAGTGCAATTGCTTAGTCAAAAGGTAGTTCTATTTTTGATTTTTTGAGGAACCTCCATACAGTTTTCCATAGTGGCTGTACCAGTTTGCAACCCCACCACCAGTGTATGAGAGTTACATTTTCTCCACATTCTCTCCAACATTTGTTGTTGTTTTTTCTTTTTTTGATTTATTGATGATAACCAATCTAATAGGTGCGAGATGATATATCATTATGGTTTTAATTTGCATTTCTCTGATGATTAGTGACCATGAGCATCTTTTCATGTGTCTTTTGGCCATCTCTATGTCCTCTTTGGAGAAATACCTATTCAGGTCTTCAGCCTATTTTTTAATTGGATTTTTTGTGGGGTTTTTTGTTGTAGTTGTATGAGTTCTTTATAAATTTTGGATACTAACTTCTTGTCAGATATACATATATCGGCAAATGTCTTCTTCCATTCAGTTGGATGTCTTTTCGTTTTGTTGATGATTTCCTTTGACCCTCTAGTTTCTTGACTACCCCTATCTGTTCATAGTTCATTTTACATCTCATTTTCTTGTTTTCCTACTCAACCTAAATCCCTTGGACTGTTGTTCCAGTAGAACAGCAGTTTCTTAGATCTCTTCCATTTTTCAAGGACAAAGCAGGTAGTAAAACATACTTGCCATACAGTATTAACATTTTGGTGTATTTCTCTTTTTTTATAGATCTATAATATGTATGCCTATATCCTATAATTTGTGCTTTTCTTTCTAATATTTGCATTTTCCACATTTCCAGCTTTAATATTTTTATTGGACACGATGTTCTTGTCAGTGGATCATTTATTTAACCAATTTCCCAATGATAGATATTTAGCATTGTTTCCATTTTCCTTGCTGTTAGAAAGAATGCTGTGATTTACCTAGAATTTACTACATTAAAAGTTCAAATATTTTAGGTTTTCAATCATTGCTGTGTTGCCCCTCTCCACCATAGCTGATGTAATTAATTAAGAGTATGCAGATTATAACCTGCTGAATGAGGAGTCAGCAGCCACCCACACAAGGTCATCAGGTAACTCCCTCAGCATCCCAGTTCCCACTTTGGGAAACCTGGGATCTTTTTTATTGAAGGCCCAGTTTCAGTACACTCACACAAAGAAAATATAAAGTCACAAGATTTATTACTTACAAATCCCAGAAGTGCGCCGAGGGTAGGACAGTTGGCTGTCCCAGGTCACGAGTGAATGGAGGAGCAAGCACCTATTATAAGGTGGTTGGTTGCAGACTCAACTCTAAGTGTTCATTTTAAAAGGTATCCCAGGAAAAGCAAAGTGGGAGCTTGTGGTGGGAATCCTAAATTTGGGTCCTTATTTAAATATCCAGATTATGTATATACAGGGTTGTCATACTATGAAATGCCTAAGAGCAACTCAGAATAGCTGTTTTCTCATCACAGTTGCCAGGTGCTGTCCAAAAGAGTTACTAGTATGTAAATGTGGCTACCTTCCCCAGCACTGATTTTTATTAATTTTTAAAAAATTGCTTGCTGATTTAATGAGAATGGCATCACATTTTATTTCTCAGTTGTCACGTGGTCGACCATATTCCCATTGATAATTATCAATCACCATGCTTCCTGTCTTTTTAACATTCTGTTTGTGTCTTTCGCCCACTTATCCATTGGGAATCTAAGTGTTTTCTTATTTTTGTGAGCTTTGATTAACAATCTCCTTTATGGTATGCTCTTTGAGTATTTTTGTAAGGCTCATTTCAGCATAAAGAAATTTGAGAGTTTTGTATAGACAAATGTATTGATGATTTCTTTGTGTGTTTTTTCTTTTTCTCATTAAAAAAAAAACCTTCCACCCAAAAATGTATAAATATTTTCAAATCCTTCTGTTGGGTTTAAGACTTTCTTTTTTCACGTTATCTTTTTTGGTTTGCTCTGTAGGCGTAGCACATGATGTGAGTGTTAAATGCAACTGTTTTCCAATTTTCTCAGTATTGTTATTGAATCTTTCCCTTCCTTTTTGATTTGTGATCTTTTTTCTTGCTAAAGTTAATGTTTGAGAACTTACTATGAGGTAAGCACTATTTTGTAGCACTAAGCATTTTCTATCTTATCTTAGTTTTCCTCACAACAACCCTGTGAGGAAATAGAGTTACAAAGAATTCTTATGTGTACTATGCTCTAATTGTGCTACCATTTCTATATTTGGTTATCTTCCTTTCTATTTTTTTATGCCACTACCATTCTGTCTTGTTTTCCTCCCAAGAAAAAAGTACCTCTACTATTTCTTCCTTTTTTCCTGTTCTTACCGGTTTGTTTCCAGATGAAATTGAGTGTTTTATGCCATGTTCCAAAAATAATCTGATTAGAATGTTTGTTAGAGTTGGCTTAATCCTTGAATTATACTGAAAATATCAATCAAAGTTTATCTCCTGTACTTAGCCTTGGTACCTAAATAAATATTGGGTGAAAGAATAATGAATGGAGAGACCTTTGTTTATCATTTCTATCAAGTCTTGGTTTATACCTCTCATTGTGTTTTAGCTTTTCCACATTGGGTCCTACACATTTCATATGAATGTTATTTCTTGGCATTGTATATTTTGGCTTATTATTTTTGTTATGAATGGTATCTTTTTTCTGTGATTTTCTATTATTTTTTGCCAACATATGAGAAAAACCATAATGTTTCCATATTTATTTTATTTATTTAAAGTTATTCTTCTGAAGGCATTCCCAAGGAAGCCTTTAGATACACAGTTATTTCACCTGTTAATAATAATTATTTTGTTTCTTATTTTCCTATTGTTTCTGGGTTTTTTTGTTCCAGAATTTCCCAGATTTTAAAAAGATTGATGGTAATGAGTATCATTGTTTGATTCTGACTTTAATAGACTTTAACTTTTCGCTTTTAAGATAATGTTTGCAATATATGGTATCATTCCTTATCTAGTTCTTAAAATGTACTTCAGAAGGAATACTATTAATAAAAGATTATAGGTTGACTTTTGTCTGATAGTTTTGGTGTCAGTTAAAGGAATTTCTTATTGCTTCGGAGAATTTTTATGGAAGATTATTGAATAGCACATATTTGTGATCTTTTAAGTTAGCCATAGAAGACATCTTTCTGCCATGATAAGTGAATGTTTTTCTGACTTTCTTCTGGATCCCTATTCCACTAATATCTGAACCTGAATTCTAGAGGGTGGAAGAGCAGGACTGAAGCAAATACATTCTTTCATTCTCTTACCCTAAGGGTATAGATGGAGCTTGGGTGTTTTCATATATGGGTATTCTCAAAGCACTGGGCCTAGACATACACGTGTAATAAATAGTGATCCTGACAACAGCGGCAGCAGCAATGCCGCATATAGAATGTGGGGGCCAAGACACCGTTGATAAGGCTTCATGCGAATTATTCCATTTAATCCTCTGAATAAAAGCACTAGGAAAAGTCTTTTTAGCCCGTTTTATGGTTGAGGAAAGTGGAACTAGAGCAGGGGTAACTTGTCCAGGCTTGTATAGCTGAGAAGTGGCGGAGGCAAGATTTAGGCATAGAACCTTTGACACCAGCGCACACACTCTCCACTATTGCTTTATCCCTAATTGCATTTGCATTATGTTTTTGCTCATATTTGGATCTTCTTGACTGGTGAGAAACAAAAGTTACCTGTAAAATAGAACTCTTAGGGATGTATGTATGTATTTGTATCGTATGAATTTGAGAGATAGATGCTGAAGACTAATACATTTTGAAATGCTTATGGAGCTCAGTAATACAGTAGCTCTTGTCTTAGTGGCAAATAATGAGCCCTCCTCCATTAATAATGCTAAGAATACAATTTCCTTAGAAGGTAGTATTTTCTAATTACTTTAAGACTAGATAATACTTGTTTCTAAGGACTTAGAGTCTATGTAGTTGACATGTACTGAATTTGTAAATTTACTGTTTCTCATCTGCATTTTGCACATATGTCAGTAAGATTGGCATAATCTGTAGCTACTGCCAATTAATGCCTTAATCCATAATTTCACTTTCTTGTCACTTTTCCCCATAGGATTTCTAAAACATTGAATTTTTGATAACCCTCAGAGTGGAAGACATTACCTCTTAGAAACCCGCTTTCTGTGAAACTCAGTATATGTATTTTGTAAAACAAGATGCAAGTGTGTGGTAGAGTAGAAAATATCTAAGCAGTTAGTCTCTATCATCGATGGTGAAGATTCTAGGTCAGTGATTGGGAGGAAGTGGGAACAGTTTGCCCATTTAGGGGATTATTTCAAATAACCCCTTTTCTTCGTGGTGAAATTCCCTGACATGGTGAGCCAATTAGGTTTGCTGGGGCAGAAAAATGTTCAAGAGCCACTGTACTCATCAGCACAGGAGAGAAATTGCTTTATTGGAGCTTAACAGTAATTTTTCCATAAGTCTGGTGCTTAAAAGAGAAAAAACAAAACAAAACAAAACAAAAAAAAAACAGCGCATTAGAAGGTTGTTTATTTCTTTCTGAATAGAAATGTTCCCAAACCTAGAAAGTCTATCTTAATTTTAAAATTTCTTAGGAAGGAACATAAAAAGTTTTTCTCTACTGTTTTCCCAACTCTAGGAATGCTTGAAATAGATTATTCCTTATGTCTCACATATTAAACATCTCATTTGTGGCTCACCCATTTCAAATATGCTGTCTTGCATTTTAATCTAGCCTTGTTTCATGGCTTCTTTTTCTGACTCTTGGATGTTATTTATGTTTGTCTCTAATTCAAAGGTGGCTTACTTTTATGTTTGTAGAAAATTTTTGATTTTTTTCTAGTTGGAGTCCAAGTGCAGTTTAATTAGGAGTGTCAAGATTTGCCTCATGCCCAGACCTAGTCCTGTTGTCTCTTTTATTAGGTTTCATCACCTGGTTGTAGCACCAAATGAATCTCATCCTTTTTCTCTTCTTTCATTTTCCTCTCTATCCCTCCCTCCCTCATTACTGCCCGTGTATGTTAGACCACTATGATTTTATCCTGAAACTAGTCTTATTTTTAATTTAGGTAAGTCGGATTCTAATTTCTGATGTGTAAAAGACAAGTTTTCCTTTCCTACACATGCAAGGCTTTTAATTTTGTAAATATTTAAATTTTCCATCAATAAATGGTTTGTTTAATATGCACTAAAACTGTTCTTTTACATAGCTTTACCCCGAAGCTTTTTATTGTGTTTTTAATACTTTTCTTAAATGCAAAAAACAAAACATTAAACTTTCCTTATTAAAATGCAAAGCCTGGTGTCTTCTAGCTTTTTGAAAAGCTTTTGTCCATTATATAATCTGTAAAGTAGCCAAGAGTTCCTCAGAAGCAGGACATCATTTAGATTTAAAACAATTATGGCTTGTGTGTAAAATAATGATGTGGCATAACCATTCACGGGGTGGCAACCACTGTTTTATTTTAGTGGCAAAATCCTTGGATACCTCCAACATTTCATTTACCATAAGGACTTAACCACCAAGGTACCCTAAGCAAAAATGGTTGGGTCATTTCGATTCTACTAAGTAGATTAAGTTGATATGACTAGAAACCCACGTGACACAGTTATGAGCATAGACCTTTTATTTTTTTCCCAGATGTTTGACAGTGTAAATATACATAAAATACATATTAAAGTTAAGATGCTTTATATTTTGTGCAATAAATTGAAGCCTTAAAAAGAAAACATTTCATTGTTTAAAAAAAAGAAATTAGTTTTACTTAAGACAGTCAAATAGCAGCAAGTACCAAGACATTGTGCACTTCTTTTATTTAAGACAAGTTATTTCATTTACATCGGAGTCAGAAAGGTAAGACTGGCTTTCTTGAATACTTAATATAGCTTGAATCACTGGTTAGATAGGGGCTTATTCCCAACTATACATCAGGGAGGAGTTCTTTCATTAGTTTCAGAAAATGCAGACCCTCAGATGGCCAGCATGACCACAGCATTGAGCATTAAGAGAAACGAAGCATTTGCTTTCCAAGCACTTGCCATAGAAGGTAAGCGAGTCTTTACACTTGTGGTGGTCTCTTCTCTCCGTAAGTTAAGGGTTGTGCTTTGTTGAGGCATTTCAGAGAAATTATTTGGCATACCACTGGTAATACTTAGGGTCATGGGTGTTGGGGATGATTTCGTTGAGCTAGTGAGGCTTGTGTTTGTAACCATTCTATCTTGGAGATGAATAGTTAGAGTTGCAGCTGCCGCTTCACGTGAATTGATTATTTCTGTGGATGTATCTTCTGGATAGGGCACAAAAGTCTTGTCAGTGCTGGTAAAGGTGATGTCTTTGCTTACAGTGGCACCAAACGTCGTATCCTTTGTTCGATATTGTTTGGGTATTTTGGTCACTCTGGATTGAGTTACCATACTCAGAGAATTAATGGTGTCCACTGTCTGCATCCCACTTACAGTGAACAAGCTCGAGGTAAATCCAGAAGGTGTGGGGTACATGTTATGTTCCTTCAAAGATGATATTTGGCTAGAACAGGGAGTCCCTATCACATGGGCTTTTGTTTGCATCATCCACTTCAATAAATAAGTAATGTTTTGTTCGTGGTCACATGACCACCTGTTATTGTAAAGGGTTATCTCTTGCAACTGAAAGAGTTGGTCAAAAGCTTGATCTGGAATGAGTGTGAATTTATTATTGTGCAGATAAAGATGTGTGAGATTTGTCAGGTTTATTAATGTTCCTGGAAGGATTTGTGTCAAGGAATTGTTAGAGAGGTCCACAATATGTAGTTTGGAGGGCATGTTGGTTGGAACTGTCCAAAGTTTGTTACTACTCAGATTGAGAACCTCAAGACTTCTTAGTGTATTTTTAATGAGGACAACCTTTTCCAGCATATTCTTAGAAACATCCAGATATTTAAGGTTCCACTGATAAGCAGTATCAGATTTGTCAAGCAGTTTAATGTTGTTGTTAGCAGCAGACATATTCCAGAGAGACCGAGGTAACTGAGCAGGGAGGCTTTCAAGCCTGTTGTTTGAAATGTCCAGGGTCCTCAGATTGGTGTATTGCGTTAACTGGTTATGCAGATCAGTAAACTGGTTATAAGACAGATTTAAATGGATAATATTTTCTTGCAGTCCGGATGGTAATGTAGTCAAGTTTCTGCCTGAACAGTCCACATGCCTGTGCCTTTCTGTGCATATACATTGGAGAGGACAAATGCATAAAATACCAGGTGTGAGAAACAGAAGGATGAACAGGCTGGGAGACATTTTCAATATCTGATATTCCATCAGAGCCTGGAAACAAACAGATACACCCTTCTTTTAATATGCAAATACAATTAGGCATCTGCATGGGTCAGTTAGCATTAGGCAAAATTTTCAATAAACCTCGTTGTTGTTGAGTCCTTTTATAATTGTTCCAGTGATTAAACTAACAAAGCTCCCCTTCATTTATAGTCCAAATGCTTAATCCTTCAACTGGGGCTATGTGGTAGAGAGAGACTCTCTCCCCCTACTCTCTCCTGCATTTTCTCCCTTATTTTCTCCCCCTTTTTTACATAGTCTTTATTTATCTCTCCAGAGCCTTAATATTATAAAATGGCATCTTATAAAATGGAATCTTCAGCTATTTTTATTTTTGATAATATCCTTTTTACTCAGATGGGAAAAAATGGCTGTCGTGTCTTTTTTTTTTTTTTAATCTCTGCAGTAATGTGTAATATTCAATGTGTGTGTGTAGGTAAGATTTTATTTAGATATTAAACCAATACTTTGAAATTTATCTTTGTCTTTTTAAGATAAACATATTCTTGCAAAAGATTTTCAAGGCACTTGGAAAATCTAAACCAATACCATACCTTCAAACCTCACATTTTGTAAAGTGATTCTTTTCCAGCATTATTTCAGTGCTGATTCTAAAAGAAAACTGTGTGTATATTTACAAAGTGAATGAATATTGAAAAGAAATTCCTCCACTGACACTGCAGCAAATTTCTGGTGCATGCACTTGCTATTGAATATATACTCAATCCTAACGTTGACTTTTTCTTAAAGAAAAAAAAAAATTCCGAAGTCGATCTTTTACTGATTTAAATAACAGCTTACCATAGTGTTGTCTTCAGCATCAGCATCTCATTTTCTCCCGGGAAACTTAAGCTTAAAGGTCGCCTTGTTCTGGAGAAGAGGAACTGCTTCTGGCTGTGGGCTGTGCTTGCCTGCTCAGCTGCATTGTGTTGCTGTGAGCTGAAGCTCTGCAACCACCTGATCAGTACCACATAGGAGGACTGCAGAGCTGTCATTGGTGCTGACTCAAATTTATTGCAAGAGGTGCACACGCAACAAAATAGACGAAAATTTTTTCTTTAATTTACAGTATTAAGCATACTCATATATCTCAGAATTGCTATAGAACGAAATGCCTCATGCACATTAGACCTGGCCCTTATTCATTTCTGTATATTTGTCTCAGCTTAGGTTCCACATTTTAATATTTGTCTCATAAAAAATTTGTGATTCTTTTTAATGCCTCTACTCTTCATTGTTTTTTACATGTTGAAAAATGTTGAAAATGAATGTGACCTTCCTCGTGAATGGTTTTCTAAGATATTAGTTTAATTATTTTTAACTCCTGCCCTTTTATGTTCTTTTCTAAAATAGTACAGTTGTCATGTTACTTTTTAAAGTAACATAATGCAATCTGTTTGATTTTTTATATACTCCCCCAACATAGTGACTGTTAGGCATAATCAGCTTTTCAAATTTATCAACCACTTAAATGTTCATCTTCCTTTTGGGGAAGTACAGAGGTACTTAAATATGATTATTTCTGTCTTTATCTGACATAAAGAATCATTTGACCCAGGCTACACACAAGCAAGGCTACATTTTTAAATGAGCAGCCTGTGCATTTAATTATCAGTTCATGTGGTAAAATAAACATTTTATTTTATGACTTTTGAGTTAAGAATTTTTTTTCTTCATTAAACTTTGTTTGATAAGTGGGTATGAGTGTTGTTTTCTCCAGAGACATCTTTGATACTATATGATTGACCACTTATTTGATTTTATGTTTTAAAAATAATAGCATTAATTTCAGATAATTTCTAAATAATGCTTCACACTTTATCTTCTGAGATAACAACTTATACTTTTAAAATTGCATGAAATAATGTAAAAGGAAAAAGTTTGGTTTAAAATTAATGTATAAAATTAATGTTCCTCAAAAAGTATCTACATTTTAAAAGTCTGCAGTGTTAAAAATTTATTATTGATTAGATACTTTATACCCACTTTACTTTGAGGGTGTTCAGCCTTGGATTCTTAATAAGATTCTATGGATTTCAGAAACCAGTCATCAATCTCAGTGCTTAAAGTAATGTTTTAAAAATACTATATTCAGCAGTATTGTTGTGGAAATAGGGAATGATTGTTTTGAAATTTAGATTTCTTCTATTTCAGCTGGAGTATATGCTGTTATATTTAAAGGGTTGTGACTGACAGTCAATTTACTGAACACTTAAATTTTAGGAACTCTCATAACATCAGTGTGGAAGTAGTTATCCAGTTCCATTATGCTTACCAGAACTTTTGTTTAAAAAAAAGAACATGTTATTTCATTAATTAATGAATTCAAATGAATTTGGATTTAGGCTGTATCGAGATTAGATTCTGCTACATATAATAGAAAATTCCAATGTAGTAGTAGAGGCAATGTTTCTCATTTCTAAGTTTGGGGACATACCAAATTCCTTCTTCTTATTCAGAGATTATTATGAAATTCTTGGAAAGGTGGACTATTTTAATATGTTTGAATTGTAACAAACTGTCCTACGCTTTTAGAAATTACCATGAAACATAATTGTACATTAGTTACTCCAAAAAATAATTTTTATATGCTTGTTCATTACAACATATTTTAAATATTATTTAGACACATTACATTTTAGATAAATCTACCAACTTAGGAATTACAGCTGTTTAGGCAACTATTATATTTTAGACTAAGTAGTAAATTCATTTATTTACATATCCTTTTGTGAAACACACTGTTCTAGAATATATTACCTCAGAGTTGTGAAAGGTATAACAAATTACGTGCCAGGGAACAACTGTTCTATGTTAAACAGAAGTTTGGAAACCCAGTGTCAGTTTGTCTTTGCTTTTTAGTTGATAACATTTATTGTGCTTATTTGAAACTAAAAGTGTTACATTTTCTACTTTTGGTAATATAGTTGGCTATTCATACTGAATTTCTTGCTGAAAACAGCTAAGAGTACTGAATAAGGTATTTTAAAAGCATGGAAGAACTGAGAAGATAGAAATTATCAGGTCAGAATCCAAGTGGACCAGTCCCGTCTCCCACCTCCCCACTCGTTTTCTCTCCATGCCACTGGCTTGTTGCCAAAACTCAGTCACTTGTTCTCTAGAATGTCCCTCATCTGGATTTATCTGTTTGCTTCCTTGTGAAGATTTAATTTGTTCCTCTATGCCCCATATTTCTTATAAGTGGTTCCTAATAGCATTAACATAATTGCTTATTTGTATCATCCCACAGTAGTTTGAAAATAATACCAGTCTTGCTACAATTAGATTACAAACTACTGAATAAAGTTTGATTTCTTTGCAGTTCTATTTGTTCTTGTATTTCACTAAGGATATATAATCAGTTCTGTGTTCTAATGCAACTTGAAGTAGTTGTTTTCTCTATATTTTTGTATCACCAACTTTACATAAAGTTAGGTTCATTTGTTTCAGTAGATTATCAATTTTTAGGGATTGCTTATGTCAAAACTATATAACAAGATACATTCACAGAAATCTTGCTTCTCTGTCCCTTCTACCGTATTCTCTTCTTCCTCCTGTTGGTGACTATTTTTATTAGCTTTTGGTAGTATCTGAGTAATATTTCCTTTTGCAAACATACAAAAATATGTATATATTATATGTTATCTCCTTTACATAAAAGATTTCATACTAGATACACTGTTACACATCTTGTTCTTTTTTTCTTAGTAATATATCTGGAAGATCCCTTTATATCATTATATAAGGATTTTTCTTATTCATTTTATGATGCATAGTACTCCCTTTGGGAATGTACCATGGTTTACTCAAATAGTTCCCAATTGGTGGGCATCTGGGTTGTTTCCAGACTTTTGCTGTTACAAATAATGCCACAATGAATATCCCTTTCACCTAAGTAATTTTATATTTTGTCCAGTAAATCTTTGAAAAAAAGATTTCTAGAAGCAGAAATGCTCTGTAAAAGGGTAAATGCATTTGGAATTTTTCTGGATATTACCACATTTTTCTCTATAGACTGTACTATTTTGCAGTCCCACCAGCAATGTGTCAGAGTGTCTAGTTCTATAGAGCCTCACTTTAGATTTTGTTGTTGAACTTTTAGATTTGTATCAATAAAGGTAATAGTATCTTAGTGTAAATTTAAATGCATCTCTTATTATGAGGAAGGTTGTATATCTTTATATGTGTTTTTAAGTACTATTTAGATTTTTTTCTTCTGTGACTGTTTTTTGTTTTGCACATTTTTTTTTTTTTTACTATGTTTTGGGTCTTTCCCACCCCCCTCTGTATTTAGGAGGGGTTTTTTTGTTTTTTCTTTTTTTTTTTTTTTTTTCATTTTAGAGATAGCCATTGACTTAAGTGCACATTTTTTTTCCAGTTTGTCGTTTTCTTTTGATTTATTATGGTGGGTTTATATTTTGTTCTGTTTTGCTTTTTTGCCATTTAAAAGTTCTTTATAATTGGATTTTTCTTTTCTTTTTATTGCTTCTGTATTTTGAGTTTCAGCTAGGAATGGTTTTCCCATTTCCAGATTATAAAGGAATTCACTCATATTTTCTTCTGTTACTAGTATAATTTTATGTTTTATATTTAGATCGCTGGTCTCTTTAGTGTTTATTCCAATGTAGTATGAAGTACAGATCCAATTTTATTTTTTTCTAATTATATATCCAGTTATCTCAATACTTTTTCCCATCGATTGAGACTTGAGTCTGTATTAGATTTTCCATCTGTTCTATCGATCTGTTTTTCTAATCAGGTACTAATATGACAGTATTTCATTATAGGTGCCCAAATATTTTGCTGCTTTACTTTTTGGTCAGAACTAGGTAACAGCAACAATCACAGGTCACCCTCATCTAATTCATTGTGCTCCTACCACCAGCACCAAATGGAATACATGTGTGAATATATGTGTATTGCATGAAGGTAGGTGCTCTTTGGTCTTATATTAGTGAAAAGAGTGCTTAATTAAGAGTCAGGGAACAAACTCAGCTTTATATTACCTCTAAGCAAGTCACTTACTCTCTCTGGGCCTGTATTCTCAGCAGTTAACAGATAAAAGGAATTGAACTAGATGGTCATCTGGTTAATGCTGATCTGTTAAGAGCTCCACTGATATGTGGTATGTAGTTTCCCTGTGCCTTGTCCTTTCCCATATCCGTGAAATAAATTTTCTCTTCTCAATCCTGGTTCTTCAGTCTTTTCTGTAGGTTTTTCTTTGTTGCAACATTTTTTCCCTCCCGTGTTTCTTTTATTAGCTTCCATCTCTTTCTTCTGATTAACCAAGAATTGCTACTGTTTGGCTGCTCAACTTCCACTGACCTCAGTAGGGAAAAATTGCATGCAGTAAATGGGAATTATTTTTCCTTTGGCAGAGAAGTTCTTTAAAAAAAAAAAGAAAGAAAGAAAGAAACCAGCTGCTGACAGTAGTCTGTTCTTTTGTTTTACAAAGAACAAAAGGAGAAAAGGCTGCCTGTAGTGTATGACGAAATCAGACAAGATTATAACCAGGTTATCAGTTCTTGATTTAGTTAAGAGACTTGGTACTTTCTTAAATTCCCCAATTACATCTTTTAAGAGGTCAGGAAAGAAGGTGATGAAAAAGAAGACCAAAGGTATGGAAAGAGCCTGTTACGTAACGATTTTATATATACTATGAGAAAGGTTATGGTGATTTAAGGCACATTAAAGTCTTGACCAAATATAAAATGTCTTATTTATACTAACTAGAATACTTAAAATTCAAAAGAATAGTAAATTCTTAAACTCCTGATTGCTGCCAGGTGAAAGTTCAAAGTTTGGAAAACACTCGAAAGAAACTAATGTGGAAGACAGAAGAGAACAATGTAATATGACAATAAACATCATGCTTATTCAGGAAGAATAAGTGACTCAAGGAAATATTTCTGCAGATAATAAGTTTTAATGGTCAGGAAGGGATGGCTTAAAAGATTTAAAGAGAAACATTGTATATAAAATTTCAGTGTCCAAATGCCTGCTGGATTTTATTAAAGATGAAACTTTGTTTCTTAAACACCATGCTACAAATAAATACCATATTTTGTTCTGAAAAATCCCAGAACTGTGAGATTCTCCAGCATTACGCCACCACACTTCATTCTCTGTGACTGTTTCCCCCAGGAGTTATGGTAGGGGTAGGAGGAAAAATATGTGCTTGTTGGGCAAAGAAGTACTTCTGCAGGCACAGACTGACATCTCCATAAGCGCAGGTGGCTGAACACACTCCACCTTGACTTTGACAAAGACTGGACCCATCTCTACTCTGATAACTCAGATTTATCACTTGTCAGGTAATGGAGAAAAGATGAAATTCTGCATAAGGAATGTAGTTTAAGTTTAAATGTACAATGTCAGAAAGTGTGAGTTTAGTGAAGATTGAGAGCCTTCTGTATTTTGATACATTCTGTTTTTCCTGGAAAAATCATCCAAATTGGGAATTAAGCCATACATGTATTTTTTTCACTTTGTAAGATCTCGTTTTGTTTGGATTCTTAAGGAATATAAAGAAGAAACTTTTTAAAGAAGCTAGTTCCAAAATTTGTGCTCCCACAACAAGACAGGAAAATGTCTGCATTATACAGTGCATGCTCATATTTTTTCAGGGTAAATGTCCCCAACCTAACCCCCCATTTTGATATTTTAATATGTTTGTTTTACTGTTTCCAGTGAGAGCTAATAGGAAATTTCTCTGTTCTCAAAAATTTATTTCATCCTTGTGAACTTAGAATATTTATTTAATACTCGAGGTATTAATTTAAAACTTGTATAAAACTCGATATATTTAATTTCTCAATTCCTCTACCTTAAACTTTGAAGTGAAAAAATAAAATTTTATTCAAAGTAACTTAATACACAGCTTTTCGGGGAAAAAAGATATCTACTGGATGACATTAAGTATACATCAATTGTTTCCGAAATGGTCATTGATATATACTATCCACATATTTAAATGTGTTATACATTAAAGTTAGGCACTATAGACAGTAAATAGATCACTATTATATATAAATTTTAAAAATAATAATAATTTCCACCTATGCACATGGGCTTTGAGCATATTGCAGGTAGTTCCTGAATAAAAATCAAAATGGACTACCAGTTGCTTTTTAATATATTTTATCACATAAAGAAAAACAGAAGATGAGTCCTTTAAGAAGGATAGAAAATCAGCTAAAAAGCAAGTTGTAATATTTATAACAGTTCTTCAGGTGGAGGTGGCAGGAATTCGTTGAGATCTTGATTAGAGTTTGGAAGAATAGAGAACTCCTGACATTGGATCTCACTGTTGGAATTTTCTGAATTTTCCATAAAATCTCCTGGTGGCAGGGGCAAGTTAAGTGAGTCAGTGGGAGGCGGAAATGACTCTTTGAACTGAGAGTTATAATCTTCACAGACTTGATTGAGACAGTCCAGAACTGGTGGGAGATTGGTGGACTCATTTGGAGGAGGAGATACAGTTGTCACTGTGGGCTTGTCGGATTGGTTACTCTCCTGTCCTTCCAAATCAAGGAGGGGTGGGGGCGGTGGAGGCAGATCTGCATCATCTGAAGAAGAAACAGCAGTGCCAATTGTTGATCCACCAACACTATCCTCCGATGTACCGTTTACTTGATCTTTTATTTTCTCTGTTTTGGGGTTGTTGGACTCTACAATGTTTTCACTTGATTCAAACAACTTAATTTCTAAGTCATCTGCTAAAAGTGCGCTTTTGTTTGGTTTCCAGGCCATAAGTGAGATAATCGATGTACGTTTTGTGGGCACTTCATTTTCTCTAATGTTATCCAAACACATGTCAGGAGTTTCACCATCAGCGAATGGAGACCTACCTGCCCAATTCTGATCATTTGAAGCTGATTTTCTCAAGCATTTGCCTAGTACAATCATGGTTATTGCTACCAACATACAAGTCAGAATTACACCAATTAATATGGTAGCTAATAAATTAGAATTGGTTTTATGCAGGGTGTTTTTTTCACTGGTAGCTTCCAGGTTGAATCCTGGTGTAATCCTAGGTGACCTTTTGATAGCTGGTGTTAGTTGTGTGGGTAGATTTTGAACAGTTGGTGTTACTGGTTTTCTAGGAGAGGTATGAACAGATGATGGTTGTTGAGTGGAAGTATAGGCAGATGGTGGCAATTGTCTGGAGGAAGTATGGGCAGATGGTGGTGGTAGTCTGCCAGAGGTGAACATGGGTGGTGCTGTCCACTGGGAGGAGGTGTCAGCCGTTGGTGTTGGTTGTCTGCTGGTGTTATAGGCAAGTGGTTGTCCGGCAGAAGTGTGTGCTGCTGGTTTTCCAGAAGAGGCATGGACAACTGGTGTTGGGTGTCCAACAGCAACTTTGGCAGTTGGTATTGGTTGTCCAGAAGGAACGTTGAATTGTGTTGCTTGACCCAAAGGATTCCCCGTCGTGTTTTGAGAATTAGCTGAGACATATGGCATTGATGATCCAAATAAAGTAGATTGTGGTTGTTGCTCTGTTATAATTGCTTCTGTCTCTGAGAAAAATATATTGTTCAGGTGTCCACAAAACAAAATTAAGATGAAATATTTGGGACCCATTTCAGAATGTTTTCCTCTTTACCAGTGGCTTCATAATGAAAGAAAGGAAGACAATTAGATCTCATTTGATGTCTGGCATAAAGTAGGTAGGTACTTGATAAGTATTTATTAGTTCTAATTTAAACTTGATAAACTGTAGGCTAGTATAAATAATTTTTGAATATACTCTAACTTATCATATAACATTTGGACCTCATAGGCAGTGATTTCTCTTAATTCTTTCATAAGATCTGTACTTGGCCCTGCTGCTTCTCTAGCTTCATTACATTATAGTCCTACATTTCACTCATACTTCTCAAATACATAGATAGGCTCTGTATGCTGGTTCCATGTGCTCTCTCTCTACTTTTCCTCCCTTTACGACTTGAAGTATACTTCACTCTCTTTTTTTCTCTCTCTTGACCATATTTGACACTACTGACTATTCTGTCACTACTACTCAAGGAGCTCTTGTAATAGTCTTCATGTTAATCTCACAAGTTTCTGTTAATCTCTTGCCTCCTAAATGTGGGTAGTTGATATTCAGTCCTCATCTTATCTACTTCGTTTTATCCTGAATCTGTAAGATTTCAACTCTCATCTTTATGCGGTAATTCCCAAACTTGTACATCCAGCCGAGATCTTTTTAATGCTAGTCCTATTCATATGACTTCTTGGTGAACATTTCCATATTGTATACCCACTGTCAGCAAATTCAACATATTTAAATCAATTCATCTTCATCTCAAAACTGACTCCTCTCCCTACTTCTCTATTTTTAATGGTACTACCTTTGTACATTTCTTCTGCACAGTCTATTATATTAGTAATCTTTGTAGCAGCAGCATTGTTTAGCACTATATCTTTATGTTAGGATCTCATATTTTTAAAGGATTTGGGAGTCCTATCCAGTTGGTCAAGTAGTCCTGCTGCTACTTTCACTCATTTGTTAATAAACCTCATCTTTGTGGCAGGACCTGTTCTAAGTTTAGAAGATACCAAACAATTAAAATATTCTAGTGGTAGAAACAAACAAGTAATGAATAATTATAATAATTTGATGAGTTTTCTTCTAAAGGTATGCAGGAGATACACAGAGGAACTAATCTAGCCTAGGTGGGCTTAAGGGAAGGTTTCTCAGAGAAGTAAAACTTGAACAGAATCTTGAAAGGTCTGTAAGAATTAATTAAGCAAATAAAATATTCCAACCATGGGGAACAACGTATAGTCATGGGAAAAGAAGGCACGTATAAGTTTGGCAGGTAGGACTTTTTGTGGTATGTAATAGATGCTAAAACTTGAAGAGTTAAGTTCCAGTTCTATTTCTGCCACCTAACTTCCCATCTACCCATGAGAACTAGTCATTTAATCTCTCCTGTTCTCAATTGCCTTAACTCTAAAGTGAGAAGTTATACTAGCCAGTGTTCAGCTTTGCATGTAATATACTTGTTTTGCATATCATTAAACAGTGGTAACTAGTTATTTCTTAACGTTAGGGAAAGGAAAATCTCAGGGCGTTAGATCCTAGTTGACATGATTAGAAACTAAAGATTTTCTATGATTCGTAGGCCAATCTGAGAGAGACTTGATGTTCTGTGCAAGGTATAATAAAAAGAGACGAGGAGCTCCCTCAGCTTTTGCAAATAAATTTTCAGCATATTTGAGTAGTTTTCATTGCTTACTCCTCTACCACTTGATACACAGTGATGATAAATTATTTTAGTAGGAAAAAAGACGTGAATCTTTTCCCCTGTACAGTCTTTTTATTTTCTCTAATACTTCAAGCCTAAATTTAAAAATATTTCTCCTTTAAACACTCTTGCACATAACCGATGCATTAATCTTCTTAAAAGCACATGTGATTGGGTTACTTCTCCCTTGCTTGAGGGTTCCTCATTGCTGTGAAGATAAAAATACTGAACTGTTTTCTTCTTTCTCACTTGAGTTTACCAGTACTGACTCATCTCTTGACAGAAACTTCTCAGTCAAATGTACCTCTTCCCGTCTTATGTACTTCTTAAACACACAATTTCTTTCATAGACCAACACTTTTAATTACACTGTTTTTCACCCAGCTAGAGTGTGTTCTTTTTTCCAAACTCAGCCTCTTCCTCCTCCTGACTGCCTGTCTGAACCTATCCTCATCTGTGAGACCTCAACTTAAATTTCCCTTTCTTAAAGCCAAGTTCTCTGTGACTGACTACAGCCCACAGAAATCAGCCATTCCCTGAATTCCCCTAGTTCTTGTTGTCTTTATGGTTCCTCAAATAATTCTTCATGTATATACCTCATACTTTATTCTCTTAAATAATTGTTTTTATTACTCAACTTTTCACATTTTCTTTTTATTCTCACTTGCTCAAACAAGATGATAAAGAACCTTGAAGAAGGCAGAAAGAAACAAAAATACTTATCTGAAACATACTGTGTGCTGTACTGTCCCAAGTGTTTTCCATACTTTATTTCATTTAACCTTTAAAGGACTCTATGAGAAGAATAGAAGAATCCTTGCTTTATAGATAAAGAGACAGATTCAAATGTGTTGCAGTTTGTCCTGTGTTATATCACTATTAGTGACAGACTGGGACTTCGTATCCAGGATCATCTGGTTTCAAAGCATATGCTCTTTCTACTACTCTAAACTGCCTCTTTTTACATTTCGATTCTTTTACAGCAGAGTACCATATATGAAAGAAAGGAGCCTAGTAACATTTAACCTTCTTGGTTCCTTTCCATTTCACTTTTCACTGTTTATTAATACTTTTACCAGAATGTGAGCAGAGAAGACAAGATCTGAGTTATTAAATTCTGCATTTTATCCATTTTGCAAAAGGTTTAATAGAGAAAAAATTGGAAACTGTTGGCATAAATATGGGGATTTGAATCATCTCTAGATAATTATCATCCATACAGTTCCTACCTGCTG
Source organism: Pteropus vampyrus (assembly GCF_000151845.1). Taxonomy (NCBI): domain Eukaryota; kingdom Metazoa; phylum Chordata; class Mammalia; order Chiroptera; family Pteropodidae; genus Pteropus; species Pteropus vampyrus. Next base: position 8,192,797 of record NW_011888831.1, read on the forward strand.
TTCTTACAGATTCCTACCCTACCTCCCAAGGAAAGGCCTCATCAGCAAGTGGTGTTCTTTAGAGTTTCACCTTAGTTTTTTAAAAATGCCATCTAAAGCAACAGAAAATATAGGCCATGAATTATCTTCAGCCAACAATATTGCTTCTTTTGTGACTTTGCTTAAAATTTTTTTAAAAAACAACATGGTTCCTCTTTTCAATTACCTTAAAAAGACATTAGAGAAGGAAAGAGTGCAAACAGGAATGTAATTATAAATGCAGTTTAGTATGTAAGATCAATTTTGATAGGTTCATAGCCTCTTTTGTCTATAGGAAGGCCGTAGGACCTTCAGTATATGAGATTTTTCACGTATTATTTAAGCTGTATGGCAGTATTAAAACCAAATTCATTTATTACCTGTCCTACCCCTTTCCCACGCCCTAATTTGTTGTCTACCTTCTACTGTCTGTTACATCAGTACGCCAGCATCTGTGTTAGAATTCTACAGCAATTCAGAATAGTCCAGAAAAGAAGGAACAGGGTTTTTTAATAAATATAGGGCATAATAGTGAAGAAACTGACTTTTTTCTAGCTTAGAGGCAGTGTTATGGCCAGGGTTATGACCAGTACAGAAAGTTATTTAACATATGTTATTTAAAATATATAAACTGTGTGTAACTAAAGTATCAACATTGTTTCTACAGGGATAGAAGGTAGAACCAGGGTCAGAGGAGTAAAAAGGAGATGTGGGATAAGATGAAATGAAAAAGGAATGAGAAGAAATACAAAATAACACAAAAGAGAAAAATAAGGCAAAAATTATAGTAAGCAGCAAATATATGGAAAAGGAGGAGGTCAGTTGACTAGAGGAGATATTGAAAAGAAAAGTTAATAAGCTGAAGAAAAAGTGGGGATTATGTAATTAGTAAGAAGTTAGGGTAGAAGATTAACGTGGGCAAAATTAGAAGTTGGGGGAGAAGATTGAAGTAGATGAAAGAAGCAACCACAAAATGCTGCTCCTGTATTTGTGATGCAGGGAGGCAACAGAGGATTGTCTTCCCAATATGGAGGACTCGAATCACCCATCTTCTCAAACTCATCTTTCATTTCAGGCTCTCCTGTCTGCCCTAAATATCCTTAAGCTTCTCATTCTCGGCACCCTCCTCTCCCCAGCACTACCCAGAATCATACCTGCTAATTATTCTAAAGAACCTATGCACATTCTATATGGCATTTTTCTAGAAATCCTTTTGTCTACTATTTGGGGCAATCCCAAATTTGTCTACCTTCGTATGGCAGTATTTTGCTCATTATTTTAGTTTGGCACTTTGAGGTTTAAATCTGTGATTTTGGTCTTTTGTTTTTCCTGAAAATTTTAAAAATTTTTAAAAGAAGAAGAGAAATATAAGCTGTTTTAACTAAGCATTTAAAAGGCAGTTACAGTAAAACAGGAGTCCTCATATAATAGATTAAAATTTAGTAATAGTGTATCTCCAACTAGTGAAGTTATCAAATCATAAAAGAAAGAGAATAGCAATTCTATATCTTGAGGAAGAATGGAAAGAGAAATTAACCTTGAACTATGATAGAAAGTACTTGATGACCATCTTTTATCAATAATAAATAACCACCATTTACCGAGTACCCACCAAATGCTAGGCACTATCCTATTTTACTGAGCAAGATAGTGGTATCCTCATCTTACAGAAAAGAAACTGAACAGAGAAGTTGGGTAACTTGCCAAAGTGTCACAGCTGTAAATAGTGGCACTAATGCAGAAATTATATCAATCTTGTACCAGAGCTTTTTCCTACTATGATATGTCACTATACATGCCACACTGCCTTTCATAGTAAAATTAGGAAATAGAAATGCTTTATAAAGAACAGAGATGTGAACTCTCTGGAAACAGATATGTAAGTAACTTTGGGAGATAGTCTTGTGTAAATAAACAGTAGGAAAAGAACTACTAGAAAACCATTTTAGTCCTGTGATTCCATACAAACGTTATGGGAGTTTTGAGTGGTTAGCCTGTAAGCTGTCATATTTGATGTGATTTTTAAAGATTAGACATTGAAAGGCATCAGATTTATCTTTAACAAATTCAAGTTTATTCAGAATTCAGAATTTCCTCCTAAGTAAAATTATATAAAAGTTAGTTGGAAAACACAAGTACTTTTAAGCTCTAAAATTAGGGCTGGGAAGTCTTGTCTAACAAATATAGACAAGTCCTATCTAAAAAATATAGACAAGTCCTGTCTAAAAGGAGATTAAAATCTTTATTTTCTAACTTCTGTTGATACTTACTTAGAAAAAATCCAAAGTGGACTTCTATAAGGGAAAGTCATAAGTATTTATGAACTGTCGATATAGGATATTACCCACTATAAATTTATGATTCTGTGATATTTTAAGTCTGTAAACTCTTTGCTGTTTTTATTTCAGAGGATATTTACTTTGTAATTGCCCAGTTTACTTACAAAGTAGACATCTTTTATGCATATTAGCAATTTTCTGTTGTTTATTCTGTGGGTTTTTTTTCCCGTATCTATTTTACACTGTTTACTAAAGACTCAGATAATATGTGACATAAATATGTAGATGATATGAATATATACACACACACATTTTTCGTAACAGTTTTGCCTTAACTTTAAAAATGAGTGATAATATTTTTATGTCATCATTTGCTTACATGTAAAATTCTATTTGTATAAAAATAAAGCATATGTAATAATGATCATTGAATACCTCATCGAATCTACTTTGGTTTCTTTTTAAATTAACTGAAGGCGAAGGTGACCATTCCTACTACGGAAACTAAAGAGGATTAAAAAATAAAAATAATTTAAATCTATGGATTACGTTATGTATAGGAACATTTTATAGAAAGCAAATCAGAATTTTTAACAGTCAGTATTTGGGGATTGTAAATTCAGTCATATCCCTTGGATTTGGTTGTATTTTATCTGCCATAGCTATAGTTAATTTCTTCTAATTATGGAACTAAGATTAGCAAACCTAAGTAAAATTATATATTATACAAACTTAGGTAAAATTTTTTACTCCAAGACAAGCTCAACACTATTTTTTTTTAATTCCATGCAACAAAACCTATTATAGACATCTTTAGACTATCAGAGTTTAAGTTTAAGTTATAGATATTTTAGTTTTAAAAATAAATTTTATATAAAGCAAAGATCAAACGAGATTGCCTGTGTGAAAATTTTCTTACCTCAGATGTTAACTTCTTTTGCAGGATGCTAAATTCTTGTTCTAGCTGGACATTTTGGTGATTTGGCTAAGAAGGCAAAAGGGGTGGTTCAATTCAGATTAAAAATGGTCCTCTAGCAAACTGAAATGGTTTCTGTAGAAAAAGAGGAAGTTTATCAGTAGTTGGTTCAGGAAGTGCAATAAGCCACAAAATGACTAAGAAATGTACTACTGTAACAGAACTTATTTTGAAACAAAATTTGGAGCTATATGATTTGAGTGGTTTTAATTAATGTTTGTAAGTAAATACTTGAGACTCTCTAGTAATGTGATTATGTAATTTAAATATTTAGAATAGAGCCTTGAAGAGCAAATTATATGTTCTAAGGAAAAACTGCCAGTTAGGTTATTACCCATAGTGAGATTTCTTTTCATAGGAAATGAATGATGTGTTCTGTTTACTTGTATGACCTTAGGCAAGTAGCTGCAGTTCTGAATCACTATTTCTTCCTCTGGGGGAATATTTATTTCTCTTAGTTGTTGTGTAGATTAAATAAGATAATGTACAAATGTTTCACAGGCAGTAGCTAACAGTAAATGTCAGTGTTATTTCCTTTACATAATTTAGGCAAAGACCAGGTAAAAGTATAATTAAATTTTTTGACCAAATACTTTACTAAATAATTTTTGAGTTCAAGTCCACAACTCTTTGATTACTCATAAAGTAGGTCAGCAGAAAAATAAATTGAGACTCATTCTTTAAGTTAACAAAGGAAAGTATTTTGAAAAGCATATATGAGCCGGTCTGAATAAAAATTTCTTTGGGCAAATCATCTTCTAGTCTCTTTCTTCATCTGAAATATAGAGATCATAATTTCTAATTTGTAAATTTATTATAGGATTAAATAAATGTAAAGTGCCTAGTATTGCACATGTTATAGTAGAAATAAACAGTAAGTACTAAACCATGCCTTGCTTTCCTATGGTCGCTGCAGAGGAATGCAGATTACTAAGACCCAGTTCTTAACAGCTAGATACTTATAACTTGGTGCAAGAATAATAGTTTCTTTTTTCAGAGGTCCTACTATAAAGCAGAATATTATCAGAATGCTATAAACGTTTGATTGACTCTGTTAAAATCCCTAAATTAAGCATGTAAACCATAATACCAAGGAGTAGAAAACAAAAGTGTCTTTGTTCAAAAATAACTTAAAATTTGAACTCAAAACATATGTTAACCTATCATTTTTAAACATTGTCAGGTTTGGAAAGGAACCACTTCTGTTTGTTCATGAGCTGTCATTGAACGATGTCATTCTGAGGTTACGCGTTTAATAGCCAAGATAGTGAGTGATGAATTGTAAGCAATCCCACAGTAGAAGCTTTCTGTGTTGTGAGAAAATGTTTGATCTGTATGTTAAATATGAAAGTAGTTGCCTTGTTAATTTCTTTTCAAAAAGACACTAAATTGTTTTTATTTCCTCCCAGTATCAAGTATATATGACACTTGATTCAAAGAGGCTTTTGTGTTATCACTATCTACTCTAGTATATCATCTCAAATTTTAATTTGTACAAAATAAGAACTCTGCCCAGTTTCATTTCCAGTCTGGTCCTTCTTATAACACAGCCAGGATGAGAATCACTAACCTAGAAGGGAGAGCAGGATTGTAGTCATTCTTGGAAAAATATATGTATAACCTTTCTTTAAAGACTAGCATATTGCCCAAAATAAATGCTGAATATGGAATGTGATTTTTTAAATGTGGCTTGGTGTTTAATTAGGATGCCCTGTGTCAATTTCTGTAGATAGGTGGAAAGCCTCTTGAACCAGCTTTTGTAATGTATATTTAATTGGAGATGGAAGTCTTGACTTAATGGCATTATTTTACTTGAACCCAGTTTCTTAAAGAGTTAAACGTTTACCTAAAGTATCCTGTTTTCCAGATTAGAAGAAACACACACATACATACACATTTTTCCTTTGCTCGTATCACATTGATAGTTAAAAAAAAAAAAAAAAAAAAAATGGAATTGGTCATTTTAATAGGTCACTTGGCATCCTTGAAGTTCAGAAATCAATCAACCTTTGGATATTTGCTATAAATAATCCAATGAGCAGTATTTATAGAATACAGATGTGTTATACTTAAACAGCAAGATATGCTTTACATTTACACTTAGCCTTCAGTTGTGGCTATAAATCTCATGTTTCAATTGTGCTTCATTTCTTATTGATTTTTACAATGCGTTATTCACAGATAATAAAATGAATGCAAATGTAGTCAGTTTAATTCTAATGAGTCATAATTTATTATACAAAATTAAAAGTTTATAGTAGAAAAACATTTTCTCCTGTGTGCCATAAAGATGAAAACATCTAGCATAAAATTAGCTATATTGATATATGAGCTGGTATGGATTCTGTCACATTCAGCAAAGAAGGTACCATTAATCTATACAGTGCAACTCTCTGCATTAGGAGTTTGACTTCTGTTAGATGTTGAAACATAACTTTCCTTTAAGGACATACTAAAACTCTTCAGAGTTTAGTCTGACAAAGGTCATCTTACTACTGTTGCTGAACAGGAAATAATGATTTAATTGTCCCTTTCTACCACTGTTCTTTCATCTTGTCTTTAAAAACTTCCCCCAATTCTTGGTTGTTTTATTATTTGCTTTTAAAATATTCAGTGTCAGAACAAAAGTGCGCACTTTAAGTAATTAAGTAAGCAGGCATACTTCTCCCCTTCTCTCCCGCTTGATTCTAAATTGCAAAGCCTGCGATGTCAAAATTTTAAGACCATCTGACCAGTATGTTGGCATTAAATATCAAACTGACTTGGTTTTTACTCCATAAACTTTCTCATTACCATTTACATTTTTCTCCCCTAGAGCATCTGTTAGTTAGTGAGTTTTTCAGTTGCTTCATCTTTTCTTTCCCTTGTAGCTGTGAGTGTTCCAGTAGATTGCATCATTAAGTTGGGCCCTGTGAGCTGTTTTGCTCTTTTCCAAGTGTCTGATTCAGCAGGCCATAGACCACTGCTTGCCAAAAAATCACCATTGCTTCTAGGCTGACGTTTGCCTACTTGTTTTGATCGTCTGAGAGATGAGACTTTGTTTGCCAGAACCACAGTTGATAGAAATAGAAGGATACAGATAAGAAAAAGCACTGCAATTATAATTAAGCAAACCAGCATAGCCATTTTGTTGTTGTTTTCCTCACAGACATCTTTTTTGAAAATTTCACTGTGACTTTTGCTTGTGTTTTCAGTGCTCTGTAATGTTGAAGAACTGTTCCTAACAACAGAAGGTGTATAAAGCTTCAGTTCAGATTTAGGAGTTAAAGATTCGATGAGAGATGATGTTGCTATTTCAGGCATGTTTGTAGAATTACTTTTTTTATCTACTTTAGGAATTGTAGAGTTTGTGTTAATGTTTTCATTTTGGTTTCTGCCTGTCTTATTTTGAATATCTGGATCCCAGACAGTAGTATTGTTAGCCCACAGATGGGTATAGTTTGCTTTTGTTACAGGAGAAAAAACTGTTGTCATCAGAAAGGCAAGATGCAGGTAATGTCCTGTGTGTTCCATGTCCGTGAGTATACAGGTAATCTGTTGGGATAGAAATATAATTTGTTAATTTGTGAAAGAATGTGGTTCCTGATTTTGGTAATTGTAGTTAAAAGATAGACAGCCAATGCGTTACAAGCAAGCTACAAGTTTATGTCAAGCATTTGCTATCCTATTTGAATTTCTTCTCAATGGATTTGGATTTTTTTTTTAATTAGGCTATATATAAAAAAACAATTTCTATTATTTGTCTAAATGCTTAGAAGTTAGCATTATGAATATCTATTAATCATTGTAAACTAGATACCATGGTTTTATAATTTCCTCCTTAAGCATGCTAGACTTCAGCTTTGAGTCAGATACTTCTGCTTTTACTTTTTTGATTGTTCCCCTCCACCCGCCATTTAAGGATCCTTTTTTTAAAGAAACTCCCCACCTTCTAACAAATGTGTCTCCAATCTATAGTAAAGGAGAAATGTGGTCTTGACCATTTTACTTCACAGTAAGAAAATAAAATGCAAATGCCTTGAAATGTGGTAGCAACCAAAAGGAAATGGACTTCTAATAGGAATTCAGGGTGTTCTTTTCTCTTCTCGGGTGGTGTTCTTGAAGCTTAGAATAAAGCTGGTGCTTAAAAATATATTCTCAGTATTTGTGAAAGCAAAATTCTCTTTTTACTTTTATATTTTTTGACTTATTGTGGCTTTCTGAAGGCAAAGGCCAAAGGCATGCAGTTTTCTCACCCTAAAAATCTGGTATTAGGAAGAAGAGGCAGAATTATTCTGAATAATCTCAGAAGTTCAACCAGAGTTATTGACTTTTTTATCATTTATGTCTCATTTTTTTCTATGAATATTTTGACATAATTTCAAAATTATACAATAAAATATAAAGAAATAGAATATCAGTATCATGGGGATTTAGACCCAAGTGGGAAGTCAAGGCAGTTCATAAAAGTCTCAACATATAAATGAAAAAGTTGAATGTCAGTATTGGCTCTAAGTCCCCTGGAAGCAGGTACAAAAAGAAGGTAAGTCTGTTCCTGATTCTCATTTTCCACCATACGATTGAAGATTTCATTAGAACTGGCGTATCTGTTCAGATACTGGTAAACCAGAATGATTTATCATCATTATTGAGCTATCTTTTTTATCATAATATTCCAGAGCTACTATTGTATTGTTCATATTCATTTGAGGGAATTAGAAGACAAAACTAAATTATTCTCCTATTTTATAGAAATTCTTCTCAAACTTCAATGTGTGTGGGAGTCTATTTTTTAATGCAGATTCTGATTACATAGGTCTAGGAGGTACCTGGGCATTTCTAACCCACTCCAAATGACACAGATGCTACTGCTAGTCATGCTTTTATGAGTTTCAAGGTTTTATAAGAAATAGTCATATGTTATTGAATAATATTTATATACTATTGATATAAAGTAAGAATAACAAATGGGATATGTTATTATACAAACAAAAGTAGGATATAATAAACAATGCTATAACTGGAAACTAACTTCTGAAGTAGTATTTCCTATTAATAGGGAGGAAAAAACCTTTTATTATGTATCGTAGAATTAAGATTACTTCTTGGATTATGACCTTTAATAGACAGTGAAAGATATCATGTACTAACTTCTATATAATAGTGTTCAGCTTTAGTTTTTAAGTTGAATGACATAAATCTTTGGTTACTTTATGATTCTTTCACAAAGAGAACTACTTTAAATTGGATTAGCAAGTAATTTCCATCCTTTTATACTGGGCTTGCCTTCTGCATAGATGCTAAAATGATTTAAAGTGGGTCATTCTTGTCACATTAGTTCATTAACAATATAGTATACATCATAGTATCTGTACACATTTTAACAGTGTTTACCACGAGATAAATAATAGGCCCGCTGTTGATTGTCTTCAGCCAGATGTATTGTCATCCTAAAATAAACACATTGTTAACAAAATGAGACTTTCTCTTATTCTTACAAATGCCTGAGAATAGAGGACTGTCTCTAGCTCCTTAATTTATGCCATGGAGGCCAGGTTATGTTATCAAGTTTTCTTTATCCTTGGTCACTTTCAATAAAATTTGTAATGCCTAAGCATCAATAATTTATTTTTTAAACTTTTGCTTTAATAACAGAACTTTCCGATTGACTGTGGAGTGTAGACTCGGATCGTTCCTAATCGTAATTTAAAACTAATTTACTATGGTGATAGTAAATCTTTCCATTTCTAAGTTAAACTTAGCAGGACAGTAAAAAACAGCATACATTTTCAGTTACTGGTGATTCTGCTTCATTAGTAAGAGTCTTAGGTACTATTTGAAGCACTTCCTCAAACACAAATCTGTCCAAAGTTATAAGTGAAAAGGCATTAGGAAAGCCATATATATTACCTACCTTACAAAATGCTTGGTCAAAATCTGATTATAACCTGATTTTAATAGGCCACTTCTTTTCTTGTCTTGAAGCACAGCTTCCAAGTAATTTAAAGCAGAAGAAACTTGAAGAATATGAGCCTTAAAGTAAATCTGCAGTAAAAAAGGATATGTACAGCTAGCTTTCCACTTTTCAAACCAAACCACAGATGACACATTTCCTTTTCTGCTGCAACTAAAGCACTTGTCACAGGGGGGAAAAAATAAAAGAACAAAAACTCCAATTTGCCTGGTTGGCCACTGGCATAACAGGAGGCTTTGTAGAACAAATCCCGCCTCCAGGGCAGGGAGGGTTTTCTGCTTAGTGCCTTTTGACCTTATGCTCATTATACATGCCTACTGTATGCCTTTGAATGATATTAATATATCATTCAAAAGAAGATGAAATGGCATTTTCCCTGCAGTTTTAAAATCTTACCTAAAAATTCTCTTTGTATACCACAGACTGATAACATGAGTTTGGAGACTTGGGGCATTGGTAAGATAATAGAAATAGGATATACATAATCTACATCTCAAGTTGTGGAACTGCAATGATTTGAGAAAGTATCTAGTAAACTTAGATTATATAGGACAGAAAATGCTTTTACGTGGTTTAGTTATACACACACATACTGTCCTTGAATGTTGTCATCACCTCATATTCACTGTATTAAAATGAAGTTCCTTTTTCTCCCAAAAGTAGCTACCCCTCATAATCTCTTTGTTTTTGTTCATGATAGCAACCTTCTTTGTAATCTCAGAGGCTTGGTATTCATTCAGCAGGTCCTTTTCATTCAAGTCCTTTCTTATAACGCCGATCAGACCTTTGGACCATGTTCATCATTTCTTCATATTCTTAGATTTGGTTTCTTTTTTACTGTAATTTATTTTTACAGTCTTGCGCTGCATAATTACTTTTTGGTCAGTGACAGACTGCATATACAGTTGTGATCCCATAAGAATGTATAATAGAGCCAAAAAATTCCTATCCCCTAGTAGCCAAGATAACATAGTGCAATGCATTACTCATGTGTTTGTGGTGATGCTGGTGTAAACAAACCTACTGTGCTGCCAGTGCTATAAACGTGTAGCACATAATAGTTACCAGTAGTGGGTTTGTGTAAGTGCACTCTATGATGTTTGCACAACGGAATCGCCTAACAGTGCATTTTTCAGAATATATCCCTTCATCTTTAAATGGTGCATCACTGTATTTTAGCTCCTTGATAGGCAGTACCTAGACTACAGTATCTTTTTTACTAGCCTTAACTCCTTTATATATCTTATATATAGCACTTCCTTTTATCATATCACCCCTTTCTTTAAAAAAATAAAGTTGAATAACTTCTTAACACATCAGTGATTCAGAAATATTTGTGCACGTAAATATCAATCAAGAAGGTTGTTTAAAAACAATGAAAATTGCCAGGCCCCACTACGTAGTAGATTTGGGCTGGGACCAGGAAAACACCACAGCTGATGCCGATGCTGGTGCTCCATAGAACACTATGAGGAATGCCAGGCTCCTAGGAGAAAACCTGAGCCCCTTAGTTGAACGGTTTTAGTCCCTTCCTAATTTAGCTATTAGGTGTTTTTCCAGCTTTATCTCTTAAAACTTCTCTTTGTGAATCCTCCATTCCAACTAAACTAACTGTTGCCTCAACATATCTAGTACCTATTTCTTCTCTTTACTTCTCTCCAAGAGGCCTACCAATCCCTCCTCTTATTGAGTTTGAAATTTCTCCTAACCACTTCAGCCACTAGGTCTTCTAAGTAGCTCTCATTGCTCAGTTTGTGTTGATCTCTCCCTCTTCTGACCTTAATAGCAGTGTTTTTTTCCTACAGTCTCTTTGATAAGTGATTATTTATTACTCTTGTGCTCGCTTCAGCAGCACATATACTAAGAATATTTACTACCCTCACCTTTTCTTTGATCTTGAAATACTTTAAAATTATTTAACCTATTATATTTTTATCTTATTTCCTCCTAACAAGATTAAAAACTCTAAGGATATTTATCTTAGCCTATGTTGTAGAACTACCAGAGTCATCAAGTATAGAACGTTGAGCCAAAGTTCATTCATGTTGTTTAATTTGAAATTCTAGTACTATGTTCTTCAGGTCTTTCTGATGGTACTTACTTTGGCTGCTCACATTGATTAGCATTCTTTTTAGTGTAAGCGACATATGACCTAATGTGGCTTCATCAAAAAAATAGAATTTATTGGCTCGCACAACTGAAGAGTCCAGGGATAAGTTTTGCTCCCAGGAGAGACTTTATCTAGGACTAAAATGCGATGGCCAGGGTCCCAGTTTCCTTCTTCATTTCTCTCCTTCATATCTTCAGTTTTTAGGCAGGGATTTTTTTCATATCTCAGAATACAAGCTGACAACTCCCAGGGCTATGTTTATAAATGTATAGAAATGTATAAATGATGAATGTTCCTTGTTTATAAATATCAGAAAAGAAAAAGTTTGAATTCCAAACAGTTTAAGCTGTAGTTTCTGAATTGGGCCTCTTTGGCCCTAGTTGTCCTGATTTGAGTCATATGATCATTGCTGAACCATTCTCTCTGGTCAAGGTGAGATATTTATTCACTAAAGTCATTCAGTTCACTCCAGGGCTTCAGGTGGGTCATTCTCACCCAAACTGTTCACCTGTGAAGTTTGGTGGGCCTGAAGGCAACCAACCAATGTCCACTGCCTTCCTCTTTGATTGACTGTACTGTTGCTCAAAGTTTTTGAATTGGAGATATAACTCTTCCATTTTACTTCACCCTTACTTCTCTGTGTCTAAAGAACAACTGATTTAAAAAATGGATCCAGACTTTATGTAATTGTTTAGTATTATTGTTAGTTTTCTCTAGAAAACTAATCAGAAAATAAAGTAATAAAGTAGATTAGTATCAACTATATATTTATTCAGAGCTCTCTTAACAATCTGTGACCTTTTTTTGTAATCTTCCTTAGGTTCAAAACTGGTCAAATCAACGGCGATTTGCTAATATATCACGTCTTGCTGACTTTAAAGCCATATTATGCAAAGCCATATGAAATCGTAGTGGACCTTACCCATACTGGGCCTAGCAATCGCTTTAAAACGGATTTTCTCTCCAAGTGGTTTGTTGTTTTTCCTGGCTTTGCTTATGACAATGTCTCTGCAGTCTATATCTATAACTGTAATTCCTGGGTCAGAGAGTACACCAAGTATCACGAGCGGCTACTGACTGGCCTTAAAGGCAGCAAAAGGCTCATTTTCATAGACTGTCCTGGGAAACTGGCTGAGCACATAGAGCATGAACAACAGAAACTACCCGCTGCCACCCTGGCTTTAGAAGAGGACCTGAAGGTGTTCCACAATGCTCTCAAGCTAGCTCACAAAGACACCAAAGTTTCTATTAAAGTAAGTATCACTCTGTGTTAAGTAAATGATGCATGGCCTTTCTTGGCTATGAGACTATATGCTGGCCTTCCTAGGTGTCCTTGTAGTATTGTATCAAATGTAAGTCCAGATGGAGGAAAACTAAGTTTTGTTATCTTCATGGAGGTCTTGTAGACTATATGAGAGGCGTACTCTTAATTATATTCTTGATTGAGTTGGAGTCAGAAGAGTGTTATAGAGAGAGTAGTTTCTATTCATCAGTCGAATGGTGGGGATGTGTGGAAAGTGGAAATTATTTAGTGAGAATTCTTCTGATTATTACATGTGTTTTGCAGAATTTTCAGAGTAAGATCAGTAATTGTCTATAGGATTCTGGACCTTTTTAAAACATTAAATTTTGTCTGATGTTTTCAGTTTTTCTCGAGAGCATATATTATAGTAATTATTGAACCCATTTGAATATATAATGGTGGTAACTCTTCGTAAGTGACAGACATGGTTAGTTGGTTTGGGAGGCCTCATAAAATTCAGCATAATGATATTTAATTCTTTTTTACTCCACCCTCTCACCTCCACTTTCCAGGTTGGTTCTACTGCTGTTCAAGTAACCTCAGCAGAGCGAACGAAAGTCCTGGGGCAGTCGGTCTTTCTAAATGATATCTATTATGCTTCGGAAATTGAAGAGATCTGCCTGGTAGATGAGAACCAGTTCACCTTAACCATTGCAAACCAGGGCACGCCACTCACCTTCATGCACCAGGAGTGCGAAGCCATTGTCCAGTCTATCATTCACATCCGGACGCGCTGGGAGCTGTCACAGCCCGACTCCATCCCCCAGCACACCAAGATTCGACCAAAAGATGTCCCTGGGACACTGCTTAATATCGCATTACTTAATTTAGGCAGTTCAGACCCTAGTTTACGGTAGGTTTTTTGTTTTTTTTTTTTAATTCGCTTCATTTTTATTCAGGGTTTGTTGCTTTAAAATGACACCATTTAATAAGCTTTTAAAGCAGCCTCTGCCCTAATATTGTAAATTGGAAGGTATGCTAGCTACATTGGTTAACCAATGTGACCTCATAAAGTTGTGGGGTATTCACATGAACTGTGGAATTCAGAATACGGTGATTCACACTAAACCAATATATGTTCTTTCTCCAGAAAACTTTCATATGAAATAGATAACATAGCAGTTTTGGGGTTTTTTTTCCCCCAAATATGTCTTTTTTTTTTTTTTAAGTCTACTCCTAAATTAAGTTTCCCTTCCTCCAAGTCCTCTAAGTTTTCCCATGTTCAAAAGTATATCACTATTAAGTTCCCTCACAATCAAATTAGATTATCATTGTTTGAAAAAGGAAGGCTTAATGTTCAGTAACTCAAACAATAACATTAATGCATACTTTCCATCTATGTGACTTTAACAGAATTCTTAAAAGAGAGCTTAAGATAAGTATAGATGTCATCTGAGCAGAATATAATTGGTTCTGTTTAGGCTTTATAATCTGAACATGAATGAGGAAAGAGTTTGGCATATGCAGTCAGTAGATTTGGTTTAAATCTAGATCTACTATTATGTACTTTAAATAAGATGCTGACTGAAGTTCTCTGAGCTCTTAGTTTCCTCATTTTTAAAATAAAGGTAACAATGCCATCCTTATATATTACAAATGTTTAATAAATAATAGGTATGGTAGTATAGTATAGCACCTAGCAAATAATTTGTGCTTAGTAAATATAATTTCCCTTCCCATTTCTCCCTGCCATGTCTCTTTGCACCCCTTCCCTCTCCTCTTTTCCTCCTCTCCATTTCATGTTAGGATAACTTTTTTTGGTCCCAGTTACCTTGGGACTGTCAGGATTTTTACAGATTCAAATTCTTAGCTTCAGAAAAATCTTCCCCAGGATATAATGTAGCCTTCACTTTATAAGTGGGCCTTTTAGGATTCCAGATTCTTTCTTATTTAAAAGGGGAGAGGGGGTAATCAAGATTTGTTTACCTGAATGAGCTTCATGGTGTCTATGAACTCTCAGAAATTATACACAAAATTTTGTATATGCTTAGTATTTATTATCTCAGAGTAGTCTATGACACCTGTCCCCAATTTGGGGAACCCCAATTCTTTATAGTTGTTGAAATATACAGAGTAAAAGTCGATGTCAAAATAGTATAACTCAGAATTCCTAGGAGTCAGAAAGAGATACATAAACTTAGAAACAATAATATTAATATGTTCATTTTAGGAAAATGGAGCTATAACCCTGCCTTTAATTTGTAATTCAAAGTTTCTCCTAGAAGAATCCTAACAATATTCTAAAAATTATTAGCTTGAATAAACCTGTATTCTTCTCTTGTGAAGTAAAGCAAGCTGACAGCTTCTGCTTTTTACTGAAGCATGTCATACCAGAGCAAAAGCCTTTTGGCAGACTTAAATTTCAGTGGCTTTTTTCTCCCTATATGTCTGTCGCATAGATATTAGCATAATGAAAGTTCAGAGGTGAAGAAAACCTGAAATTTACTGAACAGTCAAACCATTTGCTTTTTAGGGGAGAAAAATTAAAATTAAAAAAATTGAGTTGGATGTTTCGAGCTGCCTCTTAAATTGTTTAAATATATTTTCAGACATTTATAAGGACATATTTGATTCTAACAGAAGCTGAATATATATTAGGTTTTTTTGTTTGTTTTTAGTAGTTACATTGAAGGAGTTCATGGAAAGAAGAATAGAGAGGACATAATTATGTTAAAAAACCTTTTGACCTGTTTATAGTATAACTTGTAGGACACACAGGAAAAAATTCAGTGGATGCTGATTAAAGATTTTAACAACTCGATGAAGGGCCATTTCATTTCTCTTCTTTTATGATCTTCATTATAGCCAAATCTAATGGGAGGAGGAACCAGGATTTGAGTTGTAGCTTCACTGAAAATATAATATACCTTATTCTTTCTTTCTGTTGATCCACCTTAGAACTGTAAACTACTCATACCTTATGTCCCAGTCGAATGTCTTTCAGGAAGGCCTTATACTCACTTGTCTTAAGAGCCTCATGGTATTTTTCTGGCTATGTCAAGGATCTCTCTTTAAAAAATCCCTAAATGATCAAGGGGTGTTTTGATTTTACCATAGGCTCATAACAACTCTAATCGATCATAAAATTTAAAACTAGTTGATTATGCTTTGTAATAGAATCAAAAGTTGTATGTTATGGAAAAAGTTTGGAATTATAAGAAAAAATAAGTTTTAAAACAACTTCATTTGTGTTTTCTCCTAGGTCAGCTGCCTATAATCTTCTGTGTGCCTTAACTTGTACCTTTAATTTAAAAATTGAGGGCCAGTTACTAGAGACATCAGGTTTATGTATCCCTGCCAACAACACCCTGTTTATTGTCTCTATTAGCAAGACACTGGCAGCCAATGAGCCACACCTCACCTTAGAATTTTTGGAAGAGTGTATTTCTGGATTTAGCAAATCTAGTAAGTAATGATAATTTTCTTTAATACTAACAATTATTCTAAGAAGATCCAAAGAAAGCCTTTTCACTTCTTTTCCTCTTCTAATTTTCAATCTGTGGTACCCTGTAACTGAAGGAACTCTGAAGGAACTTTCTGGGATATCGTATTGGGAAATCCAGCCAAATTCTGTCAATAAAAGCAAGGTGTCAAGGTTTTGAAACTTTCCATGTCTCTGGACCACCGACAAAGTTATTTTTCTATGTTTTAGTTTAATTAGCTTTGCTAGCATTTCTCTTCTTAGCAGATTATCCCAAATGAGTAAAGCATTCATCCATATTGTCACCTTGATGTTAGGGAAATTGTTATTTTCTCTTTCCTTCAGGTTGACTTTGAACTGTGACTTTATTATTCAGGTACAGTTCCTAGAGAGTGCAGTGACACATAATACAGGGTGCAGAGTCAACTCCTGACTAAGCTTTAATAAATCTCATCAATTTGACATTCAGTCTTTATATCTGTCTACCTTCATACGCTATAGTATTATAAATGCCGCTCTTCTCCTAGCTTATTTCCTGACATTGTCTTCCCTTTGCTCCCTCTATTATATATAAAACTTTTTTTCGGCATTCAAACACATTTCTTGATTTTTCTGTATTTGATAATTGAAAAATGATAATTTGTCAAGATCAGATCACTTTATACATTTTTATAATAGCAAATGTAGGAAAATAACCCTAAAAAGAAAATGTGTAAGACTGATAAAAAAAGAAAAGTATGAAACTTTGAGAAATAGTAACATAAAAAAAGATTTGAGTGAATGGATAGGGATACCGCGCTCCTGGATGAATAATTCTTCCCAGATTATTATAAATTCAGTGCAATCCAATCCAAATTCTATGAGATTTAAGGATTAAGAATGAAGAAGAATTTTAAATGATTACAAATTTTACTTAAATGAAAGAATAGCTAAGAAAATATTGAAAGAAAAAGAACAGACTTGATATTACAGATATCTGAACACCTTATAAGGGTACAGTAATTAAAATGGGGGTGTTCAAGAATCAGCAGTCAGATCAATTTAAGAGAAATGGATTATTAAAGAAGTATAAAGATGTATAAATATTTCCATTAGTATAAACTAATGGAAATATTAAATCATTTAAGAAATGAGGTTGGGAAATGAATTAAATTGGGTCTTCATCTTCACCATAAACCACAAGATTAAAAAATTAAGTTCTAGCTATACCTAAGAATTAAATATAAAAACTGTAACCATTAAAAAAAAAGAGAGGAAGAATAATATTTAATTGCCTTCTAGGTAATAACTTATGAAGCAAAAAACTGATAGATGGAAACAAAGGAAATGGAGAATGGATTTTGACTACATAAAACTTCAAAACATCTCTACTTTAAAAAAATAAAAGATAAATTTAAAAACTAGGAAATTTGCTTACAGCAAAATATAGAAAAGATTAATATCTTTAATTATGAAGAGTTCTTATAGATTAATAAGAAAAATGGATCTATAGTAACATGCAGATCATGCTAAAAAGGAATATATTTTAAGTTCAGTAATAAAATCAAAGAAATGTAAACGGAAAAAATAGATATAGATAACGTTGAACTATCAAATTAGCAAAGATTTTTTTTAAAAAAATCGGTGCTGTTTTGGTCTATGAATTTGTGAACAGAGGCAGTTTTTCTAAAAGCAGTTTGGATATGGATTTCAAAATCCTTAAGATCCCTTTGGCCTCGTAATTCTACTTTTTAGAATTTAATCAAAGGAATTAATCTTCAGTTTATCATAGCATTATTTTAATTTTTTTAATTGAGGTATATTTTATCAGTAAAGTGCCTACATCTTAAGTGAACAGCTTGATGAATTTTTTCATGTAAATGCATCACAAAACCATCTCCCAGATCAAGATACAGAACATTTCCGGCATCCAGAAGGCTCCTCTCAGTCAGTACTCACGAAGAGTAACCACTATTATGACCTATATTGCCGTAGCTTTATTTGGCCAACTTTCAAAATTCACATAACATTATTTATTATAGCAAAAACTTAGAACATTCCAAAAATTAAACAATAAAGAACTGATTAAATTGTTGGATCTCTATATGAAGCCATAAAAAAATGTTTTGGTACAGAATTTCATTTGGGAAGATGAAAAAGTTCTAGAGATAGCTGATGGTGATGGTTGCACAACGATGTAAATAAATGTATTTGATGCCACTGAACTGTACACTTAAAATTGTAAAATTTATGTTATGTGTATTTACCACAATAAAAAATGTTTTGAAGTATATAAAGGAATTTTTGTACTATTTTATATCTTTTGATAAGTCTGAAGTTATTTCAAAAATAAGTTAAAAATGTTTTTGGAGAATTTTTAATCTTCGTATAATGTTTAGTGAAAAAAATATTCAGAATATACTATATATATAGCATAATCCTAATTTTTGTGGAGGAGTTAAGGGTGGGTTATCTGTGTTTATACACACATAATTACACATTATCTCTATGTAGATTAGAAAGCCTGAGGAGAGTTGAAATGATAACATCAGTATATTAATATTGGTTTCATCTTTGTGGTGAAGCTTTCCTTTTACCGAACTTTCTGTGATTAGTACATATTCCTTTTACAATTAGAATAAAACTTAATAAATTTTTTAACTAGAAGAGAAATGATTAAAATGGAGAAAAGCAAGATAAAACTTTTTAAAAATTGCCTTACTGGCTTTTTAAATTACTTCATTCAAGCCTTGTTCTTTTTCTTCACCTCTTTCTTCAATAATATAATTGCCAAGTCTCTTACTTCCATTCTAGGTAATGGTCTTTACCTTTTATCTTTTCCTCCAATCTTTTTATTTTAAAATCATTTGAAATAATTTAAAGTAATATTTAAAATAATTTTTGATGTAATTTTTATTGACCATCTCTACTAACAGTATTTTTTTTCCAGGTATTGAATTGAAGCATCTTTGTTTGGAATACATGACTCCATGGCTGTCCAATCTAGTCCGTTTTTGTAAACACAATGATGATGCTAAACGACAGAGAGTTACTGCTATTCTTGATAAGCTGATAACAATGACCATAAATGAGAAACAGATGTACCCATCTATTCAAGCAAAAATATGGGGGAGCCTTGGGCAGGTATTGAGTTTGCTTAAATGTTAACTGAGTACTTTCTTTGTGCAGATGTTCTTCTGGTTCCCGCTTTATGCAAAGCACTGTGTTAGGCAGTAGGGATACAGCTGTTAGAAAAGGCAGTCCCCTCTTTCAAAAAGCATACAGACAATTACCAAATTCCTGATCTGGTTCAAAATTGTTTCCTGATCTGGTTCAAAATTGTAAATGTCTAATGCATGTCTCAGAGCCAAAGTAAAGCTCATTATTTTAGCACTCTTCTCCATGGCATAATTATATAGAATTTAACTATAAAAAGCTGATGTCCTTTCTAGTAAATAGTGCCTTATAATGTATACCATGGATGTCAGTAAATGTTTCTTGATGATGTTATTTGGCACACCTACTTTCATTTATAGTTCTAGCATAAGAACACCAATATTAAAATATGGAGTTTAAAATAACATTTTATTTTTTATCTGATGAGAATTATGCATATCATTTCTTCAAAGTAATCACTTAAGGAAGCAATACTCTTACTTAAACAATGCTGCAAATCCTCCAAATAATTTTAAATGACCTTGGTGCCAGTTTTATAAGCCCTGCAAAACATCAGTACTCGATGTCATTTTCTGTGTTTTAAAATTTATACCAATCATATATTACTGACTTAGAATAGAACAGAGATGGTTTGCAAGTGAACAAAGTAATATAGAAAGATTTAAAATCTTTTGAATACCAGTTTCTTAATTTCTGAAGAAATTGAGTGACTATCATCATCCTTTTCTGAGTATTTTATGATAAATTATGTTTACTCACAGGTCTCTAAATAAAACCTAGTATTTTTGGAGGCCTCGAGTAAAGAATTTTCATGTGGCTGCTGCTCCTTGAAGTATTTTTAAATTAAAAATTAAGTTGCTAGAGTGTCTAAAAATTATTTTTCCTTCCACTAGATTACAGATCTCCTCGATGTTGTACTAGACAGTTTCATCAAAACCAGTGCAACAGGTGGCTTGGGATCAATAAAAGCAGAGGTGATGGCAGATACTGCTGTAGCTCTGGCTTCTGGAAACGTGAAATTGGTTTCAAGCAAGGTAGTCACTTTTCCTTTGCCTTCTGATTTTTTTGTTTGTAACTAGTCATTTTAAAGTTAAACTGAAAGTTTTTTGTAATAAAACATTTTTTTTTTTAGCTCCCATGTATTTTAAATTCTGCTTCTTTGCAGGTTATTGGAAGAATGTGCAAAATAATCGACAAGACATGCTTATCTCCAACTCCCACTTTAGAACAACATCTTATGTGGGACGATATTGCTATTCTAGCACGCTACATGCTGATGTTGTCCTTCAACAACTCTCTTGATGTGGCAGCTCACCTCCCCTACCTCTTCCATGTTGTTACTTTCTTAGTGGCCACAGGGCCTCTCTCCCTTAGAGCTTCCACACATGGATTGGTCATCAATATCATTCACTCTCTGTGTACTTGTTCACAGCTTCATTTTAGTGGTAAGTTCTAGAAAAGTAATTTGTGTTTCACAAATTCCTTTCTCCATTTTATGTCACCAGATTGGCATAGATTATCTTATTGTTTATTATGGTACTTTAACCCCAAGCTGCTAATTTAAGCTACTCATTCAGAAAGAATAAATTACTTTTGTCCAATATCAAGTTATAGCAAAGATTTTCTGTGCATATATGTCACGTAGACTCCTGTAATTATCACACAAGCTAGAGACTTAGCACCAATTGACAATGTTGCATTCCTGGCACGAATTTGTAGATTAAATTGTGCTAAAGCAATGAGCATTAAAATAATATATCTAGATGGTTGTTTTAGGGAGCATGGTTGTGTAATTTTGATATATTCTTATTTTCCAAATTCAAAATGAAACATGGCACTTTAGAATTAAAAAATTAATATCGTTAAAGTCTTGTTCCTTTTTCTTTTTACAGAAGAGACCAAGCAAGTTTTGAGACTCAGTTTGACAGAGTTCTCATTACCCAAATTTTACTTGCTGTTTGGCATCAGCAAAGTCAAGTCAGCCGCTGTCATTGCCTTCCGCTCCAGTTACCGGGACAGGTCATTCTCTCCTGGCTCCTATGAGAGGGAGACTTTCGCTTTGACATCCTTGGAAACAGTCACAGAGGCTTTGTTGGAGATCATGGAGGTAAGTAAGCCAAACTGATAAGGAACTGAGTTACATCATTTTTTTAATCCATTAGTACTATATAGAAGAAATACTGGTTTACTTTACTTTGCTGTTTTGCACTTAATCCCTAAGTAAAAACACTTCCATGGAATATATCTATTTGTAATTTATACATCATTTATTTAATGGCATTACAATAAACATTATTTAAATGTTTTTGAAAACACTGATGTGCATAAATATATTCAGAATATACTTTTTTATAGGCATGTATGAGAGATATTCCAACATGCAAATGGCTGGACCAGTGGACAGAACTAGCTCAAAGGTATATGCCCCAAGTTAAATAGGAGTTGTAAAAGTATCTATTGTGGAAAGATAGATAATACTGTGCATAATCAATATTTTAATAAATTATATAGAAACATAAAGGTTTTCATAACCTCTTTGGTTCTTTTAATTGCAGATTTGCGTTCCAATATAATCCATCCCTGCAACCAAGAGCTCTTGTTGTTTTTGGCTGTATTAGCAAACGAGTGTCTCATGGGCAGATAAAGCAGATTATCCGTATTCTTAGCAAGGTACCTCCCTCTCCCTCTTCCCCAATATTTGTGGTTCCCAAGTTGTAAAGTATATCTTGTATTTTTCTAAAGGATATTAAATTTGAATTTAATAAGATATTTTGCATGTTGCTTATGGAGCCTTTAAAAAAATGAGTTCTGTTTATTCATTTTAATTCTTTGAAATGAAGAAACCTTCTCCAAAAAAGATACCTTAAAAAAAAAATAAGTATTGTCTCTTCTGCTAAGAAGGTACTCTTAATATTTTATCAGTTTTCAAAGACTTTAACTATGTGGTAAAACTATAGTCTTATATAAAATTATATAACTTGTAATTATAATAATGCCTGACTTATTATATTGGAATATAACATAGAAATATTTAAAAAGTAATCCAAATGTGCATTGAGCTAGCTACCAAGATCACCATAGCATTGGAAATAATTTTGTCACTTATTAAATAAGAAATTGTTCCTGAGATGATTCTGAGATTCAGTTTAAGAGTTAATGTTTTATTTCAATGAAAGTAAAATAAAAAATTCTGTTTCCCTAAAAGGCACTTGAGAGTTGCTTAAAAGGACCTGATACTTACAACAGTCAAGTTCTGATAGAAGCTACAGTAATAGCACTCACCAAATTACAACCACTTCTTAATAAGGTAATTACTGTATAGAAAATGAGTGCATTCATTTTGGATACTGGCATTAAATCTTTTTCTTTTCCAAAGAATTTAGAAAATAAGGTGGATTGGGAAGAAGTTATAGGAAAAAAGCTACAGTTAAAATAGAACTTCTTGCCTTAAAATTTAGTCATTTGAAATATTTACATTAGAGAAAGAGTGAGTATGGAGAACATGTTCTCAAATGCTTGTTTTTTGTCTCATCAGTACTAAAGGAAATAGGTATACAGTCTTAATTCTTTTATTCAGTAAGTGTTAATTGAGCATCTACTATGTTCCAAGTACTGTTTTAGGTGCTAGAGATATAGTACTGAACAAAGCCAATAAAGTCCCCTGCCCTCATGGAGCTTATATTCTGGGGTGAGTGTGGGAGTGAAGTGTGGATAGTTAATTTTAAAAAGTAAAATACATAGTATGTTAGTTCGTGATCATTATTGTGGAGAAATATAAAGCTGGGTTAAGTATACCTGATCATCAAAAGAGTCTGGGTGCTAAATAAAGTTGACATTTCAAAGAAATAAAGTGGTGCGGCCACTGTTTTAGGGTGGTCTTAGCTCATCTCAGCTTTGTGACCTAAGCAGGCCATTTAACATATCTGGCCATCATGTTTCCATGTTGCTAAAATGAGTAAACTAGACTAGATAATGGCATGGTATTATCTTTCAACTCTAAAGTTACAGAATTCTGTGACTAAGGTACCAAGATATGCCAGATTGATAGAGATTACAGAGAAATAAATACTTATATATTCCTGGTATTGAGTTATATGTTCTACAAGCATTCTAATCCTAAATTGCATTAAGTGGTTCACTTATCTTCATCTTAAAAGTAAAAATGAGGCTCAGAAGGGCTAAGTAACTTGCCCAAAGTCACATACCTAATAAAAGAAAGAAGCATGATTCTCATCCCAGGCTGTCAGTGTATTTTCTCATGTATCACATTGCTAAATAAGGGTTCCCAAACATAAATCTTTTAAATTCAGAGTAGCAAGAGATTCTTATATTGGTAAGAGTGACAAGAAGTTTGAAAAGGTAGAATCTGAACTAAAGTTAAAGAGACAGGTAGGATTTAGTGTAGAGTAAGGGAGTAAAGCAGTAGGATTGTACAAGAATGCTGGGACAATGGAGGGATGGTGGGTAGACCATTCTAGTTGTTATGGAGAAACTGTTCAGGAGAATAGTGAGAGGGAAGGTTATAAAGATTGGATAGAACTAATCTAACATTAAGCATTCTTCAGAAAGGAGTTTGGAAATGTAACCATACATTTTCAAGCGGATAGATAATATGACAAAAGCAGGGCTTATAGAAGGGTCACTCTGGTGTTAGTGTGCGAAGTGGATTGGATTAGGAGAAACTGGAGGCAAAATTGGAATCCACATTTAGAATATAAAGAAGGTTGGCATGGAACAATGTCATTAGCCATAAGCAGATGCAAAAGAGACTACTTTGGAAAAACGAACAAAACTTGGTGACAGTTTTGGAATCAAAGTATGGGAACAAAGCAAAGGAGACACTAAAGTTCTCAGCCTAGCTAACAGTATCTGGTTATACACATGGATAGATGAAGAGCTTACACATATATTTACTTTCTCCAAAAGAGAAAACATGCGTAATTTGAGGGAAGACATGCTTTGTTTTATACTGCAGTGTGTTTTCAATGAGACTGCTTTGTGCTTCATCCTGCTAACCTGGAACGTGTCTCTTTGGCCAGGACTCCCCTTTGCACAAAGCCCTCTTTTGGGTAGCTGTGGCTGTGCTGCAGCTTGATGAGGTCAACTTGTATTCAGCAGGCACTGCACTTCTTGAGCAAAACCTGCACACCTTGGACAGTCTCCGGATATTCAATGACAAGGTAAGCAAGCTTTCAGTTGAGATTCCTAGATTATGCACATTTAGAACTCCTTTTTTTTTTTTATTGTCCTTTTAAAATCAGAAGAGGTGCCTAACTTAAATATGAATTTCTATAATGCAGTTTATTGTGAGTATAGTTCCTTAACAGCTCATAAAAAAATATTTAAACTTTAATGCA
The DNA here is from genome assembly GCF_000151845.1 of Pteropus vampyrus. Taxonomy (NCBI): domain Eukaryota; kingdom Metazoa; phylum Chordata; class Mammalia; order Chiroptera; family Pteropodidae; genus Pteropus; species Pteropus vampyrus. The sequence goes on from NW_011888831.1 coordinate 8,217,370, forward strand.
TACTTTCTGTATAAAAGTAGCAGAAAACAGTACTCACCCAATGCTAGTAAACAGAATTAGGATAAATAATATTGAGTAGTAATAATAGCTACCATGCCAGGCCCTATGCTAAGCACTGTACAGTCATTATTTGTAATTTATATAACCTGAAGGTGAAAGTTAGCATTCTCTACCCTCCATTTCACAGAGGAAGAAATAATCGAAAAATAAGCTTATTTTTATTGAAAAATGATACTTAATTAAAAAGTACGTATAATTAGAAGATAGGGATAAAGAGGTTGGAGAGTCTAAAGGAAATTTTTGGGTACTTAACTGTACTAGTTTTTTGTTTTGCCTAATCCCACCTTAAAACATACCATTAGCACCCCTCTTAACATTTATCAACCTTGATTGAGGTTGGATTTTGTTTCACAAAGGATAAAGGAGGGGATATAACAGTAAGAAATTATGTTCCTTTTGTCTTTGGAGAAAAATGGGAAGAATCTAGGAGAAAAGAGGAATTTTTTTATAGATGGATATGTGTGTATAACAAGAGTGTTGGGTGAAGTGAAATTAACAGAGCTATGGATACAAAGAAGCACAAAGACAGGAGCATGGTTTTAAGTGGGAAGATACTTGGTCTCAACATTATTCTGTCTACCAGATGTAGCGTAAACCCAGAATAACTGGAGCTCTGAGAAAACCCAGAATAACTGGAGCTCTGAGAAGTGTGGAAACAAAAATTTAGAGGTAAAGGTTACCTTGAAATTTATGTCAGACCTCCATTTTACAAAACAGAAAAAAAAACAAGTAACTTATCCTTGTTGGTACATCTTATTTTGGCCTAGAGTCCCTCTTTTCTAATTTCCGTTGCTCTTCTCTGGGGTTGTCTTGGAACGAGGGGTGGTCAGAGTGAGAGCTACTTATTAGTCATCTGTCTGTTAAGAATATTTGCAAATGAAGTATTTGTCTCTTAGGAATACCTGCCTTGGCATTTTTCACTTCCAGAACAGCCCAGTAGGGGGAGCTAATATTGACTCCAGTGCCCTAGGATACTAGGAATGAAGAGTTAATAAAGCTTATTAAGAGTCACCGGGATGTAAGATGCATAAGGTTTGAGGATCTAATGTATAACACGGTGACTATAGTTGATAACACTATGTTGTATTGAAATTTGCTGAGAGAGTAGAACTTAAATGTTCTCACCGAAAATGGGGAGAGGTGAATATGTGAGATGACAAATGTGTTCACTAACTGGATGGGGGGAATTCCTTCTCAATGTATGCATGTATCAAATCACATTGAACACTTTAAATATCTTACAGTTTTATTTGTCAGTTATACCT
>NW_011888831.1:8218939-8256361 GCF_000151845.1 Pteropus vampyrus
ATATATATTATATATATATATCTATATATGTGTGTGTATCTTTCTTATGGCAGCAGAGTATTTTACAGTATGCATGAGCCACAGTTTATTCAACAATTTGCCCATTAATGAGCATTTGGTTTCTTTCTTTCTTTCTTTTCTATTTTAAACAACACTGCTCTCAACATCTCTCTACATATATTTTATGGACTCATGCTTTTGTTTCTTTAAGATGACCTTAAACACCTTCAGTTTGCTTTAAAGAAAAATCTATGCATAAGGGAATCACTGGGATTCTTTAAAAAAGGGCAAATGCCTGGGGCTTAACAACTTCCCATGATTCTAAGATGAGATCCAGTACTTCCCCGCTTTAAACGAGCATCCGCCATGACTTTAAAGCATATATTCCTGGAACCACACTTTAGGAAACACTGTTAAAATCTTAATTATCCTTGGCAAGTTGCATAGCGTTTTGAAGTTTCAGTGTCCTCATTTTCCCACACTAGAATGTAAAATCCACCTGAGTGAGTAGTTTTTGACTGTTTAGTTATCTGCAGAACCTAGAAATATGCCTGGCACATCAAAACCACACAATAGCCTTTGATAAGTAAAAGAATAAATAAAGGTATAAATCTGTAAATGGGAGCTAATACCCTTACTGTATAGGATTGCTTTAAGGTTTCAATAGAATGCATCTGACAGTGTTGTCTACTACAGGTACTCGGTACATGTGATGTGTCTTTGTTCTCATGAATTTTCAGTCACAATGATACACAAAATGCCAGCTATAATTAAATGGATGGTATTATTTAAAACAACAATAATTATAATTTTTAAAAAGTCACCAGAATATAAATTGACAGTCATCTGTTTTACATTATAAATCAAAGCTATTTCATCTTTCATCATCTTGTTATTTATATGATTGCCTGTCTTGCACTAATTAATTTGTCATACCTTAAATGTTCTTCTGTGGTTTTCAGTAGTCATCTGATAATGTTTTCTCTCAACTTGAAAGAATTACTCATCTTGTCATAGCCGTTGAACACAGTCAAAAACCCAGTAAGTGGTTCTTTAAGGAAAGTTCCCGTGTGAACCCATCAACCATCTCATGATTATCTTTAATAGAGTCCAGAGGAAGTATTTATGGCAATCCGGAATCCTCTGGAATGGCACTGCAAGCAAATGGATCATTTTGTTGGACTCAATTTCAACTCTAACTTTAACTTCGCGCTGGTTGGACATCTCTTAAAAGGTAGAAAGGCCTTGTATCAGAATATTTTTATGAAATGGTATCAAGCCAGAAGTACTTAAAATAGTTGATTATTTGAAATAATTTGGTTCATATGTCTTGTTGTAAATGCAAACTATATCTGCTTTATTGAATTGTTTTGTTTAATATATGTACTTTAAATATACATTAAATATTGGATTTCCTTAAAACGAGATGATTTTTATAAAACTCCTAAGTACTAAACCTCCTAATAGCTATATTATTAGTTATCACTACTTACATATCTTTTTGATTATCAAAATAAGACAGACTGCAAATAAATAAATGTTATTTGAGTAACTTATGTTAGAAAATGTTACCAGTGATTTGATCACAGATTTTTTTTTCAATTTGTTTCTTATTTCTTGTTGATCAATCCTGTTATTATATTGTCTTTCTGGTACTCCACCCTCACACCTCCAAATTTCTATATTGCTTATAGCAGTGAGCTCCAGCTATTCCTCAGAGCCAGATCATTCACTCCCTAACTTGGCTTTACCCCCTACTGCTGATTTCACTGTGTGTTAGCTTTGGTTTATTGAGACAGTCATGGCCAGAGACTGCAATTAACAGAACAGCATGTAATGGTGAGTCAGAGGCAAAAGCAGTAAAAAGTAAGGCCTGGCATAAGGATCTGGCATGAACCAATGGTATTAAGCAGCACTGGATTTGACCGCAATAGAGACTCAAGGTAGAGCTTGAGTCTACAGTTTTGTATCAAATGATTCTTAGGCTTGAGGGAGGGATCATGGCAGTTCCCTCAGTTTTTACCTGACATATACGCACAACTGCGAATGGTATTTGATTTCACCACCTTACGAAATTTCTGCAAAAAATATTGACAGTTTTAATCTCTGAGAGAAATAGGGTTTGCTCAAAAAATATTACACTACAGGATACAAAGAAGAGGGATTGCAAGTGGGCTGAATAAGTGCTTGCTTATTCTGTATTTCTAAAAGAAGAACATATTTCTAGTGTACAAATTCCCTATTTTAAAATCGAGTAGCATTAGTGATTAAAAGTTGTCCAAAGATTAAGCTTACCCTCTCTCTAATCAACCCTGTTTTTTGGGCTCTGAGAGTATATACTTCCCTTGTCATTAAGTATTTTTTCTTTAAGTTAAAAAAAAAGAATTTTCAAACAATAGAACCCTATTTTCAAAAGATATCTTAAGGTGAACTTCAATACATATATTTTTTTATTTTAATCTCTGTGCTACTTTAAGGAATAGATGATCTAAAATGCCATTATCTTTCCTAATTTTCCTCTCTTCTTTCTTGGAGTTCCAAGGAACAATATTCTATTCTACACATTTTGATACTTCATCCTATGTGTAATTAATTAAGTACTTACATATATATGTTTTACCTTCCCAGTGGTTATTCTCAAAAGGCAGGAGTTAACCCTTATACTTCTTTTCCTTGTAGAGTTGCTAGTCATTAAATAAGAACTCAACAAACACTTGTTGAAAGAATGAATTAACGAATTGTTTTTATTTTTTGTAGGGTACAGGCATCCTTCACCTAACATTGTTGCAAGAACAGTCAGAATTTTGCATACGCTACTAACTCTGGTTAACAAACATAGAAATTGTGACAAATTTGAGGTGAATACACAGAGCGTGGCTTACTTAGCAGGTAAAAGTACAAAATAGACCAAATTAGTCTTGTATCTATATCTGAGAATCTCCAAAAAGAAGGAAGCACCTGTGGGTCCTTCAGTTGGTTGCTTGGCAAGATAAACAGTTCACCACAATCTAGTAATATGATGGTGGTTAAAATTTTGCAAGTTTTACCAAATCATTTTTCCTTATAAAAGAATTTGCACTAAAATATGAAGTGTGTTCCCTTTGTCATCTTTGGTTCAAGGCACTATGTGGCTTCCGATTGTCTCGTAAAATCCGAACGCTTTAGCCTAGCATCCTGGGCCCTTAAGCAACCCTCCTGGTTCTATCCTCTTTCTCCAAATTGTGTAAGCCTCATTTTTTATTACCTCCAAATGGATGGGCTATTTTAAGCTAACCTATTTGCCATCTCCTAGAAGTACCTTTCTGCCTCTTTAATATTCATTCCTGATGCCATTTGTTTTACCTAGATTGTCTGCCCAACCCCACCATTCCATTAAACGTTCCTTATTTGCTCTTACCTGATTTCTCCACTTAAGAGGACTTAACACTTATGTATAATACAGTTTTTAAACATAGTCATTTGATGGAAAGCGCTGGTTTCCAGTTTAATAGACTTCAGTTTGTGGCAGCTTTTTTGTTTGAATCATTTGACCTTGGGAAATCATTTAACATCTCAGTGTTTTTCCTTATCTAAGAAATGTACCTCATAGTATCTGCTCTCCCTTCTTTTTGTGTTTGTTGAGATCAGATGTACATTAAAGCATTTGATGAATATAAGCTGCTTACTAAATCTCTTTATATATTTCATGTTTATGTACAGCCTTCCAGAACAAACCATAGACTCTTTAAGATAAATAGGTCTGTCCTCAGTATTTTATATCCTTAAACCTCACACTCCCTAGGAATCTTTACATGCATGTTGAACAGCTATTACCCTCTTCAGGAGGTTGTAAGAAATATGTCCTGTTTTAAGTCTACTGCTGATTGGTTAAATTTTCTAACCTGCTTTCTTTTTCCTCTTAGCTTTACTTACTGTGTCTGAGGAAGTTCGAAGTCGCTGTAGCCTAAAACATAGAAAGTCTCTTCTTCTTACTGATATTTCGATGGAAAATGTTCCTATGGATACATATCCCATTCATCACGGCGACCCTTGCTACAGGTAGGTGGAATTCTCCCACAGTTACATAACCGTAGTCAGGTTTCAGTTTTCTTTGCTGATGGAGGCATTTAGCAGAATAATCCAGAAGGGAATATAGAGATAATCTAGCAAGAACATGTAAATCAGAACTCTTTTTATAAATGTACAATATTTTATGTGGGCTACTAGTAGGAAAATTATTCTTCTAATCATGCTAATGTTATCATTAGTTTGCATCTTTTAAGCACAAACCAGTTGAAAAATGAAAAGATAACCTTACAAGTATTAGGTTACAGGAAAGGGCCTAGGGAAAAACTAGCGTAAAATATAAGCAACATTACATGTTTAATGATAGAAAATTAAGGTACACAGATTTGTATAAGAAATATGTATGCCACCACATTTGTTTTATTTATATCATGTTAAAGTTATTAAAGAGTTTTCTATAATATAGATTTAGATGATAAGGTAATCAAATTATATTCACTAGTGTATGTAGTTTTGGAGTAGTATATTTTTCTCAATTTTATGGAGAAATTACAGGAAAATGTCATCATTTGGGGATTTTTCTGTGTTTTCAATTAAACAAAGGTATCTAAGTTTTAGTTACAGTGTTGAGCACAGGAAAGTAATCTTATATGTGTAGAACTTATTCAATTTATCAACATCCCACTTTTTCACTGAAAGCCCTCAATAATTTCTCACTGAAATTTTAACAATGTATGCAAAAGCTTTCCAGGCATAATTGTTTTTGAGTCTTATTCTTTAGTCATTTCTATGATTGTATTTCTTTAAGATAGGCCCTTTTTATTTTTGAAAAGAGAAGGTGAGTTTGCCTGTGTTCCCCTGTCAAAGTATAAATTAAGGTTGATTTTCTTGTATTTTGAACTATAACAGTACAATTGTCCATTTAGACTTGATTTGTCCTGATTTAAAAATCAATGTATCTGATCTCAGAAGCTAAGCAGGGTTGGGCCTGGTTAATATTTGGATGGGAGACCACGTAGGAATACCAGGTGCTGTAGGCTTAAAAAAAAAAAAAAAAATCAATGTAGTACAATTTTGTCGAGCACTCGGTGAGTACCTACTATGTATAAGATGCCACAATGGGAAAGTGGATACTTCCTGGAGATACATTAAGAGTTTGTACACTAAAGCCATTTATTGCAGTTTTAAAATTAATCGATTGCTGTCATTGAGAAATAGGACAGCCAACTGGAAGGGACAAACAATGGTTGTATTTGTCACCATGTTAATTATTTCTTCTCAATTGTTTAAATCTCTCAGGACGCTGAAGGAGAATCAGCCATGGTCCTCTCCTAAAGGTTCTGAAGGGTACCTTGCAGCCACCTATCCATCTGTGGGCCAAACCAGTCCCCGAGCCAGGAAATCCATGAGCTTGGACATGGGGCAGCCCTCTCAGGCCAACACAAAGAAATTGCTTGGTTAGTGTCTCTAAATTAAGTAGAATTTTTTAGAATTATTTTCTTTAATGGTCAGATACTTTCACTTTTAGAAAATTGTTTGAAGCTATTCAGTTACCAAAATTTATCAAAAACGAAATTATCAAATTGATGCCAATTATGAGAGAGATCGATATAGCTAAGAGGGGAATGAGAATGAGCTCTTAAAAGTTTTTTTTTCTGATTCTTAGGCTAAACACTGTGGCTGTCCTTGTTCTGTTCTGTGTTAGCCAGGCAGTAGGAGAGTGAGAGTAGGGGAGACATTGGCTACTCACAGGACCGGAAGAGTCGTGCTGCACTCAGAAGCAGCAGGGCCTTTAATAGTACATTTCCTAAAATTGTCATCTGACGGCAGAGTACATTAATGTGGCATGAAGCTGCAATAATACTGTCTGCTATATTTTCTATAAAAAAGACAAAAAGATAAGATTTTTGATTACTATAAGAAGATAAGATTCTTGAAAGTTAAGATTGCTCATGTCAATGAGAAGTACACCTAACATGCTGTGAGACCTTTCCCTCTTCAACAGCTGAAAGTAAATAAAGATAGAGCCCATAGATCCTACCTCACCACAGAGGAAATGCAAACGGGCTCTTACACAACTCTGGATAAGTTTTCATTGTTACTGAAGTACATTGGGATCCATATTTCAGCCACCAGCACTAAAAATGGCTTAGTGGGTTTCAGTTATCCATGCAAGTATATTTTTAAGTATCTTTAAGTGTTGGGAAAATGGCTTGTGTTTATAAGGGAATCAGCGAACAATGAGGTGTGAATTAAATTAACTTGCCAGTAAACCATAAAAGAAATTGAAACTGCGAATGTTAATCACTGTTACTAGTCACGTAGTTACCTTTTTTTGAGTTCCTTTCTGTTCGTACTTCGCCATAATCTTCTAGGAGTTTCCTGGTTACTTTGTGTTTTGTAAGTCTGGATTCTCATGCCAAGGAGGTCGTAAATGAAAAATGGATTTTAGAGAAAATGCAATATTGATTTTATTCAACCCCTATGCTGAATGAAAAAGTTATGGTCCCTGCTCTGAAGAGCTCATAGTTTGGTGGCTAAGACTTATATTCAGCCAATAATAACAACATCCCCAGGTACCATTAAAGTAATAGGTCTTGATGAAGGGAACCTGAGGATCTGGGGAAATTAGGAAAAGCTTCAGAGAGGAGGTAACATTTGAACTGGGTCTTAAAGATTTAATGCATGCTTGCCAGGTAGACAGGATAAGGGAGGCATGCATTCAAGAGAAGGAGAATAACATAAAATCAAAAAACAAGAAAAGCAACTAGGTAGCAAATGAAGCTAGAGAAGGATTGGAACAGAAGTGTGGGAGACCGTGTGCTGTGTTAAGAGATACAGCCTTATCATGTATCCAGCAAGGATCTTTAAGTAGGGAAGAACATTACCAAATTTTATTTTTAGGAAAGTTTTTCTGGCTACATGTGAAGAAATTGGAAGAAATTTTTGGCAAGAGGATTATTTAAGAGATTGATACAACAGTCCAAACAAAAAACGGTGTATACAGGCCTGCACTAAAGCAGAAGGTTTGGGAGAATGGAGGAGAGGAATCAGGTTTAGGATAGCTTTCCAAAGTAGAACAGACAAGACTTAGTGCAAGTTCCACATAATCCAATTTCAGTACTTTTACTTTAACATTAATGTAACACATGAGAAACTCAAAGACAAGTAGTAGATGGTACTTTCTGCTATTTTTGAAGCATCTCCCAGTGTATCTAGTATTTGGTACTTTAAGGCATGCAAATCTTTTTCAGAGCTTGAAGAATTAAACTTTGAACTTGCCTACTTTGGGAAATTCTTCATATGTTAATAACTAATTCTTGGTACCAGCAGAATTTCTTAAATTGAAAAAAAGTTGTTCAGACTTAGTTGATCTTTGCTACCAAACAGTGCATATACCCCTGTATTTATTATCAAATAGTGTACTTGTTGGCAGCTTTTGGTTTACCTCCAGTGTAGTGAATGTAATCTCAATTTAATTTGGACCAATAAGGTACATCCTGTCCTGAAACAGAGAGCTATGGGGCCAAAATTCCTTCAAAAGATGAAGAATAAAGGAGAGAAACTGTGCCCCATGAATATGTCTGAGCTTTCTTCGGGTCCTTAAGTGAAAACTTAAATACTTTGTGGCCAGACATTTTCTATTTAGTATATTCCTAAGCACAGACTCTGTGGTTAATGAATTTTCCTATTCTGTAACTTTTGTTTATAGGAACAAGGAAAAGTTTTGATCACTTGATATCAGATACAAAGGCTCCTAAAAGGCAAGAAATGGAATCAGGAATCACAACACCCCCCAAAATGAGGAGAGTAGCAGAAACTGATTATGAAATGGGTGAGAAACAAAGCTAATAATTGATCTAGATCATTGAAAATCAGATGGGAGAGTACATTAAAGCTATATTTGCTTTCCAACCATTTCTGAGAATCTTTAGAATGAAATATTGAAACATTTACTTTTTCAAAAGATATGCAGTCCTTAAAATGACAATTGTGTAAAAAATGATCATATATATGATATACAGCCTTGTAAACTTTTGTATAGGTGAATGATAATTCTGTAATGATGTTTGTTAAGTTAAAGAGCTATTGAATTTTAGAAGTAACATTAAAATGTTAGGTGAAGTGGTATCTAGTGTGTATATTTGATTAGTACAGTTGATTATATTAATATGTATCTTTCTGCAGAAACTCAAAGGATTTCCTCATCACAACAGCACCCACATTTACGTAAAGTTTCAGTGTCAGAATCGAATGTTCTCTTAGATGAAGAAGTACTTACTGATCCAAAGATCCAAGCGCTTCTTCTTACTGTTCTGGTAAGATTTTCACTTTTTGAGGGGGCTTTCCACGCCCCCCCCGCCTCAAGTTTTTGTTCCAGTCTACTCTAGGAAGTACTTCCATATTAAAAACATGAAAGGAAGGCCATCTTCTATTAATCATCAAAACAGATAACAATTCAGCCACAAAATAAAATGTTTTCTGTTACTTCTTTCTGTCTTGGCAGGCTACACTGGTAAAATACACCACGGATGAGTTTGATCAACGAATTCTTTATGAATACTTAGCAGAAGCCAGTGTTGTTTTCCCCAAAGTTTTTCCTGTTGTGTAAGTATCTCCTTTTGTGTTTAACTTTTGTGTCTGTCTTCAAGTCAAATGTTTTATAAAAGCTTAAAGTATTGCCCAGTAATGTTCAATGCTTGTGGAGCGAGAAACACTAGATGATGGGGTAGTGACTCTAGCTTAGAGACAGTGGATTTAATGGGGGATAAGACTAGTTTTGGCACAACAGACATTCGGAAAAGCACTTTTTTATCTTGCTGATTTTCTTAAGTGGTTCATTTTCTCTCTTAGGAGCAAACCATTAGACTGCTATTTTTAAATCAGCATACCTGTTTTGATTTCTTTTTCATTAGAGCTTTTGATTTATCCACAGCTAAGTTAAAACAAAATTGACCTCCTCTTTGAGAGATGAATTTTATTCTCTCTTAAGGGCTAAAATCATATTAGCTTCAAAGTGTTCTGAAAGAAACTTAGGAAATTCTCTTCCTGATCTAGGCTTCTATATAGTATCATTATTTCCTTCTTTTTGTTTAATCTCATTTAAAAATTTTAGAATTTAGTGAGGGGGAATAAAACTTTTTTTAAATAAAAATTTTAGAATTTTATAGTTAGTTGACTCTTGGTTATTTTTATTAATGAATGGTAGCCTGGTTAGAAATAGTTACTTACTTCTTAAGTTTGAATTGGATCATCTATTCCAGCCACTCCTGATGACTAAAACCAACAACAAAAGAAACAAAGAAGCAGACACATACATTCATTACAGAAAATTTGGAAAAGCACCAGAAAGTAAAAAGCAGTCATCTCCCTTCATTTTTATCGCATGGTTCTGGGGAATGTATTTCCAGTGTATATTTTCATTTAATTTTTCTTTAAAATGTTCCTCTGTTGACTTTTATTTTTTAGGCACAATTTGTTGGACTCTAAGATCAACACCCTGTTATCCTTGTGCCAAGATCCAAATTTGTTAAATCCGATTCATGGAATTGTACAGAGTGTGGTGTACCATGAAGAATCCCCACCCCAATACCAAACATCTTACCTGCAAAGTAAATAAATATATCGGGAGGGGGATGGTTGATGAACTTAGTAACATGTGCGCTGTCATAGAATGCACTGACTAAAGAATTCTTTAAGGGGTAGTCTTGTTCCTACGTCTCTCTCCATGTGCCGTTTTCTGACTCTTTTAATTATATGTTCAATAAGTAACTGGTTGACAACTTTTTAAAATTAAAATACAGTTTTATACTGATTTTATTTTAAGTGATTTTTAGTCTACTTTGACACTTTCTAAAAAAATGTTTTTGATGTACATGTTGGTTTTATATATCATCAACTATGTAACTTATTTAATTTTTATTAAAATTAAAGGAGTCTCATGCTTGTTATAAGAATAACATTTGATTTGTTGCAGGTTTTGGTTTTAATGGCTTGTGGCGGTTTGCAGGACCCTTTTCAAAGGTAAGAAAATGTATTTTTCTCTGTTGACAAAATGAAAGTTTTTATTTATATTAGTGTGCTTGCTTTAAGAACGCACAATATGTGGAAAACTAGAATGATTTTTCATAATAGACACGTTATTTTTATAAAAAGCTTCCCCCACGGATCCTTTCTAAGAGGCAGCACCTTTAACATGTTTCTATATTAGTTTTTCTAAAACACAACTCAATTTATGCTTGACTTTTCAGAAGGGTACGATAAGCCTCCGTAAACTTTCCTGCCCTCAGTCCCTTGTGTATTTGATGATCCTAATGCACACACTTAAGTATCTTATAATTAGGAAGAAACATTACCTATAGTTAAAATCTACCTCGTGACCTGAAACCAATGTTCTGTCATTTAAATCTCAATTTTTAAAAAATTACATAATGACAAAAAAATCTACCTCATGTAAATGATTTTCTTTCTAACCTGTTAGATTAGATTTATTCTTCTCTGAATATATTCTCATTTATTCCTATTGTTTGTTTTTTGATTGGCATTAGTTGATACAGTGCTACATAAATGTGTATTTTATTATTCTCTCTAAACATGGTCTCTCTCCAAATTGATTGAAGTTCCTTGAAGGCAGGACTTCTGTTTCTTTCTCCCACAGTTCTTAGTGTAGTGTTGTCGATACAGGGATGCTAAATCAACATGAATTATCTAAACCTTGTTCTGATTTTAAGAATTGGGAATTTATTTTGTTTAGTTATTACTGAATATCTCTTTATATACAAAGGCTGTCATTTTAAAAATGTGCCTGAAGTCACAGAAATAAGTATATTATGCAGGAATTTTTGTACTTTGATTGCCAATAACCCTCTGAGCCCTTCATGGTGTTAGTCGAATCTCTAACTGGCGGATGGAATGATGATACTCTCCACATTTTTTCTGTTTTGGAAACTTGACTAGACATCATTCCTCATAATCGTATTGTCTCAAGATTAATTTAGTCTTTGTGCATGGCTTTTAATAATTACAGGTTCATCTGGAATCTGTAAGTGTAAGCCAAATATAATTTCCAGTTATAAGTCCCATGGTAGTCTATAAATATTACTCCACCTCTTTTTTTTTAATGATCTATAATACAAAGGAAGAAAAATAGTAAATTAAGCCCAAAACAAACATTGAATTAACCATTTTTGGCTTCAAAGAGGATTTACAAAATAATAATAATAATAAAAAGAATGGAGCTAAAATAATTTCCTATTTTCCATTACAGCAAACACAAATCCCAGACTATGCTGAGCTTATTGTTAAGTTTCTTGATGCCTTGATTGACACGTATTTGCCTGGAATTGATGAAGAAACCAGTGAGGAGTCCCTCCTGACACCCACATCTCCTTATCCTCCTGCAGTGCAGAGCCAGCTTAGTATTACTGCTAACCTTAACCTTTCTAATTCCATGACCTCACTTGCAACTTCCCAGCATTCCCCAGGTCAGTAAATGTAATCTTTATATAAATCTGAGCAATAATATTAATATACCAACATTAGGAATTCCCTTGTTATCAGTTTATAGCAGATTTTGCTCTTTTTATTATGAGGTTCATTTTACATTTCTTCTTTACCTTGTAGCTGACTTGAATTTTGTTATTCTATAAAGCCTTCTACTTTTAAACAGTTATGTATAAGATAGTAAAATATTTAGAATGTTCACGTAATATTCCAAGGTTGATAAGTTAAGAGTTTGGGCAGAAACAGCAACCTAAGGTACATTACCCTTGTAAGTGAACAGAATTTCCTTACTAGATATAGTAACCTTGTCCCCTAAGGGCTTCTGTGTCTCTGATACAGCCTACTGTATCCAAAAAATATACAAAATATAGTAGTACCCCACTTCCCTGCTGCCAGCAACAACTCAACCATCCAGAGACCAACCTGAAAATCTAAGAGTAAATAAACAACTAGACAAAAAAAGCCATCTCAAGGAAATAGCATCTTAAAGCTCAAAGCAGATTCCTTACAGTGGAGTTACTCTTAGGTCCAAGTGGAAAAAGTTATCAATTCAACATGCAACTAAGAGGTGGATACACTGAGAAATAATAGCTAATAGCTTGGGTGGGGCTGAGAAACACAAGATGGCAGAAATGGCAAACCTACAGAATTCTGGGCTCATTCGTGTCAGAGGAATGATTTCATAAAACTCTGGTTGACCCTGGAGATGTTATTGATTATAGAACTAATGTCATTATTTGTTTTGATGACAGTGGGTAATGAAGGAAAGCTTCCACTATGGTCATGTTTTCTATTCAGAAAGATACCCTTCTAAAAATTTTTTTTTTAAGGTTTTGTGTTTAAAGTTTCATTATTTGAAAAGTTTACTTGTGAAACACCTCATTCTGTAAGGAAAGTTACTGTATATAGTTCTTTTAAGTGTTAGTATGGATTTTCTTTTAAAAGCCAAATAACATATTATAACTATTTTGTGATGTTCAAGATCCATAAATAGATGGAATCCCTGAGTTATAATCTCAGTTTTACATGAACATTTAAACATATAAAGCTTTTAAGGTTCTGAAGAACTTGGCAATATAATATCCAATTCGTAATATAAACCATTATATTAAGTAACTGTATTTATCTTTAAGTGTTGGTCAGCAGAGGAAACAGATTATTTGCTCCAGCATTTATTTATCAATCACCTTACTGCATCTAGTCAGGTTCTTTTTCTCTCCCTGCAAGAAATAACAGAAACCTGGTCACCCTTTTCTTGCCCATATAACCATGTTCCTTTGCCCTCTGTCACTTATTTCCTAGGACAGTGTTTCTCCAAATGTGATCCCAGACCAGTAAGTAGTAGCATCAGCATCATTTGTGAGCTTGTTAGAAATGCAAATGCTGGACAGGGCCCCACCCCAGACCTCCTATACAAGAAATTTCAAGAGTGGGCTCAACCAGCAATCTGTAATTTAAAAAACACCCCAGGTGATTTTTATGCATACTAGAGTTTAAGAAGCACTGCCCTAGGGTATGCCAGTGGTCTTACCTTATAATCAGCATTTCAACTATTAAAGCAAAGGCAAAACTTAATTTTTCTTTCTTCTAGATATTGCAGCCACTGGATCCTTTCCCTCACCACCACTCCCACCCCTTAAAACCTTAGCATTTGGGAGCTGGAAGTACTATAGAAGTTATTTAGTTCTAGGCTCACACTGTTGTGTGCAGTGGGGAGACTGAGGCTTAGAAGAGCTAAGTTAATTGCTTTATCACACAGTTCTTATCTAGAACCAAGGCCACATTCATTGCTTTCTGTAGCTGTGATGTACCTATCTTCCTGCCTTCCCTTTCCCTGTTTCTTTCATTTATTTGTTTGTTTATTGCTGTCTCATTACTTCCATCTGCCTTACCTTCAGTCCACCACTCCTTTTCTTCTGTTGAGCTCTCTGTTTTCTGGGCTATTTGTTGTTTATAATGTTGATCGCAATGAGAAAATTCATAGACTCTGTCTATGTTAGTCATCTTGTTTTTAAAGTTGAGTTCATTTCGGTCAAACTTTTGCCTCTTGGACTGCTAAAGTGGTGTTAAAGCTGTCAAAATGATTAGTTGGTTTTTTTAACGTTTTTTTTGTTTTGTTTTGTTTTGTTTTGTTTTGTTTTACCCAGACTGATTGCTTGTGGAGTTTCTGCCTATCTTTGCCCATTAATTGAGACAATAAAATGATCAGGCTGAGAATAAAGGCACCAGAACAGATTCCCCTGCTAGTTGATTGTTTATATCCTGTATTGTTAGATTCCAGTTGGCCATATCATTTGCTTAAAAAAAAAAAAGTCCTTCTCTGCAACCTCGTGTTTAGAATTGTTTATAAAACTTGGAGAATAGCGTTTGTGGTTTGGGTTACAGTTTTATATCAGTGGTATCACCTCCAGTAGTTCTCCAAAGATGGCTGCTTGAATAGACTACTATACCCTGGAAGTCTCTGACTATATTCAAAAGAAACTGAAGCTTTCAAAGTAATGGAATTAACTAAGTAGAATCACGGTATTCAGCATTTCCAGTCTGTAAAAAAAAATTGTAAATTGGGCGACCTTTGGTTTGCCAGATTATTTTACTACATGTTTTTGGAGAAAAGGTTTATGTTTATAATAGTGACTTTACTCTCTCACAAAACCCAGTTTTATCTCTAAATTGTAGTCTCATCTCCATGAAAGGATCCTGATTTATCTCTGTAACTAATTTTTGTGTTTCTGTTATTTGTTCTTATGGAATACTTTTCTCATAAGAGTTAATATTTTGTTTGTAATTAGGTATACTGCTTTATATCTTTAGCTCCATGTAATCTTTCGTCCTTATCTCCTCAATTTATGAAGCTGAGTTTGCTAATATCAGTGAGCTAAAATAAGTGATGAGTCTTATCCAGATTCCTAACTCAGTCCAGCATTTCAGCTTTGCTATTTAGCTGTATAGAAACCAGAATATTTCCCTGTCTCCACTCCCATCAGCCAGATCCCTGCAGAAATATTTAAAGAAGCTCTGTGTCACTCCCTGAAATGGATTTAAGTGTGGTTTGCCATCAGATTACTTAACATCCGTCTGCGCCCAGTCTACTGAGCTTTAAGCAGGTGAAAGCTGCATTGCCCTGTGTCAGAAAGCAGAAGTTGCTGATCTGCACACAGCTCGACCCTTTGCTGCAACTTTCCATGTCAGTACTAGACTCTGCTTTCCAAATCTGTGACGCTTAGCAGGATCAGCTGCTAAGCTGTATTTGCTATTGGATTCCAGCATTCTCTGCTGTCAAATCATCTAGATAAGAGATTCATGATCTCCCTCGCCTCAGGAATTAAACCCTACTTAAATAAAAAATCGGGGTAGTAATTTGTCAGTCACCAGCTTTTGAGGAAGTGGTGGTCACTTCCATAAAGCGATTGTCTCTGAAAATGCATTCTTCTTGACAGATTATCATAGCCCACTTGGCTGTCCCCTTTGCACAAGGAGGACTGTTTTCTAAATCCATATTTAAAAATGCATAAAGGACTGTCTTCTGACTCCCTCTCTAGTACAAATGGAACCTGGCATCAGTGGAGCCAGTGGACTTTATTCAGAGTTCAGCATATGTAAATTTATGTTAGATGTGGCCCTTTTAGCCAAATGGTCATAAAATTTTGCTGCTTCGTATTTTCTCAAATGCCTCTAAGAGAATCCTGAAGAGAGTCCATAACATTTATCCTATGATATATAAGAATATTTCAAATTTAATATTGCAGTCCATTATTAGGCCCACAGTAGCTGACTGAGCTAGACACGAATTGAAGAACCAGCATTAGAACCAGAAAATAAAACCTATCTACCTAAAAATGCTATAGATGGGACTTTTTTTTTTGCTTAAGGCCAACCCTTGAGTGGTTCTCTTAGATGATGAGCAAAGAAGCCTTTTTTAAAAGCCATATTTTGATTGCTTTATACTCATTTCCTTTCAAGTATACATTTCAAATGCATTTTCCCTGCATCCTCTTAAATATTAAAGGGCAAGTATACTGGAAATAAAAATCTCAATGAAATTATATGGACTTAGCACTCATTAAAAAGAAATTTAAAGATCCATTTTCAGGTATTAAAATTTAATTTACACTCCGCCAAGGCACAATATTTTTCGCACTGTAATTTGATTCAGTAAACATTTGAACACATATTTTGTAGGTGTACATTAGGCCTTGCATCTAAAGATGAGAGAGACTCTGGTCATCAGAGACTTGACAGGTTTTGCCTATGGACCTCATTGTTGGGTTTGTAGCTAAAGTTATTTCCTTCTGATCCATGTTGCTTAACAAATTCTATGTGTACACAAGTTCTTTGATTTTTAAGGACAAGATTTATACTATAGTGCTCTATAGAAGATAAGCAAAATTCCAGATATTTATCTTACAGATATTCATTGTTTACTACATACAAGGGACTCTGTCAGACCCATGGGAGTGGGGGAGTTAGTAGGACATGATACCTGCCCTCAGATAGATTGCAGAGCAGTGAGAGTGGTAAAATGTACACAGATAACTGTTTTGACATCTTTTATGGTACTCGTCATGTTGTACCTTGTACTATAACGTATTCTGATAGTTCAAAGGGATACTTGTTTGCAAGAATTGGGTAATAATTATCGTAGAAGTTTTATATTTTTTAACTCAAAAAATGTGAGATATGTTTTATAATTTTTTAACAAAACCAAGCCTGTAGTCTATTTTAAATGTTTATTATTAGAAATCTGTAATTTTTTTTTCTTTGATCAGCTTATTTTACTGCTGGTATTGGAGCATGCATTTTTAGAGCAAAAATATATTTAGTTGGGCTTTATTTTAAATTCACTCGTTTCAGTTTGTTTTGGGGCTGTGTCCTGGCCTGACAGTTATCCGATACTCACTTTGCTTCTGCAATGCACACCTCTCTCCTGGAAGCTGAGAGTCTCAACTAGGAATTATAAACATTCGTAAACCAGTAGTGCTGACATCTATGTGCACAGTGATGGTTCATCAAAACCATTTCTCTAAATGTGTAGGCATGCCTCATTTATTGTGCTGCACTTTATCGTACTTCACAGATGTTGCATTTTTTACAAATTGAAGGCAAGACCCTCCACCAGCAAAAAGATTAAAACTTGCTTTAGTGCAGTGGTCTGGAACTGAACCTGAAATTTCTCTGAAGTATGCCTATAGACTTAGTTCTACGTCAGTAGCACTCGTAATATGTTTACCAGATTTAAAATATCTCCTTCTTAGAAGCCTATTTTGAGACTACTTAAAATTTCTGAAATGACTTGTTTTTCTTCTTTTTTTTTTTGTTATTGCCCTGTATTTAAGGCAGAAAAATGATTTTAAACTAAGCAATTGCTTGTAATTTCTGCTAATTTTTTAGCTCATTTTTAAGTTTAATTCTTGATTTAAACTAAAATTCTTAATTGTAATAAAGGTGCTAAAAACACATCTATCTGTAAATTTGTAAGTTCTACCATTTATTTACAGAGTGTAATATTCAAGAAATTAATGATCAGAGGTCAAGAATTAAAACCAGATTCCTTCCAAAAACCAGGGAATATAATAATTATCCAGAATCAAATCGTATTTCACTCTTTTAAAAAAATCTTATGGACATCACTTTCTTTTGTTTTTTCTTCCATTCTGTATCTGTGAAGCTTCTCTGCCTTGCTCTAAATCAGCAGTTTTCATGCAGCTGTTCCCTCATCAAGGTACTCTTTACTTTCGTCATCTTTGCACGAAGCACTGCTTACCCTGCACTCGTTCTGGGCACATGGCATGAGACTTCATTTACCAGCCCCTGTAAGCACAGTCTGGCTTAGCACCTGAGGGACTCGTAAAGCCACTGCTTTAAGTCTGGGTGCTTACTGGCACTGCAGGGCCATGTATCCTGTCTTGGTTAAGGAGACCGAGGATAAGGAGCTGCTTATACTCCCCCTGCACACTGAAGACGCAGTCCCAGCCTTGGCCAACACAGGCAGATTAACAAGAAACTCCAGGGAGAGTTAATAATAGAGAAAGCAGGGTATGTGTTTCGAGGAAGAGTTTTTAGCTTAGAAATAATTTGTTTTTCCCAAATATAAAACCAACCCCAGTGTTTCCTTAGAAATTAAAGCTGGCCATCCACTCTATCACCCATGTTTTTTAAAAAAATAATATAGTCTTTAGTTAGCTCTAAGGACAGAGAAGAAGAAATTGTGAAACACTTGTGTGTAATTTATAAAAGATGCCTTTTCTTTCTTTTACTCTTCTATAATTATTATAGAGAAATATTAGACCTAATAGGAAAAGGAGTATCAGCAGTTGATGAAAGTCCATTAAAAATTTTTTAATTCACATAGGTATTTTGTATATCTAGTTCAAAATACAGATATTTCTAAATATATATTTAACACATCTCCATGAATGTATTTACTATAGCATAAGAAGCTATAGTTTTTTTTAAAAAGCTGTCGTTGCATTTTTGTCTAAGAAGATTATTTTTTGTGCTTATTTACCTTAGCTTCAGTAATTTTACAAATTCCAGTATAAAATTCAAGGTCTAAGCATTTCTAAAACTTTTTCAGTGTATCACTTAGTTTATTTTCAGGTATTAGGAGCATCTTAATTCGTATAGTAATTTTATCTATGTGCAGAAAGTCTTCACATGGATTACCATATCTGATTCTTCTAACAACCCTTTGAAATAGGCACATCTACTGTATCTTTAATGGCCAGATTAAGAACTACAACCAAATAAGAGTACTGATCCAACCAAGACTCAAACCTGGGTCTTCTGACATGTTTGCCTCATTATATATATGTAACAAATGAGCCTTCTGACATGTTTGCCTTCTCATATATGTAGTAAGACTTTTCTGACAGGTTTGCCATATTAAATATGTAATAAACTAAGCAATGCTGAGTCATTACCTTTTAGCGCTGCTGTGCAGGTGGTGGGAGATTTGGGCTATTTTTAGTCTTTCGTTTGTGTTGTGTAACTTCTCACAAGTTACCTAACCCGTTTCTTCTAAGCTTCTCAAGAATTAAAAGGGATTTAATCCTTTTATTGTTTCATGAAAATATTAGGTTCCAGTTTGGTTGATTGTTTGGTGTTTAAAAAACAGGCGAATTTCTTTTAATTAAGTGTTTTATTATTTGTCAGGCTGGATGTATATCCCTAGTTGTCAAAAGAAACAAACCCCGACACCTGCCTTCAAGGAACTCATGTTCCAGCAGAGGAGATAGACATGTAACTTGAACAACTATAATGTAATATAATAATTTTTTTTTCATTTAATTGGCTCACTAAATTTTGGCCAAAAGCGCATTTTATTTAGGATTTTATCTTTATCTGGAACCACCACAATTCGTTAAAGCATAGTGCTTATTAATACACCGCTATAGAGAATTTCCAGCTTCTTCTGCCCTGCATGTTTGTAAGTGGCTGCATGTATGACCACAGCATATCTCTGGGGGAATTTAAACTAGCAAATTGGGAACATAGAAGTTTTTATCTGTTTCATTTGGGGGGTGGCCCCTGGGTGTCTGTCACCTCATGAATTTTTGCTTTTGTGCCCACTGAGGGTCAGAAGAGGAAGCCAGTGCTTGGGGGCATAAGAGAGACCAGAACACAAAGCCTTAGTGAGGCCTGGAGGAGAAGAAGTACGGCGCCAAGGTCTGCTCACTAATCCCAAATATAGCATGTACCAGTGTAGGATGGAGTCTGTCTCCATTTGAGCAGTCTGGCTGATAATCTGAGAGTTTTTCCAATAGAATGTTGAGCCCAAATCCTTCACCAGCTTCTAGAGAGGTTTCTAGATTTAATTTTAGAGGGTAAAAAGAAAGAATGCTGCCAAAATTCTCAAAAGTGAGAATGATGCTTAGAAACCTAAATGCCATAACCAGAAACTAAGGTCATTCTGTTTTATGCAACTTGGCTTTTTCAAGAAACTGTAATTTGGTATAAATATAATGCATTTAAAAAAAAAATTTTCTTTTTCCACTTTAAAAAAAGACCCTTCAAGATGTTTATGTCAGCTTGTCCTTTGATCTTTAAAGTAAAACATCTTTGCTGTGAGGTGGAACTTTGGAATCACAGTCACGCTACATTTACCTTGTATAACTTGTAGAGTTTGGTAACTAAGTAGGAAGAAAATGCACATACAAAAATAAGAACTGAATTGAGATTATAATTGAATTTGAGAGAAGTAGAACATCAACCTTTCACACAGCATTGAAGCTTTGGGTTATGAGTGACAGGACTAAGTGATACTTTAATATTTTTAATTAAAAGAAACACGTGCTCATTAGAGAAAAAAAAAAAAGAAAATTCAGCAAAATAGAAGAAAAAAATCACCCATAATCTCACCATTCTAAAATAATAACTGATTAGTAACATTTTGGCACATCTCTTTTCAGTTTCTTGTCTTTACGTAGTAGCGGTCCTAGTATGTGTAAAATTCTATGGCTTGCTTTTTTTACCCTTAACATTTAACTGGAGATAAATAAGTATTTTAAATCTCTTTATTTAGAGGCCTGAAGGTTATTTTCTTAACAAAACAAAATGGAATATGCTTAACTTTCACCCTAGCGACTTAATCTTTGTGACTGCAATTTATATAATGTTCATTCTTTAAAATTTCACTGAGCAGGCCCTTTTCCTTAGATAGAATCATTGCCACCTTGCAGTGTAATGATTGCTTTTCCCCCAGAGTAAGCCACAGACTAGCAGTGGCAAGGCTGCCATGGTTACAGATTGCTGGCAGAAAGCCACAGGCCCTCCTTATGATTGCCCACGCTGTGCCCCTCCTGATGGTCATCTCCTAAGTAGTTGGTCGTCTCCTAAGTAGTTCAAACCCTTATCTTTTAAAAGTTCTACTTTTACCTGAATCTTATTTCCTGTTAAAGAAATAACCCCAGATAAGTAACTATTAGACTTGAACTTGTAGGTCGCACGCAAATAAGAAATGGAAGGTCGTCTACGGCCATGCCACCCTGAACCAGCCGGATCCCATCTGATCTCAGAAGCTAAGCAGGGTCAGGCCTGGTTAGTACTTGGATGGGAGACCACCTAGGAAGACCAGGTGCTGTAGGCATAAAAAATAAAAAATAAGAGATTGTAAGCTGACAAGGTCCTTAAAATCTCTGAGGTCAACCAAGGGTTGCCTCGCCTAAAAAAAAATTTAAAAACAAAAACAAAAACGGAAGGTCAAAGACACTGATAAGTTTGTGATGGAGGAAATTCAGATGCAGGAAGCTAAAAAAAATTTTTTGTCTTTTTCACTAAATATATGGTACCACCCCCAGGAGATCAGGGGTTACATGCTTTTTGGCTCTGAATTACAGGCATCACATTTAAAAATGAAGCGTTCAGTTCAACCAATATTATTGAACAAGATATCAATTATATCGTATAAGAAAACAAAAATGAATAATATATGATCTTTGCCCTTCTGAGTATTTGTACTCTAGTAGGGGAAATAAGATGTATACACAAGTCGTGATAGTATACAGGCAAAATATAATAAATATAAATGCCATATAAAAGCAGGGAGGAAGAAGGGGAAAAAGTAGTTCTGGCAGGAGACAGAAGAATGCATCATGAAGGAAACAGAGAAGGGAAATATGGGTTGGATTTTGTAGAGATAGACAAGGCAATTAAAATATCCTACACAAACAAGTTCAAAACATATTCAAGAGATGATGAGCAGTCTTCTTTCAATTTTATTATTTTTTTAAAATACCTCTGGAGAAGATGCAGATCAGTGTGCAGAAAGGAGTAAAAATCATCTAGAATTCTGTTACCCAGAGAAAAGTTCTGTGAACATTGTGATATGTTTTCTTCCATTCATCTTTCTGCATATATGGTTGGTTAGGTTAGAACAGAACAGATTCGAGATGCTGGTTCACGGTGCTTGGCTCCTGGAGAGGTGTTGCTGACATGTGTAATTCTACATTCACACTACCAGCCCAGTGCACTTTTTCATAAACAAACACTGACAAATGCCCATGTTCTTTGACAAGTTCAAGACAGCAAACCTCTACTGAGCCTGTGTAAATTGTACCATGTGCCTGTAGATTCTTTATGCTCTGAACTGAATTCAAAGCTGAATCCAAATGAAAGATTTGTGGCTCCTAGTAGGAGGAAGTCATCACAAATATATTTTCTGCTCATGAATCAACCAATAGATGGGTGGATCTGTGTATATTTTCTAGAACCTAAATAGTTTTTGACTTGAAATGCTACTTTTTGTCCATAAATGGAAATTTTTTCATTCTCAAATTTACTGTTCAGATGGTACAGATAAGAATAAATTTTAAAATTCAAATGGTACAGATAAGAATAAAGTAAAAATTACCTGAAATAATGCCACCAGAGAGAACTTATTTGGGCAAATGTTTTCCCAGCCCTTTTTTCCCCCCTACTCCTAAGTTTTGGTCATCTTTCTGTATCAGTAAATATCAGTCTCAGTACTTTACATTTTTATACAAGTTGTTAAAATGCTCTCCAGCTATTTGCTTTCCCACCTGTAGTTATGCTAAAAGTGGGTATAATCAGTCTAATTATTTTTATTAATTTTATTGAAATGTAACAGACAGAAAAGTACACGATCATAAGTTTCAACCTAAAGAACTTTTAAGTAAACACGCTTAACAATCCAGCATTCAGATCAATAAACTGAACATTACCAGTCCCCAAGAAGCCACTCTCATTCTCTCTTTCTGTCACCACTTCCTCAGGGTAACCACTATTCTGTTACCTGTAATTTGTCATCTTTATTAATCTGAGAGGTAAACAGTATTTTGTTTTTGCTTCTGGTTACTGTTATGAAGTCATTACTTAGATTATTTATAAAATACATTGTAAGACCCAGTTTTGGGAGGTTTAATCTCCTCTATGAGAGAAATAAATGGCATCCGTCTAAGATGCAGAGCATGAAATGACTTGCCGTAGTTGAAAAGGTCAAAGCAAAGAGTCTACAGTATGACCTCTGTGATGTGTTATTTTCTCAGTAAATATCTGAGTTCCTTTGAGACAGGCACTGTGATTTAAAAGAAAAAAAAAAGTGTCTGCCTTTGATTGAAAAAGTAGAAAGGATCTGCCTTTCTTTGAAATAACAAATTTCAGTACCTTTTGCAACTGTATATATAGTATGTATATATTCTGTATATAAACACCAGTAAGGATATGTGGCTAGAAGCTGACCTCTGCTGGAAGCTTCTGGTATGATTTGGAGGAAGGATTTCTTGTCTTCCCTGGTGGCTGCTAGCCTTTCGTTCAGCTCAAGCCTGCCTGCCTTGCAACTTCTTGGGTTTGTTTTTTTTTTTTTCTTACGCTGTTTTTCTGCTGTGATAGCAAACTCTGCTTAACAAAATGTGAAGTTTTCTGTGTGACAGGATCTTCATAAACATTCTAGCAGTTGAGCATTAACAATTCTCCCGGTTGTATCTCGTACACAAATCATGAGATCCAACCCTGTAGCTTAACACCGGAGGAGAGAGAGTAACTGGCCGCTCTGTTTCTCTCCAGGAATTGACAAGGAGAATGTTGAACTCTCCCCAAGCGCTGGGCACTGTAATAGTGGACGAACTCGCCATGGATCCGCAAGCCAAGTACAGAAGCAAAGAAGCACTGGCAGTTTCAAACGTAATAGCATTAAGAAGATCATGTGAAGCTTTCTTTCTTTCCTTTTTCAAACAAACTTAACTTACACGGGCTCCTCACTAGTGCCCCCTTCACGACCGTGCTGTGATGCTGCACTTCATGTTTTTAAGAACCCATCCTGTCTGCCATGTTGCCAGATGATCAACTCTTGGAAGCATTGCCTAAATTTAATGCTGCTTTTTCTTTAACAGTTTTTTCCTTCTAATTTCGGTGTGTCTGATTTAAGCAAGTGTTCAGAACAACCGCAAAGAAAGTGGGAGGTCAGGACACTTGAACTGAGAACATCCCAATTGTGAGAGAGGATGGATTCTTGAATACTGCTGCTACTGGCCAGCTATGAAAGCCATTTGCACAGAGCTCTGCCTTCTATGTTTTCCCTTTCCTCATCATACAAAGTAAAGTGTCAGTCTTATTTACACACTTGTCAAGATACAAGTTTATGGGAGAAATAATACTATAACCCCAGTATATTTAATCTGACTTTTAGCTGTGGACTTTTTTTTACCTTACAAACTGAAGGAACCACAGAGTTCAAGCCTCAGAGACTCCACGCCATAAAGCCACAGGCGAGGTACTTTGGAGGGGCGGAGGGATTTAGTATTTTGTAGCGGGTTCTTAAGAAATACTAACATTTGAGTATTAGCAATAATTTCAGGAAAATAAGCATAACCACATATATCTTAACATCACCGAATTAAAGCGATAGGTTCTGAGGCCTTATCCAAACTCAGTCATCCAAACTAGTTTATTTTTTTCTCTAGCTGATTATCTTTTAATCTTTAAATATGCTATAAGTTGTTTTTTGTTTTTGTAAGCCAAAACTATACTAAGTATAGTAATTATACATTTTCCCCCACCTTTTCTTTCCTAAATAATGCTAAGCAGGGTAATCAGTGAACAAAGTGTTGAAAATTGTTCCTAGAAGGTAACTTTCATAGATGTTTGCATTAGCTCCATAGCAAAATGGAATGGTACGTGGCTTTGAGTAGCTGATGCTTTTATTTTGTTTAATAATTTTCCCAGAAACATGGAGTGTGGTGTATATTAACAAAAATGTATTTGATAAAATGTATTTTAAATGTCTTGTAACTTTACCCCTCCCCTCCAAAAAAACAAGTAATCTCTTTAGCAAAACATTTGGGTCGTATATGATAGAATTTCATTTAATCACTGTGAAAAGACTAGTCAGCCTGAATTAGTATGACAACAGGGGACCGGAAGAGGTGCTGCTATACTGAATGGTATGGGTTACAGTGGCACTGGAATTCCCATAGTAATGCAGATCAAGTTTCTTTGTGGTACCTGGATAGTGCAAAATAATTCAACTTCAGAGAGCGTATTAGTTTTCTGGATGTTCCAATTTAAGACTAACCGTATTTATTACAAAAAGATATTATTCCCTACTCCCAGGTTCCCTTTATATGTTCAAATGTAATCGCTTTGGGAGGAGAAGAGAAACCTGGGGGAGGGGAGAGTTTCCTGTAGTGCTACTTCATAAGTGGATTTCAGTAAATTAAATTCCACAGCTAAATCAATAAACAATGGTACATGTAAGTGTTCTGATTTTAATAATATAACACATTTCACATTTATCCACATAATAACAATGTAATATGTTAATGTAAATAAAATTGCTTTTGATATTCAGAAATATCAAGAATTTAATTTTTTTAATTTGTTTACAATCCTGGGAAAAGTAAGAACCATTTGCCAAAATAAAAGGAAAAAACCCTTAGTATTAATAGGTATTTTGACATAGAATTGTTGGAAAATATTAAAGACGGGTGCAATTAACTAAACTTTTGTTTTTAACTATTGTAGAGGCTGCATTAGAATAGAACGCTTATAATAACAGAACAACTAAGACTATAAAGAAGCTTAGACTAGAACTGAGTTTAGAAATAGGTCATTCACAACCCCGTGCCAAGGATGCCAAGCTGCCGTTAAGGTCCTCGCACAACCCAGTACTTCTGGAAATGGGATTCACAACTTCTTGGCTCCTGGACTAAAAGGCAGATGTGAGCCTTTAATTATTTTGGTTCCACGTTTTCCCTCCGTGTTGGTTGGTTTAGTGCATACGATAGTGGGTAGTGGTATGCTATTTTGCTTCTCCCATCAAAATAGACTAATTTCCAAAGGTTTGCTGTTAAAAATATTGATCTTTCCATAAACAAATTTTCCAAGGTATTATATTTCTTAAATTTATTCATTATTTTCCTCTAGTGTAATGAATGGAATGAATTCACTTGAAGTACCTCATGAAATGATCAGCGTTGCACAAATCAAAATTGAGCCTTCTTTGAACTGCAAAAATACTTTGACCAATATATCCTGGGAATTTGAAAACTTACCAAGATTTAAAATTTTTATTGTCTAAAGAACTTCCAACTTTTGAGGAAAATCTAGCTTTCCAAGTAACTAAAATGAACATGAGATAAATCTCTCACCAGTATGCATCCCCTGAGAAATGAATTACTTTTTTAGGCCTCTTATACCTGTAATCTGCAGAAGAAATTCTGAAGTTCAGAGCAGGTTTCCCATTTTGCATAATCCGGTGTAAATTCTATAAAGAACATTATAAGTAATTTATTTGGGGTTTGTGGGTGTTCCCCCTTTTTAAAAAGGAACAGTAACTCATCACGTTTTTATTGCGGATAATCTACGTGTTTTATCACTGCTCCAAGTCCCAGGGGTCTGGTCTTGTTTGCTGATGTGGAAACACGGTTCACCAGCTTTGTGGGGGGAACGTGACAAGTGCTCTGTCCTTCGTCCACTCAGCACCTGTTCATCACTAGATGCTGGCTCTGTGCAGGTCCTGAGCCTGGCACTGAAGACACCGCAGTGAATGGTCAGCTTCCACCCCCACAGAACGGATGTTCTAGGAGTAGACAGAACAGAAGCCGGCAACCCTCCTCGCTTAGTGGCTTTTAGGGTTTTTCAGTTTTGTTTTGGCTTTTTGTTTGTTTTTTGGTTTTGTTTTTACGTTCCCCTCTCATCCCTCCCCAGCATAATAAGGCATGTCTTATTCAATGTTATGCAATGGACTTATACAAAAATTCACTTAGTGTCAGCCACATAATTTTTTTTAATGCAGTATACTCACCTGTAAATAGTTTGTGTAAAATTTGACAGAAAAGTATATTTACTACACTGTAAATACATGTGATGATATATTGTATTATTTTGCTTTTTTGTAAAGCAGTTGCTGTACATGGATAACAAACAAACATTTGAATATTCTCGTGTTAGTATTGTGAACTTCTTCCTGCGACTGCGTTACATCACTTAAAGAAAATGCCATGTATTGTAAACTTACACTGTATATGATAACTTCCTCTCCTTTCCATTCAGACCTAAACATTGGCAGTTTCCTTGTCTACAGCCTTGTTAATATTGTAAGCAGTTGTACGCCAGCAGGAGAAATACTGCCCAACAGGCAAAATTGATCATGATCATTGCAGGAGAAATTGTAGAAATCTACTTCAGATCATTGTTGTTCCTCACCCCATTTTCCTCTCTGTGTATGTACTCCTCCCCCACCCTTTTTTTAAGTAAAATGTAAATTTAATCTGCTCTAAGATGTGGGGAGTTATTTAATTTCTTCACGTGCATCAGCTCTGTTTTCTCACTTCCCCTCACTGCTCACTGATCTTTTGAAACATCATGACCATTTCCTTTCTTTTATGGATGTCTTGGGTTCTCCACCCCACCCCACCCTACCCCACCCCCATGGATTTCTGTTTCCAGAACCAATCTCAACTAAAAGTAAAGTAAGTAATTTTAGTGAAATGTGTAAAGGAAGAAAAAAAAAGTTTTCCTCTAGTCTCTTAGGGTTCCTGGCTGAGTCTGAAAGTTAAACTGACCAAGGCGGATTAACAGGAGAAAATCCTACAAATGTATTTAATGCAAGTTTTATGTGACACGGGAGCCTTCACAAGCAAACGAAGACCGAAGAAACAGTTAAACCTGAGTATTTCTATGCTAGATTTAATAAAAGAGTGGGCAGTCGTGTAGAAATATGACAGGTCAGAGTATGAGGTGAGTATAGTAAATGGAGAACTCGAGGCCTGTTTGTTCCTTTGTCTTTGGACATAAGGGTGTTTCTTTCCTCTGGGCCCTTTCACAGGAGAGTTTTATGTCCTGTTTCAGGGTAGAAGGGCAGGGGAAAAGTCAGAGTGACTCAGCATAAAATATTCAGTATGCTAAGGTGCCATATTTTGGAGTTGTGTGTCCTGGGCCCCATCAAATGCTTTTTTAGGGTCTGCCAAACTGAGGGGTGACTCTGTACTCTGGGGTAGGCTGAATCTGTTGCTTTTAAAATGAGCAACCAAAAAGGCCAGGACACCTGGAGGTGGAGCCTTCAGAGGACACGTGTTAGGACTCAGGGATCCTCCAGCTCTTCAGCTCCCCCTATGGAATCTTCTGTGACACTGCATGTGTAAACACTGTAAAACACTTTTCTGGAGCAGGTGCTGCGAGTTTTACTATCTTGTTTACCCCATTATTTGGACTACCCCCAGATAGAGAATCAAGCCTAGATTCTGTGGGCAGGACAGAGCTGACTCTTGGGAGGGTGACAGTGTCCGGCATTAAACAAAGGACTAAAAAAGACCATGAAACATAACCTGCAGGTCAGAGGCAAGTGCTGGTCTGTTTATAGGAAGGCTGAGAAAGCAGGGGTACCTCACCTGGAGGGCTGGCTAGTACTCGCTGGGCCCATCCCACACCTCCAACACAAAGGCAAACTCCCTAGGGTTGGAGTCCTGGAATGCAGCGGCAGGGCCGGGGGCGGGGGGCGAGGGGGGGGCGCTGAAACTCAGGTGATTTTCCTGGCTTAAAGACCCCTGGAGCAGAGAACTGAAAATCCAAGTGCAGCAAATACCTCAAATAGCTGTCTTTTCCCTGTGGCCTGAAGTATCGTATTCAAAACTAGGGATACCTTTAGGGTATTGACCCCTCTGTCCCTAGGTAGTTAGCTCCTTGAGGTCATCTTTATGAGGTCATCTTTATGGGGTCCCTATACCCAGGGTTTGCCTGCACAGAGTTTTTGCTTTCTGGGACACTCTCAGGCTAGCCTGGCTAGAAAAGTTAGTTCCCATGAAGGATTGGGGAGGGGCATGAGATGCTGGAAGAATAATAAAAACCTTGTTCCTCAGTATTCACAGTGTTCCTCTTTTTCTAGAAAGTAGCCCAGCACCCCCCACCACCACCACCCAAGGGAAGCCCCTAATGGTGGCAGGCATCTTAAAGCATTTACCCTCACCCCTAATTCTCCCTGGGTCTCTATCAGTGAAACGTCTTAGCCTGCTTGCTGCAGGTCAGACAGAACAGCCTCAGGCATAGCAGCATTCAAATTCTCAAGGGCAATTAACAGCCCCAAGTGATCTGCCAGGCAGCCTCTCTAATAAAAACTCAGTCTTCACACTGAAGTCAGTTCCACTTAAAACCTTTTTAGCTGCCAATCAAATAAACCCTTTTGAATGTTGATTGTTTCTGTAACTATGAGGCCATATTGTAGAAACATGGTCCCTGTTGGTTTGAAAATCTCCCATTTTGTTCTTTAAAAATACTGGCTAATCATAAGTGGAAATGTCATAAGATTAACCAATCAGTTTGGCTTTTTACAAAAGTGCCTTCTAAAAATCCATATATACTGTGTGTATTCATTTATACATGCATACATGTATATATGCGTATTTAAAGTTCCCAAAGCAGCTTCATACGCTTTACCTAAATTGGGCTGAATTACCTTTATCCTTTTTGAATTACAGACATACCTCATTTTATTGTACTTTGCTTTACAAACTGACGGCAAGACCCTCCACCAGCAAAAAGATTACAATTCGCTTTATTGCAATACTTGCTTTATGGTGGTCTGGAACCAAACCTGCAATATCTCCAAGGTATGCCTATATCCCCAAAAGGTCATACTGCAATATGTTTCTAGGTTCCTTACCATATGCTGAGAGTCAAGCTAGTTGTGATAAAGAATTAAGCATGTGGGGTTATAGGGTTCACAACTTACCCCCACAGGGGCCACTTCCTCAGTATAAAATAGGGAAGCCACACTGGAATCTTCATAGGACCCCTTCCTGGTCAGACGTTTAGAGAGCATTGCCCAACTCAACTACATTTAAGGGAAGAAAATGTCAACAGATTTTATCTCAGCTGACTTAATTCGTTTGTTCAAAGAAACATTTCCTGTTGGTTATAATTGTGCCAAGCCCCATGCCAGGCACTGCAGATGCAAAAAGAGGAAAAAGTTTGGCCTCTGTCCTCAATGAGTTCACAATTCAGTGAGAGAAAACAGCCATACAAGCAGTGACCACAGTGTCCCAAGGTGTGGACTGGGCTCTTGGATGGTTGCAGTGACTGGCAGGGTGGGTGAGTAAGGAGTTGGGTCTTGAAAACTGACCAAGAACTGTGTCCATCGAAAAGTTGAAATAAGGTTGTGAAGTCTTGAATGTAGAGGAGGTCACCGAGGCTGGGGACGACCTGGCCCAGAGGGCAACGGGTAGCAGAGACATGTCTGGGCAGAAAGCAGCACACCAGGAAGGAGACTGGCTCATTCTGTTCTAATTTTCCTCCATTGTTTTGTCACCTTTGGGGAATGCACCCTAATTTTCTTCATTTAAAAACTCCATAAAGACAGGTCTTTGTCCCAGACCAGCAAAAATAAGGGGACTCTTTGAATCTGGCCCAAAGTCAAAGCAGGATGAGAAACTGATGGCGAGGGATCCTCTCTTGCCGATTTGGTAATTCGTGGGTGAAAGGCAGAAAGGAATTAGGTGATCTACACCTGAAGCAAAAATACCACCACGACCACCACCCATACTCATATCTAGGATTCTACAGGAGACCAAAGAAAATTTTTCTCATTGACAAAATACTGAGTCTTTTTGAGTTAGCAGCATTTAATCATTCATCCTGCAAACATTAATTAGGCCCGTTATTTTCACGAATAAACTCCAGCATCAGCACCTCTTAAGGAATGCTTTTTGATTTCCCATGGGCTATGTTGTGAGCCCTTCTCTTGGTCCTGTATCTTGGGCCTCCAGATACAGGGGCCACACCTCGTTCAAGGTGCTCAATACATGGTTATAGAATAACGCTTAAGACTCTATGTTACCAGGGAACTCGAAACATAGATTTAATAGAGGAAAGACCCCATTCACAACAGCAACTCCATGCAAAACCTCTACCAGACTGAAGATGACCTATGTAAAGACCTATTGAAAACTCTGATCAAGACTTTGAGATTTCACATAGAGTAAAATTTCCAAAATGGATTTTGTCAACATGTACGTTTAGAAAAAAAGCAAAAAGAATTCTAGTAACAGTCTTTTTATATTAAAAATGCCATTTCAACCCCATAAGAGCAGGGAGGGAAGGAATCTCACGATAAAGTACAGTTCTCTGAAGAGAATTCATTTTGCTTTATAAAACTCACTGTCATCTTTATTTTCCTCCTGCTGCTGCTAATGCAGTCCACACAGCGCTGCTTAGCAGACAGTCACGCGAGAGGGCCAGGCAGAAGGGAGCCAAGTACCTGGAGATAGACCACGGTCCTGGATGGGGAAACCAAATATTGTAGAGTTCCAGTCTTCCCCAAATGAATGTGCTGACTTAACACAATACCCAAGATCCATACTGGGAGAGAATGTGTCCCAAACAAAACGAACCAAAGGTTCACCTTGTAGGATAAACAAGAAAGTATGGCCAAGGGGAAAACAAAAAAAAGGTAGTTGGAAATTGTTCTTACTAGGTAAAAACTAGAAATTTTAAATATTCAAAACTGATCATGGTAATTATGGAACAGGCTAAAAGGTGAATATTATGCTATGGTTTAAAAAAGCACAAGTTACCCCCCAAATTTCATTGGCTTAAAAGCCACAAAAGCTTTTCTCTCCGCTGCTACGTCCATCATTGGTCGGCAGGGGGCTCTGCTCACCCTGTTCTCAGGCGCCCGGAGAGACTGATCCAAAAGCAGGGAGAGAGATGAGGCAGCAGTGCCCCGCCCTGGGATGATGAGACTGTCCCACACCAGGAAGGAGTAGCGAGCATTGTTACAGAGGGCAGAGGAAGGGTCGCCCCTGAGAAAGGAGAAAGCGGAAGTGAAGCTGCCAAGAGCTGAAAAGTCCTCCCTTCAGCTGGGTCACCACTGCCCAATCCAGTGGTGACAGCCACATGAGGCTGTTGAACCCTTGAAATGTGGCTACTGAGACCGAGGAGCTAACTTTTTAAATTTAATTTAAATTAAATGTGAATAGTTACACGTGGCTAGCAGCTACCAGATTGGAGCAGCCCAGCATCTGGGGGGCCTCGCATTAGCAATTAAAGGTCTGAGGCCAGATGTGGAGTCACTTCTGCTCACAGAAGTGACTGCCAGAACTTGTCACACAGCTTCACAAAATCACAAGAGTCAGAAAGAGCTATCTTTCTCTATCCAGAAGTGCAAATGTTGGCCAGGAACATGAATGACTCCCACAGTGGGGAAAGACTTGTAAGCCTAAAGCAGTGAAAGAAATCCTAAAGATTGCGTGTTGACTGCAGAAAAATCACACCTAAATTTTAAGGCTAATGAACAGGAAAATTGCTCTCTTTATTATAAAGAGTTCATAAAAATGAATTTTAAAAGACCCAAGTAGGGGGAAAAAATGGTCAAAATACATAAATGGCTAATTCACAGAAAGGAAATACTGTACCAATTGCTTATTACTATCTGATGGAAATTTCATCGCACTCATTAGTGAGAAAGAAAAAAAAAAAAAAAAAGGAAGCCGAAACAGCGAAATACAATTTTTATCTGTCAAAGTAGCAAAGGGGGATGTATTTACCTAATACGTGGTGCTGGTTAAGAGTGTGGTACGATGAGCTCACGGGTGCACTGGGCCTCATCTTTCTTAGAAACATCCACACACCATTTGCCCCAGTAATACTATATCTAGGAATCTAGCCTAGAGAATAGTGATCAGAGAGGTAAGACTACCAGATGGTTTGTGTTTCTGCTCCTCACGACCCCAGCACTGTAGGGATTATCCCAAGACCAAGAAGGGAGAGTCGATATCAACGTCAGGGCCACGTCTCATCCGCTGACTCCAGGGCTATGCTGTGCGCATTCATCCGGGTGTCTCGCGTGTGCGTGTACACACACGTACTTTTTTATACAGATTTTGCCATTTGGGGCCCAACTTCTTGGGTGACCCAGCTGAAGGGAGGACCTTTCAGCTCTTGGCAGCTTCACTTCCGCTTTCTCCTTTCTCAGGGGCGACCCTTCCTCTGACCTCTGTAACAATGCTCGCTACTCCTTCCTGAGGCAGGAAGCATGCCAAGAGCTTTCCACACATCAATTATGTTGTCTCCAATAGCCCCACAGGAGGGCTATTATTAACTCTGTTTTAAGGTGAGGGAAATGAAGCACAGAGGTGTTATGCAATTTGCCCAAGAGGAAGGGAAGTGGGTGAGGAGGGCATCCCTGAACATCATGAAAACAGTCTAGGAGAGTCCGCACGGAATTCTATGAGAGCAGAATAGTGAGGGCAACTCACTGAGAGGAGGCTTCCTGGAGGAGGTGGCACTTAAAGGGTTTCCGGGAAGGGACGACATTCTAGGCAGAGAGAATTACATGTGAAAGGCGCGCTGGGCATTTCATCGATCCACTCCATGTTGAGTTATTGTCTTGGAACCGAGGCCCATGCCACACAACTCCCGAGAGTCAGTGAGTGTTCAGTCATTAAGCATGTAACAGAGCGTGGTAGATCGCGTTAGTGTTCTGCCTCGTCTCACAGAACGGAGGGCGCCGGCTGGGATCTACCGGGAAAGGGCTGCCTGCTTGCTGCCCTTGCTGAAGACGTAGTTTTTCTTTTCGGCGGCAGGGGGCAGCAGAGAAGGCTGGAAGCCGGAGAATGTGCAGATTGCATGGACTTCCGGTAGGTGAGGGAGCCGTGGCAGGAGATTGCTTCCCACACCGTGAGAAGCCCAGAGGTGAATGCTGGTGCCTCGACCAGAGGCCACTTTTAGGAGCCATTTTTGTGTCTGGTGAAAGGATGCGGAGCCCAGTTGGGTAGCATAAGTAAGATGCTGGCATTCTTGGAATCCTGAAAGGAATGTTAGCAGTCACTAGTCCCTCTCCCTTCTGAGGGACAGACACCTGCGGTGAGAAAAACCTCTGGCTTCCCAGGCACCCCACCCGATGAGGAAGGACCGGGTCTCCAGAAGCTCCAGAAGCTCTACACACCCCAGTCCTGGTAGGGTCCTTGGTAGCCCCAACAGCGCTGGCTACATCTGCAAGCATGCCGTGCTGGGTTTCTGCTGGCTGAGAGTATTTTAGGACAGGTGAGAAGATAAATGGATTCACATCACCTTCCTCCTCTCCAGAGTGATAATTATTCATGGTAAAAAAAAACACCCTAGCAGGTTGTGAGCAGGAAGAAACCGACTCCTGCCCCAGTTCCAGACAACATGGACAATGGCATCAAGGCCGGTAGATGAAAATCGGAAATGCTTCCTCCTTTTAGCCTGGTTCTAAACCTCTCTGTGCTGACACATGTAATAACTACCTCCTG
Source organism: Pteropus vampyrus (assembly GCF_000151845.1). Lineage (NCBI taxonomy): Eukaryota > Metazoa > Chordata > Mammalia > Chiroptera > Pteropodidae > Pteropus > Pteropus vampyrus. Next base: position 8,252,668 of record NW_011888831.1, read on the forward strand.
CCAAGTACCGTGCCAGGCACTTCGTGAGGCATGTTGCATTTGTTTGTTCATGAAAAATCTGCAAGGTAGGAAATACTATCCCTACTTTACAAATCAGAAAACTGAGGCCCAGAAATATTTACTGGTCCAGAGTCATAGGGCTAAATGGGAAGCAGACCTTGGTGCCCAGCTTAGCTGTTTTGGATTCCAAAGCTTGGCTCTTAATAATCATTCATAACTTACATGTGGTATTTATCCTGTATGTACTGGCTTGCTGTGGCTGCTGTAACTACCTACCACAAACTTGCTGACTTAAAGCAGCAGAAACTTAGTTTCTCACAGTTATAGAGGCCAAAAGTCTGAAATCAGGGAGTCAGTAGGGCCATACTCCCTCCAGAGGTTCCAGGAGAGAGTCCTTCCCTTGCCTCTTGCAGTTTCTGGGGGCTGCCACCATCCCATGGCTTACGGCTGCATCCCTCTCTCTTCCTCTCTGGTCGCATTGCCTCCTTTTTCTGTCTGTGTCAAATCTGCCTCTTCCTTTTATGAGGACCACTGTGATTGCATTTAGAGCCCATTTGGTCACCCGGGATAATCTCATCTCTGGATCCTTAATTCAATAACATTTGCAAAGACTCTTTTTCCGATAAGGTAACATTTACAGGTCCCAGAGATTAGAACATGGGTACCTTTTGGGAGGCCATATTTCAGCCTACCACACCATATTTGCCCGTTACTTCCTTAATGTATTTCTTAGAGACCTTAATTGTGTGTATTGGGCATTATGCTAGGACCCAGAGCTAGAAAATCAAAAGAAAAATGACACAGTCATCCCTTCCCTCAGGGACCTTGTAGTCACTGTGTGGCCTTTCATACCTGTTTCCCCAGATGCTCTTGATAAATAAAAGGAGTAAGAGATGTCAGGACAGTCACAACAAAAGCTAGTACTTACTACCTGTGGCAATGGTCTTACATTTACATATATCAACTCACCTGACCCTCACAACAGCCTTCTCCCCACCTGTAGGGTGGCTTCACACTCTGCACTTGTCACCTCTCTGCACAGAATGCTACAGGAGCACAAGCAAGAGGCAGTCAGGGTAGGAAGGATGTGGTCAGGGAAGGCTTCTTGCAGGAGGTGCCACTTCCACCAAATCAGGAGGGATAGGAGTTGGCCAGAAAGTGGGATGGGAGAGGGGGTAAGAGTGAAAAAGTGCCCCAAGCAGGAGGCAAGAGGGAGCTGGGATGCTTCCAGACAGGAGTGAGAGACAGGAAGCAGGAGAGGCCTAAGCCCACCCCTGGATTCTCAGCAGGGGCTCCACCTGACCAAACTTGTGTTTCTCCCTAGAGAATGGGCCAGAATCCTAGCTGCTCCTTTCATGTATATTGCTCAGATGTTCCAGTTGAGGCTGTTTCAGGTTTTGGAGATCACCTGGTTAGAAGAAGAGAGGAGGGAGGCTCCCAGCTTCCTTGCTTACCCCTACCCCAAAGGGGCCTCTTGCCTCCCTGGGGCAACCCCCTCCACCCCAAGGCTCCAAGTCTGCAGGTGGGTCTGGGTGTGGGTGTTCCCTTGCCACATCTGTTGGGGCTGCACTTTGAGCTCTTAGGTCAAGGAGTTAAGAGCCCTGGGATCTGATCCCAGGTCTACTTCTAACAACCTGGAAACCTTGAAAATCGCATCATCTCAGAGGGGCTTTCTAAACGCTGAGCAGGCCTACTGAGCTCCCAGAGCCTGGGCCTTCAGTGCAGATCACACTGTGTCATGACTGCCCGGCTCTCAGTCCAGCAAGGAAAGAGACTGTGGCGCTCTCCTTTCTCCATCCCCCAGGCACTCAACAAAAAGAACGTGGCAACCCAGTGAGAGTGCCTGTGATGTGCCCTGCTGGCCTTGCGGCACAGTGGTAAGCAATAGGAGCAGTCCCAATAGGAGCATGTCTGGTGGGGGAGGCAGGTGGCCATCACCCAGCAGCAGTAAAATTGCAGAAGGGCAAGGAGTCGGGGATCAGGGAGGGCTCCCCTAAGGAGGGGACTTTTTAATTTGACATGACTCTGTCTTTGGGAGAAGAACCACAAATCTGGTTGTGGGCTTGGTTCACCTGGGATTTGTTCACACTCAGATCTGAGGCCCCACCTCTGCCAGTCGATGGTGAGGTCTCCCAGCTCTTCTAGGTCCTGTTTTTGGGGGGCTGTGAGAGCCATTTTGGCAGCTCCCAACAGGGGGCAGCCCCAAGTCCTGCCTATCTTCTTGATGTGCTGAGCCTCTTGAGTGGGAGGAAAAGTGCATGAGCTGACTTTGCAGGATTGAATGAGAGTCCCTGGGCAGGCAGCGGCCCCCAGCTTCCACTCTCTACCTCCTGCCAGTGCCAGCAGGCTGGCTGGACCTCCAGCAGCCAGCCTCTTCCCCTCCCCCAGCTCTCCCCATTCTTTCTTCACTTCCTTCTTCATTTCACAGGACAGGTAGAAGGGGAAGTAATACATTATTTGGCATACATTAGTTCTAATCTTTAATCACTCCTGAGAGTCACTGTGATTATCCCCATTGTACAGACGAGGAAACTGAGACTCAAAAATGTTATTTTCTTGCTGAGGGGCATCCAGCTAGCAGAGATGCCCACACTTCCTAGAACATCCCCACGCAACCCCCATGGCCTCCCCTTCCCTGCTTCCCCACATCTTGTACTCTCCAATTTTCAATATTACAAACCTCTCTTTCCCAGGAGGTACTCCTGTAGGAATTCATGTGTCAAGGGATAAAGGGCGGCCAAAGGCCAACCAAGTTCATCCCTGGAGCTGAGGCTGGAGAGAAGGGAACCTGGCACTCTATCAGAGAAGCCGCATGGTGACTGCTGCGTAGAACATATTTGGAGTTGAGCAGGAGACCACGGAGGTAGAAACAGGTCCAGAGAGGGGACGCCAGACGTTGCATGCACAGAAATGGGCCCCAGCCAGCCTGGACTCCCTGTTTGATTCCCTGCACTGCTCTTGGCTCCTGAAGATGAAGCATGGCCTCATCTCCTCTGGGCAGGGGCTTCTTCTGGACCCTCTCCTGGCTGGAGGCCAGGGACAAGAAGGTGATTAAGACACATCCTGCCCTGGAGGGCTTCCTAGCATGTTTGGGGAAACGGGCACCCCACCAGAGAATTATAAAACTAAGGTATCTGGAGGAAGGGGCCAGAACTAATAGGCAAGATGGAGTGCCATCAGGGAAGGCTTCCTGGAGGAGGAAACCTCTGAACTGAGCTGGAAAGCATCAGTGGGGGTGGGCTCAGTGGAGGCCTGTCTTGGGGGGGGGGGCACCTGGTGTCACAAGGGTCTGGTATGCTGAACAACAAGGTAGAGGGAGGAGAGGAAAGCCAGGCCAAGTTCTGCAGGGCCCCCAGGCAAGGCTGAGTGTGGGCCTGAGGAGCTGTGCTGGAGGCTCAGCCGATCACTACTGGGAGGGGCCTAAGGTCCAGGCCTGGAGACTCTGCCAGTCTTTAGGGCTGAGATTCTCTCCTGGGCTCTGAGCTTGAGCATCAGGACTGCCAGGGAGAAAGAAGTGAGGGTGGGAACCCAGGCAAAGGCAGGGAAACTCTAAGGTGTCGGGTGTTCCTGGGTCCTGCAACAGACATACCTAGTGGAAGGCCCTTGCTTTTCCTTGCTTCCTCCTGTGTACACCTGGTCTTCTCTCTATCCCAGGGTTCCTCCTCCTCCTCCTCCTCCTCCTCCTCTCTGTACC
>NW_011888831.1:8257278-8258589 GCF_000151845.1 Pteropus vampyrus
CTGCGCTCGGTGCGCCGCCTGCGCCAGGTGTTCGAGGTGTGCGGCCGCGACCCCGACGGCTTCCTGCGCGTGGAGCGCGTCGCAGCGCTCGGCCTGCGCTTCGGCCAGGGCGAGGAGGTAAGGGGGCCGCGGTTGCGCGCCCGCGCCCCGTCCCCGGAGCCTCCGTCTCCCCTCCCCCAGCTTCCCTGCCGCTTCTCCTGCCCAAGGCGGTGGCTTTCGCTCCGGGAGGACTCCCGCCTGCCAGTGCCATCTCCTGCCCCCCGTTTGACCTGGGAGCCTCGCGCCCCGGGGCTTCCCCTCCCCTGTGGCACCCTCGCTTTCCACCATTAGCATCGGTGCCGCGAGCGTCAAGCGTCACGCCCAGGGTGCCCTCTCTGTCCACCTTTCCTACTCCGCAGTGCTGGCTCCTCTGACTGGTCTGCAACCCACTCGATGTTTGGGGGGAAGAGGCTCTCAAAACCTGGCCCTGTGCGCGCGACCCACCGGGCCTAGCCAAGGGGTGGAGAGGACAGCTAAGGGTGCTCTGCAGCCTCCCTCCTTGACTGCACTCCCCTGCGTAGAACATAGAAGGGGATGTCTCTGCTTGCAGGTCATCTTGGATTCGCGAGCCAGTGCCTGCCTGGTTGGACACCCAATTCAGGCCTTGAGGTGCAGGCCTGGCTGGCAGCTGGCTGTGCCGGCTGCTGCAGGCCTGCGAGAGCCAATCTCGGGGAGCGGCAGCTGAGCAGTGTTTCCTGTGGTGGGCCTGCGTCTATTTGGGGAAAATGGGAGTTATGTTGCTGGTTAGGGCTGGAATCAGAGGGTAGGTGTTGCTAGTGGGGTGAGCAGAGGAATAGCAATAAATGCCTCATAGATTAGTGTCCTCTTATGCTTTGGGCACAGGGACTGGTAACTATGTCTGGGGGAGGGCAAGGTACCCACCTGGCAGGTGAGAATCCCCACCCTCGTGCTACTGCCCCCTCTGAAATGATCAGGGGACAGAAGCCCTGAGTAGTGAGTTTCTAAGACCACCTAAGGCCTCAGGCTCTGCATGGGGAGCATGGGACCACAGGCCTCAAATGGGCCTTGGCTGGCATTCTGTTCCTGGGACAGCTCAGGCCTAGCATTTCAGAACATGGGAGAAGCCAAGGCATAGCTAGGTTGGATCCATGCCTCCCTGTCAGCTGCAAGTGGGAGATGACAATCATCTCTCCATGACACATGGGCATGGTGGGGACCTGGGAGTTCCTGGAAGCAGTAGGTGGAAGAGGATGAGGCAGGCGTCAAGTTTGAGAGCTTGGGTACCCTGTCCCAGGAAGCTCATGGCTGCAG
>NW_011888831.1:8258639-8277144 GCF_000151845.1 Pteropus vampyrus
TGAGCAGTGTTTCCTGTGGTGGGCCTGCGTCTGTTTGGGGAAAATGGGAGTTATGTTGCTGGTTAGGGCTGGAATCAGAGGGTAGGTGTTGCTAGTGGGGTGAGCAGAGGAATAGCAATAAATGCCTCATAGATTAGTGTCCTCTTATGCCTTGGGCACAGGGACTGGTAACTATGTCTGGGGGAGGGCAAGGTACCCACCTGGCAGGTGAGAATCCCCACCCTCGTGCTACTGCCCCCTCTGAAATGATCAGGGGACAGAAGCCCTGAGTAGTGAGTTTCTAAGACCACCTAAGGCCTCAGGCTCTGCATGGGGAGCATGGGACCACAGGCCTCAAATGGGCCTTGGCTGGCATTCTGTTCCTGGGACAGCTCAGGCCTAGCATTTCAGAACATGGGAGAAGCCAAGGCATAGCTAGGTTGGATCCATGCCTCCCTGTCAGCTGCAAGTGGGAGATGACAATCATCTCTCCATGACACATGGGCATGGTGGGGACCTGGGAGTTCCTGGAAGCAGTAGGTGGAAGAGGATGAGGCAGGCGTCAAGTTTGAGAGCTTGGGTACCCTGTCCCAGGAAGCTCATGGCTGCAGGTCCTGTCAGCACCCACCAAGTCTTTCTACAGGCTGTGGCCCACTCTCCTGCTCTTCAGGGCTTTGCTCAGGGGCATTTCCTGCAGCCACCGTGATCCTTTTCCTTCCTCGAAGGCCGACCAGGCCCCTCCTCTCATCTGGGCAGCCACCCTGGTATGTGGAGAGCCCTGGCTCCTCAGGACACAGGCTGCAGGGGAGAAGAAGCTGCTGGCTCTAGCTGGAAGCTGGAGGTCCAGAACTGCAGAGCCTCAGTGGTGGGAAGGGCTTCCTGGCAGTCTCTGGCAGGAGGCCGTGCTGGCTCAGCCGTGAGCCCCCAGCATGCCTCACCACCTTACCCCTAAACTGAACAACTCCTGTTGTTAGACCCTTCTCCTTCATACACTCTAGAGCCAAATCTACTTGTCTCGTGGTTCTGCACAGGAACTCACGTGGGTCTCTCTTCTCCATGGCAGCCTTTAAATATTTGGAAACAGCACTCCTGTCCCCTTCACTTCCTCCCATCTTCCCTTCTCCAGGCCAAATACCCCTTGTTTCTGAAGCCCACACCATTTCCATACAACCCAGCAGGGGCCAAACCTCTGGTTATGGCCCAAGAGCTGCCACTGACTAATTGTTTTCCTAGTAATAATAGAGTGGGGCTGGATCAGGAGTTCTCCAGGACTGTTCCAGCCCCAGCACCTCACACACTGCAGATAGCTCTGAGTGAGGCTACCTTTTAAACGGTGTATCACACTTTCCACTCATATTAAGTTTCTAGCCATCAAAACCCCCAGAGATCTTTCTTTAAACCTGTGCCAAGCCAGGATTCCCTTCTATCCTGGAGGAGGGTCAGTGATTTCTTTCTTTTTAAAGCATAATCTTATATCATTGCAGAAGCAGTTCATGGCAGAGTAGGAAATTAGAAATATAGACAAGCAAAAGTAAAAGTGTCATGTTCCCATCTCCCAGGGAGCCCCACTGTGACACCTTGGTCACATGCTTCCAGAGCTATTTCTATGCTTATATGAAGAGTTTCTCCATAAAATGAGATCATGCTGTGCATACTGTTTTGTAACCTGATTTTTTCCCAGTAAATGAGCAGCATTTTCCTGCTTTAATAAATTCTCATCTCATTTACTATGCAGATCTTATTCAGATTTCTTTATTTGGCCCCAAAATGTCCATTTTTGCTGTTTTGTTTAACCAGTTTCCTGTTCAGAATTGTGCAATATATCCAGTTGTTGTGATCCTTAGGTCTCTCTTACTGTAACGCAATTCTTTTTATTTTAAGAACCTTGACTCGTTGAAGAGATCAGGCCTGTTGTCTGTGTCAATAATTTCTTTAATCTAAACCTGTTATTTTGTTCTTATTCCTGTTAAATTTCATCTTGTTCATTTCATCCCATTGTAACACAATAGAATTTCAAATCCTACCTCTGTCTCTCTCAGATGCTATGCTGCTTTTAGGTTGGAGAAGCTGGTGCTTTTTGTCTGAATCCTTGGGACTGATTGGAAACACAGGGCAGGACCACGGACAGAGCCTCATAGAGGGCGTTTCTGCTCACACTGTATCATTGACTGAGACCCCAGAAATACATTTTGCATCCCTACTCATTACACACCGAATTCACATATGCATTACAAAATAGGAGTGTCATTTCCTTGCAGATAGGGATCCCTTCAGAATGCTATGTACTCAACAATTTCTATTTCATTTGTTTATAAAACAGGTAGAGACCTTAATTTCCCAGCCCACTAGTGCTCCAGGGTGGACAACTATCATTTATTAGATATAGCATTCAGTGAATGCTGATTATCCACCATTTACCAACTACCCCCAGAATACCAGGGATACCAGAATTAAATACTTTGCAAAAGTCAAAGTATAGTGGTTGCAGAATATAAAATAAATATTCACGAGGCCATACTGATATAAACAAATGATTGAATGAATAAATAAATACTAGGAAAATCTCTCATGTAAAAGAAATTCAAATAATTTTTGTAGCTAATTCTCCATCATGATCCACCTCCCCACCTCTTGAGTGTCAGTTGTGCATGGCGACTGCCTTCTAAAGAGCACAGTATGGGAAGAGTAACTTTACAGTTGAGAAGCCTGACAAGCATGGCCTGAGCCAGGGGATCAAGGTCAACAACAGTAATGTGTTAGGTAGATATGATGTGATGAAAATGGTGCTTTATCGCTATGATCTTCCAAAACCATCACCCCAGTCTGGTCATGAGAAAAACAGCCAAATCTCAACTGAGAGATGTTCTACAGAACACCTGATTAGTACACCTCAGACTTGTCAAGGTCATCAAAGTCTGGGAAACTCATAGTCAAGCAGAGCCAAAAGGGGACATGGCAGCTAAATGGAATAGCATCCTGGATGGGATCCTGAAACAAGAAGAGGACATTAGGTAAAAACTAAGGAAGTCTGAATAAAATATGGACTTTAATAATAATATTAGGTTGATCTCTGATATCTCTGCAATTTACTGAATCCTAGCAGAAAAGAGAAGACAAGGAAATTTGATGAAAACATGAGTAATGTGTGAAACACAAAGCTTGGCCTTGAAAAGAATGTAAAGATGGGAAGAATGCCACTGTCCCAGCCCTGAAAGTCTATGATGCAGTGAGAACAAGGCTGCTGTGACGAGTTCATAAAATGATGGCCCAGTGCCCTGAACCTGTGTTGACCTCTGATGTCTTGCTTTTTGCCCCTAACCTTTCTAAGCCTTTGTCTACTCATCCATAAAATGGGGTGATAATAGTCCCCATTCCACAGGGTTCTTGTGGGGCTTGAACGAGTTAAGACATGTAAAGTGCTGAGTTCAGTATCTGCACAGAGTAGACATGCTGTCAGAATGGCTGCTGCCGCCGCTACTGCTATTATTATTATGTTGTAAACATAAGCATCTTTGAGAGGCTGTTCTGGGTGGGGGGTTTCCTTGGGGTTGAGGTCAAGATCTGGGACCAGTCTCGTATATTCTCAGCCCACCCTCCTTGTCCAGCTTGGTCTTTAGCCCCTCTTGCATCCTTCTAGCAGTGTGGGAATGGAAGACATTGAAGGCAGCCAGAGACTTCTTGGACCACATTCCCTGTTACATATTCTCCTTTTTCCAGTTTGAAAACCATCCTTCTTGCTAGAAAAATGGAAATAGAAGTAGCTTAGTGGTGTCTCTGTCATCTGTTTACACAGCACCATCTTGTCCTTCCTGCTGGAGGTCCACTCCAACATCCCAAAGGGGACTGTGAATTATTTGGGGGAAGTAACTCAGTTCTAGCCAACCTGGGACTAGTCTGTAATTTCTCTCCTTTGCAGCTACCCTGTGGAGGTGGCCAGAAGCACTGGGGCCCCGTGCCTCCTTGTCAATATTGAGCAGGAGACAAAATAAGGGTCCCAATTAGCCTAGAGGGTCCCCATCCCCTCCAGACTAATGGCTACCATGAGAGAGATACTAGTGCCACCAAGCTTCAGCTGGGGGTCTGAGCTGGCAAAGGGGTCGGGGTGCTTGAATGGGCCGAGACTGATCAGGAGCCAGCCCCAAGGCTGGGGTCTACCTCCGAGATGCCTGGGCTGCCAAGGGCAGGAGAACCCTGAACTAAAACTTGGTTCTGCCAACAAGGAGGGTGATTGGATGTTGAGGAAGAAGTAACCATATTCCTACATGTGGCTGGAGCTTGGAAAGTAAGCCCTGTTACTGGGGAAGTAACAGGAGGAGAGACTCGAAGGGGAGGCGGGGCCAGGTCAGGGAAGGTTCAGCGGTTCTCTGGATGGTGAGAGGATCAGGGCAGCAAGGTCAGATCTGTGTCTGACAACAGAGGCTGGACCTGGGAGGGGCTGTGACACATGGTCAGAGAGGAAGAGGGTCCTGATTTGGGTAGTGGTGGAGGGTGCAGAATTGACAGGGGCCCAGAAGGCTTGCAAAGCCCCCAAGAAGTCACTCCTGAATGAGAATTTAAGGCTCTTTTGGAGAACAGGCCTCCTCTATGTGCCCCAAGCTAATGAGGATGTGATACAGACTACAAAACTGGCAAAACAGAAGGAAGGCCCAGGTCCTTTGAACCTCGCAGGGAAGGCAGGGGTACCTATGGCCCATGGGTGGGGAATAGGATAGGAGTGGGCCCCCAGAGACCTCCTTCCTGTGTTTCTGCCCATCTGGATACAACTCAGTGCTCCAGGGATTGGAGGTCATTGTGGAAGCAAGGACTGAGGCTGAGGGCCCTTGGGAGTAGGGAGTGAGCACAAGGCAGTAAGCCCTGGGCACCAAGCTCTGGGAGAGGCAAGCCCTAGCTGGGACACCAGCACCCTTGGCATGCCTGCATCACAGTTCGGCTGTGCTAGGAGGAGGGGCACGTGAAGAAAGCTCACAGGGATTGGTCCATTTTGTCAGACATTCTTAGCCAGAATCCATGTGGCAAAACCTCGCTGAGTTATAGCTTCATTCCCAAGACCCTGGGTTCTAGAGGAGTGGTCCCCAACCTTTTTGTAACCAGAAACCAGTGCTCCTATGAGAATCCAATGCCTGATGATCTAAAGTAGAGCTGAGGCGATGATGCTAGCTCTGGGGAGTGGCTGTAAATACAAATGAAGCTTCATTTGCTCACCCACTGCTCACCTCCTGCTGTGCAGCCCTAATCCTAACAGGCCACGGACTGGTACCGGTCCACAGCCTGGGAGTTGGGGACCCCTGTTCTACAGGAGGAAGCTCCAGGTTGGGGAAGGCTTGGTGGGAAGCGGGTACAGTCCATGCCTCCCTTGGTAAGGCCTTCCAAACAGCAAGGCACCCTCAGAGGGGTTTCAGTAGGTGGAGAATCTCAAAGCATTGACTGAGCTCCCTTAGGTGCTGGGTATTCACCCTATGAAAATAGGATTCATCCCCCCCCCCTTTTTTTACAGGTGGATGTCAAAAGGCTCAGGGTTACCAGGCTGGGTAGGCAAAGTGGCTTTCTGACCTGGGCCCGACTTTGAGGCCCAGGAAACTTCCCTAGATCCAGGAAGAGTGATAAAAAAGGCGAAGAAGGAGAAAGAAGACAGGGACGATGGTGGAGGCAGAGCAGAGGGAGAAGAACTTAGCCTGCAGCTGAAGGCTGAAGTGGCAGAGCCAGGAGACAGGTTGGACTAGAGGAAGCCTGCAAGCCTCCCAGAGCTGGTAGGCAGGAGCTGGGATCTCAGCAGCCTGGTGGGTGTGGGGTAGGTGGCTGAGAAACCGCCCCTCTTTCCATAGGCTGGGGCTCCACCACCATCTGCACTGGTCAACCCTGCTTTGGAGGGCAGTGCAGCCACTGTGTGCCTGGCGGGCCCCACCCAGGTGCCCCACCCTGTGCGACTTGGTGCAGACAGGAACACCTGTGTTCACAGGTCCATTAGCATGGGATCGGGAGCTAGTGTTCTGTGCCAGCCCTGCAGTGAGTGTGTATGGCCCTGGTGGGGCTGGGCTCCTCTGCCTCCTGTTGCAGTGGCCCCTTTGGCCCACCTTGTGGTCACCCCCACCCCAGACCCTGAGCAGTCCCATCAGATGGAGTCAGAAGGGGAGGCTGACTGCTGGCTGAGATTGACAGGGCGAACGAGACCCAGGCAGGAGGGAGGGGGAAATGCCTGCTGGCCCGGAAAAAAGGACGAATGCCGTGCCTGGGTTAACTGCTGTCCCCCCCTCACCCCACAGGACTGGCTAAATTCTCTGAGGTTTTTACAGAGTGGTCTTAATGGAAATACCTTTTCCATTTGGTGGTTGCCTTAATACATGTTTTCAAAACTGAAAAAAATTGTTTTTCCCATTAACATCTTGTATATGCCCAAACTATAAGCCCAGACCTTTCCAGGCACTGAGAAACAGGAGTGACCAGGAGCTTGCATTCAGATTGTGGTGAGTGTGGGCTGGGAAAGAGACAGGCAAAGGAATCAAAATTCCAGCCGGCGGTGTTAGGTACTAGGAGTAAACAAAGTACCGAAACAAAAACCGATGGAAGATTTTTGACCTCGGAATGACCATGGAAGGCCTCTTCTGTCATAGATGGACATTTAGGTGAAGCCTGGAATGAACGGGGGCTGCACCTTGCAGATCTCTGTGGTGGCTGATTCAGGCAGAGGCAGGAGTGGACCTGGGGGTTAGAGGCACAGCAATCAGTCTGCTAGAACAAAGAGCAGTGAAGGGAGAGGGCAGGAGGCTGGGCAGGGAAATGGGCAGTGGGATGGGCAGCGGAGTGGGTAAGGAGAGGCAGAGAGAGCAGTAGGGAGGCTGTCACTTCTTCCAAGTAAGAGATGCTGGAGGCACAGAGCAGGGGAGCAGAGGTGAAGTGGCCAGGTTTGGATGATAGAGTCCACTGGAAGTGGGGTATGAGAGAAGGAGAATTTGATGGCGGGGGAGGGCTGGACGAGGAGTCAGGAGTTCCACATTGGCCTATGAAATCTGAGATGTACCTGGCGTCCAAGTGGACATGTGGCGCCAGCAGTGGACAGACAAGTCCAAGGAATGCACCTCAGCCCTGCTCCTCCTGGCAGAGCCTCAGCTCTTTCTCTTTCTTCTACCGCGCCCTTGGGTCTCACTGCGCACAACAGAGAAGTTTACGTGAGGCAAAAGCATAGACCCTGATTAAAGTGTGATTCAGCCCACTTTAAAAGCCAGGCTCAGGTTTGGGGGTCCAGGGACTCGGCTAGGCTGGCTTGGGGCATCTTATCTTCCAGGGCGGAAGACATCTCAAAATGCCTGCCTAACCATCTTCTGTCTGGGATGCTGGCTGCCCATCTGCCCAGCCTCTCAATCTGAGAGCTGCCCCTTGCGTCCTCTCTGCAGAGTATGAACTGGCTAGAGCCATAATTAATTGTTTGAACATGCTATTGACATGACCCTAGCCCTCTCCAGGGTATCCTGATTGGAGCCATCCTGTGCAATTTAGAGTTGGACTCTTTGCACCCTTCTGCCCCTTCCTGTCTCCACCCCTTCCCCAATATCTTCTGATCCTCAGAGCCACCGCCCCACCCCCGCCCCAGAGTAGTAGCTAGAGCCACCAATTCCTTGTAAACTGCCACCCCTGGGGTCACTGCTGAGGTAACTATTATACATAGTTGCTCTTAGGGACCGAGGGGGCAAAGCAGCCAGAATCCAGAAGTTTGTATACTAATCCAGGAGGAGAGCGGACCTCCTGGTAGCCATGGCCCAAACTATAGCTGTTAGGATCTCTGAGTTCCCTTTAGACCTAAGACCTTGACTCTAAACCACATCTCAAAACTCAGAGAAGATTGCCAGCTTCTTCCAAAAGTGTTTATTTATTGCACATGGGCTTATAGTGGGCACTATCCCCAGGGAGATCCCAGTCTAAGGCCAATACCTAGACAAGATAGACAGAGGGCTGATTTATACCAAAACAAAAACTGAAAGGGAGAAGAGGTCCATTCAATGCTTGTGCTGCTCTAGAATAGCCCTACCAAGAGATGGGGACTCACTGCCACTCCAGGCAAGGCCATTCAAGACTCTGGCTGAATTCTCTTTCATACAGTGAGCTAAAGTCTGTCTTCTAGAATTCCATCTGCTACTCATTCCTCCCTCTTCCCATCCATCCAGCCACCTACTTGCCCGTTCAACAATGCATTCATTTATACATCCACTTATCCTTTTATCTACCCATTCATCATCCCCTTCATTCAACCATCTACCTGCTCATCCATCCATCTACGTATTCATCCATCTACCCACCCACCCTGCCATCTATTTACCTGCCTGTCAACCCATTCATCCATCTACTCATCTTTTATTACCCATCCAACAATTTGTGCACCTATCTGCTTATAGACCCTTTCACCAACCTCCCCAGCCTACCCATCAGTCCATCTGCCACTCAACATTTACTGATTATCTACCATGATCAAGGCCTAAGCACAAGTCCAGGGATGGAGACTGGAATTTGCAGGGTGTGACAGATGGCTGTATATTGTGAAGGCACAGGAAAGGCAGGAGGATGAGAGCTCAGGCTGGAACCAGAGTCAGGTGGTGACCTTATGGAGGGCTCAGGAGATGGGACTATGTGGCTGGCTCAGATGGGTTTTGGATGGGCAGCAAACAGCCTGGCACATGCCTACCTTCATTGGAGGTAGCTATCTTTTTATGATTTCTTTCTTCCCACATAGATCATCAGGTCTGGTGAGAGCTGAGGCCTTACTGGAAGATGTGAGGGCCCAGATGATTTAATAGGTGCTTATTATGATAGATGGACATCAGTTTCCTTATCTGCAAAATGGGGGCCATAACCCCTTTTCGTGGGACTGTTTTGAGCATTGGAGAGAATATAGAAAGACCTAGCACAGTGCCTATTGGCATCATTTCTTTCGCCTACCTTCTCCATAACCATGTCAATCAGCAACCTGTGACTCTCAACCCTTGGAGTGCACCTCCAACTCCTTTCTGCTACCTGGTACTTTACCAGGTGTGATCCTCCCTGGTGCAATGGCCACAGTTTCTCCCGCAGTCACTGGTGACTTTCTATGGACAAAGGATGAGGGAACAATTTGTGCTGACTGCCTTCTTATTTCTTATTCCCTTTCATCCTCCCAGCAACCTGAGAACCTGAGAGGTGAGGTGAGTTGTCCAGGGTCCTCCAGTAAGTGGAGGAACTGAGATATGAACCCAGATCTGTCTGGTACTAAAACTGCCTCCTTAGCTGCCCGCTGTTGGAGGGTCCCAGGTACTTCAAGGGTCAGGAGACAGGGCAAATGATCAGATCTGAGCTACAGAAATTTGACATTGGAAAAACGTCAAATCCAAGGCTTCATCTGGCTTTCTAAATCTGGTGTGGTCTGGGTTAGAGGTGGGAGCAGCACCTAGCAGGAGCTGTATTTAGAAGTAGGTTGCAATCTGCAGGGCAAGTGGGGGCGGGCAGTGTCAGGAGCCCTGGATGAGCCCTGCAGGTGGGGCTGCCTGGGATTGTGCCACCAGGACGATGACTGCTATGGGAGACTTCAGGTGCCAGCAGGAGCTGAGGTTTCAGACCAGAGAGAGGCTGCCTGCAACCAGGCCCTGAATTATGTATCAACACCACTTCCTGTTCAAAAGATGATTAAAGAGCCCCAGGAGGCATGTATGTCTCTGGCTATTCTGGTTTCCTTCCTGGCACCCTTCAGTGAACCTCTGCAGTCCCAGCATGCAGAGCAGGGGTAGCGGCTGGACTCTGAAACTGGACCCTCCACCTGTGCTGTGTCCATATTATCCAGGCTTCTCCATCTTCTTGGCCCAAGCTACAGGCTCTTCCTAGCCATTGAGACCCTGTGGCCTGAGCTGGCCTTGACCCCCTCTTGCTCCCAGTCCCCAGCCCCCCAGCACCTCAGTTCAGGCCAGCTTTAACTTTCTGTGTCACAGAGAAGTGGTTGGGAGTGAGGTCCTGGCTTCAGGTGTACTTGGTTTAAGACCTGGCTCTGCCACTTTCAAGCTGTATAACCCAGAAAAATTACTTAACTTCTCTGTGCCTCAGCCTCCACATCTGTCAAGTGGGGATAATGAGCAACATGTGTTAAGCCCATAATACCACATGTGATACATAGTAAGTGCCATAATTATTTGTTAATATGACTGTTAACCACTAACTCTAGGTTTTCTGGGTGGGCTGTCCATTTCCATTCTTTCAGATCTTTCTGAGCACTTGTTCTGTGTCAGGTTTGGCACTAAAGGTTACACAGGTGAATAGGGTAGGATTCCTCCCCCTGAGAGGCTTACTGTGGTCGTGGGTGGGGGTTCTATGACAGAAATCTTGGTTATCACCTATGAGAAGGGCAGGGCTAGTGGCCTGCCCAGGTGGTTGGGTATGAAGACAGCAGAGTCAGTCTGCCCGGAGATGGGAAAGCTTTCTATAGGTGATATTTGGCCTGGTCTTGAACAGGTTCCACCAGGGCAGAAGGGAAGGACAGCTATGCCAGAGGAGAGCCCTCAGGAGGGAAGGGCAGGGCTTACCAGGCAGATAGAGGCCAGATGGAGAGGACAGAGCGGGTTTTATCCCGAAGGTTGAAGCAGAGGGCTGACATGGTTCTGTTGCGTTTTAGACAAACCCATCTGAAAATAGTGTGGGGCTGGGGGAAAAACGGTGAGGGGACACTGTCCCAGTCCAGGGGCAAGGAGAGGGGTGTTCGAGTGATGGAGGAAAAGGCGGGGTCTGAGGGCGGCTTCCTGGCTGTCTGCATGACTTCACAGCACTGTGCTGGGATGAGCAGGAGAGAGCATCATTACATGAGTCTCCTGTCACCCCATTTAGGTAACTAGGTGATGAGGCCTGATCCCAGGTGAGGGAACCTACCGGCTCAAGGACATTCACACACCTGCACAGCTCACAGGCCTGCAGTCACTCTCAGGACAGCTCCTGAAGGCAGCTGCTCTTTATTTTAAAAACAAAAGAGTTCTAAATATTGTTGTTGATTTATAAATTGAAACAACTTTATAGGACAAAAAGACTAACTAGCACTAAACTGTAGTATTTCTCTACCTTAAAATCCACATCATTTCCTTGGCAGTGACCAGCAAATAGTTGTGACTAATGCGTATGAGCTGCTTTGATCCCTTTCAACCTGATGCTATTTCCTGTGCAGAGTCCCAGACAGAGCCATGTCACCCCTCTGCTTAAACCTGGCCCCAGCATTGATCCTCCCACCAGCCACTTGTAGTGTCTCCACAATCTTCAGTTCTGCCTGGCACAGCACACTGAGCCTGGCCTACCTGTAGGGAACCTAGGCTGCACTGGTCAACTCTGGCTTCCCAGCAGCCTGAGCTGGTGTGGGCAGAGGGGGGCCCAAAGGGAGAGTGGAGATGGGGGGATCCAAGGGAGGAGTCCTGGGTAACCCGAAGACTTCCGTCTGTACTCCATGCTGGGCTGAGCCTCTCTCTTTACCACTGAGTGTCCACTGGGTCCCAGCCTACCTGGGCTCTGTTCATTTTTAATTGCTAATAAGACTTTGCATTTTTCCATAGTGCTATTTATTCTTTGTATCTTCTGCACAAAGCGTTGTATCTGTCTCTTGACACTTATCAAGGGGAATTATTTCGATTGTTATATTTTTAAGTCAGTTCTTTCTATTTTTTCACTGTCATTTTTTTCTTGCTCTGCCGTTTCCCTTTTTTATTTGCCGATTACATTTCTTACTGAAAAGTTTTCCTACATTTGAATTTTTTCAAGTATTTCATATCTAGCTTATTTCTAATTATAATAATTATTTTTTAGTATAATAATTATTTTTATTTTTTAGGAACTTATTTCCCATCTCTAGCAAGAATAAATAAACTATTTTGTTTACAATCCTCAATCTTTAAAAATATTTAAGTTTTACATATTTGGAATTTATTATGAGGTTCATCCAACATACAGTTCTATTAATAATTTGAATTTTTAGTAAAGTAAAACTGCAAACTCCATTAGTTTTTTGTTGTTGTTGTTTTTCTCTCACTCTTTATTGTGAAAATACTCAAACAGAAAAGTCGAAAGAAGTCTGTGATGAACACCCAGATACCCTTCGCCTAGATTCACCGTTAGCATTTTGCCATGTTTGCTTTTTCTTTTACTCCGTCACTGATTATCTGTCATCTATCTCCGTTAGTGTTGTTGTTTTTTTTTTTTTTCATGGAAGCATTTTAAATAAGTGAAGACTTCTTGACATTTCCTCCAAAAAACACTTCAGAGTGTAAGAACAAGGACAGTCTCCAGCTTAAACAAGTGCCAACATCACACCTAAGACTTAATAGTAATTCAATAACATCATTTAATATTCAGTCTATATTCAAATTTCCCCAGTTGTCCTCAAAATGTCTTTCCTTGCTCCGTTTTGTTTTGATCCGGAATCCAGTCAGGGATCACATATTGCATCTCGTTCGTCACACGCCTGTTTCATCTCCTAGAAATTAGAACCATCTCTAATTTCTTTTGCTTCCATAACATTGACCTTTTCTGCCAAGTCTGGGCCAGTTGTCCTGTAGGCTGTCCCATAATCTATATATGTCTGATTGTTTCCTTGAATTTTTGAGGAGAGGTGCTGGTGTATACTTCTCAGAGCATCACATAAGGAACAACATGATGTCATTTTGCCCCTTTATTAGTGATGCTGAGTTTGATCAGTTGGTTAAGGCTGTGTCTGTTTGAGCTCTTCAATATAATGGTACTTTCCTCTTGATAATAAGTAATCTGCGTGTTGATACCTTAAATATGTTTCCCCAATAGCTTTCACATAATGTTTTAGCACCTATTGATGCTCCTTGCCTGCATAAATTACGTTAGTGGTTGCAAAATGGTGATTTTTCTAATTCTGTCATTTTTTCTAGAGATAGAGCATTGTTCTGTAAAGATCTTCCCTTCACCACTTTCCTGATCATCACTATGGACTCCGATTCTTTTCAGTGTCTTACAATCTATTACCATCATTATTCTTTTTGTTGCTCAAAGATTGCTTTGTTCTTAAGGCAATATTGTAAAATTTTGACCATTATTGGTATAATATATTTTAAGATCAAGACAAATCGATTTTATCATCACCTTTAAAAAAAGCTTTCTGATATTCTTCACCATTTATGGATTTTTAAGTATGTAACACATTTTCAAAGATCTTTAATTGTATTGCATTACATTTATTAAATTAGAGAATATTGCTTTTTATTATATACTTAGTTCTCCCAATAGGAGCAAAATATTAACATTAAAAATAAATGTCTTAGAATTAGGCTAAATTATTGTTTAATATTTAATGTGTTTTGTTACTACTGATAATGAAATACTTTTTTTTCCATTGATTTTTTTTTTTCTACCTGTGTGTCACTAGCATATAGGAATGCAATTGATTTTTGTAAACTTATCTCTCACCACTGGCATGAACTCAGTTATTACTTCTATTAATTTTCTGGTTGATTCTTTTGGATTTTTCTAGGTAAGCAATCATGGCTCCTTCAAAAAGTAATAATTTTATTTGTCTTTTTTTCCTGTATTTATGAGTCCAATTACTTTTCCTTCTGAGACAGGACTCACCAGCATTTCTAGAATTATTGGAACGAGGGCGGCCACTGGAGACATCGCTCTAAACGTAGAAAGGCTTGGGAGTGAGCTGGGATGTTGGCTACTTGGCCCAGTTGCAAGTTAAGGAAAACAGTCTAGGATAGATGCATGGGCCGCAGTTGCCCTGTGCAGTCTCACAGACAGTGTCCCAGAGTGGTGAATCCTGGAGAGGTCAAGGCTGGTGTTGCTATGGGAGGTGGTCTAAGGTAGCGGGGACAGGGGCTGGCAAGTGGTAGTCTGGTGTCTTGGCTACAGATCAGGGGAGGACTCCAACCTCCGAAGACAGGAAAACCAAGGCAGAAGCAGTACATCAGGGGGATGGACAGGCTGAAACTTTCTGGGCACAGATGACCACAGAGCTGGTCTTGAGTAGCTGAAGCAGCTGGTGGGCTGGTGTTCCCTGCCCTCTGCTCCGGTCTTGGACTAGTTGATGGAGCCAGTAAGTATAAGGCAGGACCCCAGTTTGGAGGGCAGCAGTGTGGGATGGATGGGAGAAGTGGGGTCTAAGGACCACAGCCTGGGAAGGAGCATTGGTGAGGCACTGTGTTTCCAACTCCTGCAGGACAGAACTCCCTTTTGATGAGCAAACATTCCCATTTGACATTAAATAATGGGCCCAGACCAACCGATGCCCTAGAGTAAATAGCACCCTTCAGACCGCTCTGAGGATCAAATATGCCAACCCAGGGCCTAATGCTGGAGTTAAGCCAGTGGCAGACACAAGGTGCACCCTCCCATGGTGCTTTGAGCATTGTTCCTCCCCCGAAAGCAGTGTCCCAGGAGAGGCGCCTTTCCCCTTGCACAGTGAACTCCCCACCCCCATGGGCAGGAAACCTCCTCCAGAGGCAGGACAGCCTTGGCCTCACCACCCACCTTCATTAAGAAGGGTTATCCCACCTGACCTTCCTTCTGGTGCTAGCACCCCAGAGTGCCAAGTGGTGTACACAGATTGGAATCCCTCTTGAGCCCCTGCTTCAAAATCCTGGAAAGGTCCTTAGCGGTCACCCAGACCCTAACTTTTTCCAGTGTGTTCCAAGGACCAGGAGCATCAGCTTCTCCCAGGTGCTGGTCTCCAAGCCCTCTGTTTCCTCTGGGCTCCTACTGCTGGACTTTTGAGTGGTTACGGCACGTTATGGGGGATTTTGTCTTGTCTAACTCTACGATGCTATGTATAATTTTTTAAAGAGCTTTATTGTTTTTCCTCCTGAGTTTAAATATGATCCAATGCATTTTTAAATTTCAACTAATTAACAAACATAGAAAGAAGAGGTAAAAGGACTGGCCATCACAGCATACAGAAATGAGCTGTTTTATTAGCTTCATCACCAGCTTCCAGGCATGGGCTACCTATTAAAAAAAAAAAAAGAAAAGAAAAGAAAAGAAAAAGAGGCCAAAAAAAAAGCACTCATTTATCTAGAGTTTGCTTTGTGCCAATTTCCAGGCGAAGTCTCGATGTTCCCTTTAAATCCTAACACTCCATGAGGCAGATGTTATTGCTCAGAGAGGCTGAGTCAATCGCCCTTGATCACAAAGTCGATAAATGGAGGAGGTGGGATTTGAACCTAACTCTGTCTACTTCCAGAGCATAAGAGTGACATAATACTGTGCCTGGGCATGTGGCAGTATTAAAAGTCATCTACATACTTTTAGACTGTTCCTAGGCTATTTTCACTTCACTCAAAAATATGGTAGGACACCTGTCCCTTCCCTGGGAGCAGTCGCCCCACAGAGCAGAGTCTAGCTAAGGAGTTGAGGAAACATTTGCTGAAGGAATGGATAGATGGAAGGACAGATGCCTAGACCAGTCGACCTCAGAGACCACGCAGACTTCTGTCCCTTTCATTCCTATTCAGACACCAAGCGAAGCCCTCTTGAGTGACCTAAAGGATTCTAGTCAGCAGCAGCGCAGGCTGTGAATGAAGGACCCCCTTGATGACATTGGGCCATGATGGGAGTCTCACAAAGGAAGGCGTTTCCAGCCCAGGAGGTGGTACCTGGCCACCCCAGCTGCTTGGCCCCTCTCTGGTGTACACTGAGCTACTTTGCTCATGAAGCCACCCTCCCACCACCACCTGTTACCCCTGCACTCCTCAAGGAGGGGTCCATCAGTGAGGGGCCCCCCAGCCTGAGAACCAGGAACCAATGCAAAATGGTTTAAATACCGAAGAAAATGTATTCTTTATCATAACATGCAGGCCCAAGTTAGGCAGCTCCAGGGCTAGTTCCTTCAGGGGCTCAGAGGCATCACCCAGGACTCAATCCCCTTCCACTGAGTGTCCCTACAGAGGCCCAAGATGGTGTTTGCCCTCCAGGAGGGCGAGAAGGGCAGGAGCACTTCCTGTGGTCCATCTTTCCCACTCCCTCATCATTAAAGAAAACCTCTTCTAGAAGCCTCCTGCAGATGTTGCTTTATGTCTCATTGGCCAGAAATGGATAACATGCTTTTGCCCAAACCCATAACTGGCAAAGAGGATGAGCCCACCTGACTGGATTGGTCCAATCAAGACTCCTGCCCTAGGGCTGAGGTACCCAAAGACATCTGGTCAAACAGGAGGTGGGTATCTCAGCCACTTCAGGGCTGCCCAGCACAGAAGAAGGCTAACCAATCTGTGTGTGCCACTTGGAGCTTTAGTCCTTGTCATTATTTCTTGACTTTATAGAAGAGGGGAAGGAAAAGGCTCAGAGAGGTGAAGTAATTCCCCAGGATCACACTGGATAAATGGCTTGGGGATCTAGGCCACGATTTCCGTATCTATAATGCACTCCCAACCAGCTCACAGAACTATTATGAGATCAGTGAGACTGTGGCAGAGTAAAGGACATCGCAGACGGTACTGTGCCATGGAACTGCCCCCTTGCAAAAGAGCATAAAGAGGCCATTTATCCAGTCTCTAATGAAGCCATGTTGGATGGAGACATTTGCCTCCCAGCCCTTTACTTACATCTATTTCTCTGATTTTCTTCTCTTCCCACTCCCCCCAACCCCATGCCCACCCCAGACATCCCTGGGAAAACATTACCTTCAATATCAATGTCATCCAATGCCCTCATTTTCTAAAGTGGGAAACTGAGGTCCAGAGAGAGGAAGGGCCTCCCTACGACCACTCAGTAAGGTCATTGATGGCAGAGCTGGGACTGGACCAAAGGCCAAGGAAGCATAGCACCCCTGAGACTCACGCGGAGCTTGGTGACCATTCGTCTTTATCCCTGCGACCTGCTGCAGGGCAGCCCTGCAGCCTCTCTGCCAGCTCGTTGCCCCTCTGCCTGTTCCTGCCATGGTGGAGGCTCACCCTCACGTTCCTCTTTATGCCCTTTTGCAAGGGGGCAGTTCCATGGCACAGTACCGTCTGCGATGTCCTTTACTCTGCCACAGTCTCACTGATCTCAGAATAGTTCTGTGAGCTGGTTGGGAGTGCATTATAGATATGGAAATCGTGGCCTAGAGAGGTAATGTGACTCCCTCAAGGTCACACCATAAGTAATACTGAAACCCAGGCAGTCGGCTTTATTGGCCTTGGACCTGTGCAGTCACATAGGGCTTAATGCTCTTCGGTCCCCATCCTGAAATTTTGAGTAGTTTTTGAACAAGGTCCCAGCATTTCCATTTTTCACTGGGCCCCACATATTATGAAGCTAGACCCAAAGCCCCTCTCTTGTGACTCCTTGGGGTGCTTTCTACAACACTGTGCTCTTCCCTATCCACCTGGGGTCCACTCAGGGCAAATCTGACTGATTCCACAACACAGCCCTTCACAGGAGGGGAGAGCGGGCTTCTGGAGTATGGGCTGGTTATCATGACCCCAGGGTGCAGTGACTGGCAGGACTCACTCTGGAACCCTGTCTCCAGCTGATTTTGCTGAAGCTCTTGCCTGAGTTCCCTCTGCTCTGCTCTTCTCCCTTCCCAGAACTAATGGGGAGGCCAGTGGCCACCTCCCTCTCCACTTCTGTGCCCTTTGTTCCGGGGTGGGGGAGGGGACTCCAGAATACAGGCTCCATTGTGTGTCCTGACCTCAAGCAGCTGGGCTGCCTGGGAAAGTGGATAAACAAGCAGCTTCCAGCACATTGCCCTGAGGCCCCAGGGGAGGGTTGGAGCCCCCTGGGGTGGCGGGAACAGGGGCCCACAGAACCAGGGGGGAGTTTGGATGCTAACCTTACCTGCTGTGGGAGGGGGCCAGGCGCTGGCCTCCGGATCTTCGGCTGTAAGGCGGGAATGACCAGCTCTCTCACAGGTCTATTGGCAGGACTGGAAGGAGTGAGACTTGTGAAGTGCTCACAGTGAGGCCTGATTCCTAGGAGGTGCCCTCTGCCTGTGAGCTGCACTGATGGGGATTGTGAAGGCTGCCGTTACTGCCTTCAGTTCTGCCATCCAGACCTTCAGGACGGAGTGCGGCCGCCGCGGCCTGGCTCCCAAGCGCTTCTCCTTCGGATCCTGTCCTCTCACTTTGGCCTCACACCTTGATGACACCACCCCTTCCTACCTGCCCTCCCACCTCGCCGCCTGCCACCCCAGACCACTTGCCTCAGCTGGGATCCTCTCCCTTCCTCCCCAGCTCCCTCTTGTGGCCTGTGAGCTCTTCCCCACCATCCCCTTTTAACAGACGACTGCCCAGTTCCTCGTGGTTAGGGCCTCCAGGCTGGCTGCCCTGAGCAGGGTTTCAGTTCCAGCTGGGCCATACCCCCTCCAGGGGGCTCTTCCCCAGAAGCACTTGGAAGGCATTTCTAGGCTCTGCATGTGAGCCATGACTTTGGTGGTTTGGGGACAGTGCGGGCCGAGCAGCTCCCACCAGGACTAAGCAGTCCTAAAAGCACTTCCTGGCCTACGGCAGGGAGTCTCAAAGAACCCAGACTGGCCACTATCCTTGCAGGCTCCCTCTGCCTCTGAGGCCCTTTCCTCTCTCCTCTTTACCTGCCTGCTTTCCCT
>NW_011888831.1:8278349-8296230 GCF_000151845.1 Pteropus vampyrus
GGTACCTCTTCTTGTGTGAATTTTGGTGGTTTGTGTCATTCAAAGAATTGGTCCATTTCATCTAAGTTGTAGAAATTACGTATACAGAGGTGTTCATAGTGTTTCCTATTAACCTTTTAAAAAATACCTTTTTTTAAGGGCAGTTTTAGGTTTATAACAAAATGGAGAGGTAGGTACAGAGATTTCTCACTTACCCCTTCTTCCCAAATGCATAGCCTCCCCCATTATCAACATCACTCACCAGAATGGCACTGTTTTGTTTTGTTTTTTTAAACCAAGAATGGACTTACACTGACTGATACATCATAATCACCCAAAGTCCACAGTTTACCTTAGGGTTCACTCTTGGTAGTGAACATTCTCTGGATTTGCACAAACGTATGACATATGTCCATCATTATAATATCATACAGAGTATTTTTACTGCCCTAAATATCCTCTCTACTTATTAACCTTTTAAAGTCAGCAAGACTGTAATGATATTTGCTTACATTTCTGATATTGATAATTTGCATATTCTCTCCTTTTTTTTTTTTTTTTTTGTAGTTTGGCTAGAGATGCATCCATTTAATCTTTTCAAAGGACCAGGTTTTGGTTTCATTGATTTTTCTCTACTATTCTTCTGTTTTCAGCTTTTAAATTTCTGCTCTTTATTATTTCGCTCCTTCTTACTTTGGGTTTGAATTTTATGTTGTATTTTTATTATCATTTTATTTTAAAAATTTCAAAAAATTTTTAAGACTTCCTTGACCCATGGATTATTGAGACATATGTTGTTTAATTTCCAAGTATTTGGGAATTTTTCAGATGTCTTTCTGTTATTGATTTTAGTTTAATTGTATTATGATCAGAGCACATAATTTGTATAATTTCAACTCTTTTGAATTTGTTTTGTTTAATGGCCTCAGGATATGATCTATCTTGGTGAATATTCCATGTGCACATATAAAGAATGTGTGTATTCTGCCATTATTGGATAAGAGTTTTACAAGTGTCACTTAGGTTAAGGGGTTAATGGTGTCGTTCAGGTCTTTTATATCCTTGTTGATTTTCCATCTAACTAGTTCTATTGATTGCTGGAGAGAGGTTTTGAAGTCTCCAACTATAATAGTCAATTTGTCTGTTTCTCCTGTCAGCTCTATTAGTTTTTGCTTTCTGTGTTTTGAAGCTCTGGTAGGTACATGCACATTTAGGATGGTTATGGCTTCTTAGAGAGTTAACCCTTTTATGTAATGTTCCTTTTAATCTTTGGTAATTTTTCTTGTTCGTATTAGATCATTTCTATTGTTTTGTCTTGAAATTCACTGATTTTTTTCTGTCACCTCCATTCTGTTATTGACTCCATCCAATGAATATTTTATTTCAGCTTTTTTGTATTTTTTTCTTTCTGAAATTTACATTTTGTTCTTTTTTACAGCTTCTTCTTCTTCTTCTTTTTTTTTTTTTTGCTGAGAATGTTTATATTTCTATTTTGCTTCGAGAGTGTTCACCCTAACTTCATGGAGAAGGTTATGATGACTGCTTTAAAATCTTTGTCTACTATTGATAACATCTGAGTCACCTTGGGGTTGATATTTATTGATTGTCTTTCCCTTGTTGAGCTTTTTATGTTTCTTTATATGTCAAGTGATTTTGGATTGTGTCGTGGACATTTTGATATTATATCCTGAGACTCTGAGACCTGTTAAAATCCTCTGAAGAATGTCAATGTTTTGTTTGTTTTATTAGTCAGGAAATCAACCCAGTTAGGCTGAAGCCTCAGATCCCACCCAGCTGAGCTGTAGTTCCAATGTCGGTTCAATTTTCAAAACTTTTGAAGTGCTATTTGGATCCACTCTCCAGGGGCCAGTTTGTTCACTGTCGATGCTGTAGTTCAGTTCTCAAAGCCTTTGGTATGCTGTTTTGGGTTAGTTCCACATATGTGCAGCTTAGGAGTGGGCCCAGGACTTCAAACACAAACACTCCTCTCTGTGATTCCCCATCCCTTCTGCTCTCCTGCAGCTCCCAGGGACCCCTTTGCTTGGTCCTTCAGTTAAAAATCGGAGGTTTTTGCCTCCCCATGCTGTTTCACACTTCCTATAACCGATTCATCTGCAGGATGAAATGGTAAGAGGGAAAAGAGACAGATGAATAACAGGAATTCCTCCCCTTCCTTCCCCCGGCCCCGCTCCAACACACACACACACACACACACACTTGGACCACTGGCACCACTTTTCCTAGTTTCTCTTTCCATAGGGAAAGATTTTTCCTCTCTCAGAGTTTTAGGTGCCTCAAACTCTCAGAGTTTTGGCTGCTGTTGCTGCTTCTACTATTCAGCTTTGGGGCTAGGGCGTGCTTTGGGGTAGGGCTGGGAGAGGAATTAAAACAAAACAGCATTTCTTCCAGTCTCTCTGTCCTAAAAGGGTTCCCTCCCCTGACCTCTCATGAAAAATAGGGAGTTTCTTTTGGAGTTTTTTCTGTTTACACCTGCTCTGTAGTTCTGGGATTTGGGCTACCTGAGTTATGGCTGGAAAATACGTGAGGAAAAAATAAATCAGGAGTCTTACCACCACCATATTCATCTTACATCAAGATTTTTATTTGTTTTGTTTTTTTTTAACTTTGAGTTTTAATTTTCCTCCCAATTTTTCTGCTACTGTTTACTTTTCAGAGTCCTAAGATTGTTGCTTTATGTGTTCTGTCCAGAGTTTTTCTTTATAATCAGTGGAAGAGATAAGCGTAGTATACTGATTTCATCTTAACCTGACCCAGAAGCCTTCCTCAGTTTTTGATCTTGGCATCTAATTTAAAAAATTGTAAGTCTGTCTAAAGCTGCATCCGGAATGCTAGTTGGAGACCTCTGCTTTAAAAACACATTTGAAATTGTACTTTTTCCTTTGAATACAGCAGGCCTAATAATGTAGCTTCATTCAATGTCATTTTGTTATAACGTTAATGAGACGCATTGCTGATATTAACCCTGTTTATTTCAATTAGCCTATGGTAAAATTGGTTTCGTTATACATCTTTTCACTTAAAGTCTCAGAACCTGTTGACAACATTAAGTGAGGACTGACTTCATTCAAATTCTTAACCAGAGGTTCTCTGTACCCATGCCAGTTTTTCTAGGCGAAAAGAGAGCAGAATACAAATTTATTCTTTCTCTGGTCAGAGTAAGCCTCTATATACTTGTGATAATAATAACAGTGATTATAATTACATTAATAGACATAATAATAATAATTATTGGTAAAGAGCATGAACTCTGGAGCCAGGCTGCCTGCGTTCAGATCCCAACTCTGCCTCTTACTAGCTGTGGGACTTTAACCCTGAATGACTTAGACTTCCCGTGCCTCAGTTTCCTTACCTGTACAATTGGAATGAAAATTGTATCTCCTTCTGAGGCGGTTGTGAGGGTTCAATGAATCCATGTGTATAGAGTGCTTAGATCAGGCAAAGGAAGAGCTACAAAGCATTTGCTTGAGTAATAATCTAATGGCTAACATTTTTAGGCACTTCACCTTCAGACTAAACCAGCTTATCTCCCTTGTTCAGATAAGGCAGCTGAGACCTCAGAGGCAAATGGCTTGTTTGAGTCCATCTGGCTTGCAGATCTCAAAATTAGGGAGGTGTGAGTGGCTAGGCACAGGCTCAGGGAGGATCTGGCTGGTGATCAAGCAGAGAGCAGTGGCTTGAAGCTCCGAACAGTGTCTAGCCTGAGCAAGAAGAGATGTGACCCAGGGGAATGAATGCGAGAAAAAAATAGCCTGAAGAGAAAGGCCACAGAAATAGAAGGGGAAGCCTGGTAATTGAATGGCCCCAAAAAGGCAAGATCAATATTTTACTGCCAGTGAAATAACCAGTTTCCCTGGCAGCCAGCTCCATGGCCCAGCTGTGTGGCTCAGTGACAACAGCTGCTCACGCAATCCCTGCCAGGCCCAGTGTGCCCGACACTCCTGGCCGAGGAGCCGAGCTCAGCTCCAGGGGCGGCCCAGCCATGCGTGGTGCATAAACTGCCGGGTGGGCCTCCAGCGCCTGTGGCCCCAGTTGACCATAAAGACCACATGTAGGTGGTTATTTGCTGAACTCGCTGTGTGACCTTGAGCAAGCCCACCCCTCTCTGAGACTTGGCCTCGCTGTCTATAAAATGAAGATCTGGGTCAGCAAAAGGTTATCTAATGTCCAGGAAGGTTGAGGCTCTTGGTGATCAGGGTCAGGGGTTCCAGCTCTAGGAGGTAAAAGTCCTTTGATACACAGAGTACAAGGGATTGAAACTACACTGTGGTGTAGACAACCCAGTAAGAGCCTGCCTCTGCAGGAAGGCAGCAGAGTGCAGGGAGCAAGGCAGAGTTACCAC
Source organism: Pteropus vampyrus (assembly GCF_000151845.1). Lineage (NCBI taxonomy): Eukaryota > Metazoa > Chordata > Mammalia > Chiroptera > Pteropodidae > Pteropus > Pteropus vampyrus. The sequence goes on from NW_011888831.1 coordinate 8,282,689, forward strand.
TACAGTGACTCTCTAAATGTCTAACGTCTCTGAGCCTCAGTCTCCTCAGCTATAAAATGGGAGACTCATAGTCACTACTATTAAGGCTGTTGTGAGGATTAGATAGGACTAACTATGGCCAGAGTTGAGCACCACGCTGTAGTCTATGGCAAGCCCTCAGTGAACTCAGCAAGGATTTTAATACTTCCCTATATAAGCTATGCTATTGTTTATTTTTAAAAACCATTAAGCCTATAAATATGGTACTTATTGTTATAATAATTTTATAATGACCCTGCCTGTTTTCTTCTTCAGCAGTTGACATGGCACTTTCATACCCACTACTTTCTGGGACCTCTGCTCTTTAGAGAGCCCTGTGAGAGTCTCCTGTGCCACAGCTCAGGGCATTCCAGGGACTTTGCAGTGGCCTTCAGAACTCCATCTATCTGCCATCATCAAGTTCCTCTGCACCTCAGAGGAACTTGGGGGATAGACAGGCCCCACCGGTATTTCCCAGCCCCAGCGGGTCATAGGCCCCATGGATTACAGACCAAATCCACAGGCTTCTGCCTCTTAGGTGGAAATGAGGTTAGGGCTCCTCATCGGCCATTCAACACTCAGTGGCTCCGCCTTTGGCTTGCATCAGAGATAATTGAGGCATAGCCCCTGACCTTGGAGAGGATTGTAGGGGTGAGTGCCAGGAGGCTGGGGGGGTACAGGATGCCCCAGCCCATCCCTACATACATAGACTCCCTACAATGTCAGTGATGAGAGGACAGGAGGAGAGGAGGCGGGGTGCAGCTGGGGTAGTGGGTAAAGCCCTGCAGGTGGCACCTGGGCGTTGCTATTCTCAGAAGCCACATCATTGCCTGGCAGTGCCAGAGGCGGCCTTGGAGTGGGAGGGCAGCTGCAATGCTGAGGATATTCTGGCTGAGGCAGGAGCTGGCAGAAAGTCATCTTTTTCCTTCACTGGAATTCCTCAGGCCTTTCCCCAGAACCCACTAGGTACTAGGTTTCAGGGGTCACCCCTCAACCCTGGACTCACACCCGAGTGGACAAACAGTGTAACCAGCTCAGGGAGGGAGGAGAGATGCTCGTGTGAGGTCTGTCCTTGCTCACCGCTCATCTTCCAAAGCCCACTAGATACATCTCCATACTGCCAGGCCACTGGCAATGACCAGGACTTCAGACCCCTGCTGCCACTGCCACACTGGAAGTGTCCCATGGGCATGTAGGAAACATGGTCCTTACAAATAGATGGATCCTCCAGCATCTCTTGGGTTCAGAGCAGGTGGTGGGGGTGTGGGCTGGAGGGTGTCTGCCATGACAGTATTAACAAGAATAGCGACAGGAATCCCCTTCCTACATGCTGTGCTCTACAGTTTCCAACATGCTTTTATCTCTATCACCCGCAACCCAGCCCAAATGAACTCTGGGAGAGAGTTCATCCTTACTCCACTGTACTTTAAGTACTGATGATGGTGGCTGCCTGGCGGAGGGGAAGTGCCTGAGGATTAGTGTGTGTGCATGTATGTATATGTGGCTGTTTGTGTGTGTGTCTGTGTGACCATGTGTGTGGTTAGCCATCAGCCCCCAGCAGAGTGCCCAGCATGAAAGAAGTGCTTGTTGAGTGAATGAGTGAATGCGTGAATGCATGAATGAATGCTCGCATGTGTGCTGTGGAGGGGTTGCCACGAAGTTACAGGTTGATTTAGAAGCAGGCTTCTGGAAGAAATATCAAGAAGTTGAATTTCAGGCGCTGGAAACTGTAGGAGAAAAATTGGTTCCAATTAATTAGAAAAGATAGTTCTGACGAAGTTGACTGTTTCCAAAATACTCAGAGCTCGGAAGTTTGAAGTCAGTTGCTCTGATTAAAGAATTAATTACCACATCATTACAGAGAACATTTTGGCAACTGTTATTATCAAAAGCCTTAAAAACTTAGGTGTTTTGGAGAACCATTTATACTCATTTACTCCACAAATATTTATGAAGCTTCTACTGTGTACCTACCAGTCAAGATATAAATTACTAGGTACACAGTGGTGATTAAAACAGACATGATCCTTGCCCTCAAGGAGCTTATTTTCTAGAGGGGAAGATACGAATTAATTGTAATTCTACATTACAACAAATGATCTGAAGGGAAAGTACAGGGTGCTGCGAAACAGGGTATTAGCAGGATGGGTCCTAATTAGATGGGAGTGGTCAGGACATACTTGTCTGGTGGAGAAACATTTAATAGAGGCCAAATGGAGACCTGAAGGATGAATACATGTTGTCACATGATGAACGAGGAGGATACGCATTTGAAATATCGAGAATAGCATGTGCAAAGGCCCTGAAGCAGAAAAGAGCTTGGTTAGCTTAAGGAGCTGACTGAGACCAGTGTGGCTGAAATGCAGTGAGTGACAGAAAGAGTGGAAGGAGATGGGGCTGGAGAGGCCAGATCAGGTAGGGCCTTGTCGCCCATGTTACAGAGTTGCCTGTGTGTAGTGGACAGTCACTGGAAGATTTTAAGCAAGGGAGCAGGTGATCCAGTTGAAGAGGAGAATGAATCGGAGGGGGCTGAAAGTGGAAGAAAGTGGATGAATTAGAAGGTACGCATAGTCAGGGAGGGAGAAGATGGTGGCTGTGACCAAGTGGGATTCCAGGGGTGATGTGGAAGGGAAAGTAGCTTTGGGATACAGTATTTAGATACGGATTGGATGTGGAAGAGAGGAAACACTCCCAATGATGCTGACATAATTGTTTCCTCCTTGTAGACAAAGGGGAATTTGACCAAATGTTCTCAGAATGACAGAATACCAAAATAAATACATAAATAAGTGGTTAATTTATTCTCTTTTCTAGAGTTTCTGCAGTGAGTTTATATTATTTTAACGTTAAGTAAAAAAATCAGAGAATTTGCTTTCCATGGGCCAGTCTTTGTGGGAAGGACTTGGAGGGGACGACTGACCCAGATTGTGTTCTGAACACTGCAGTGTTGGTGTTGCTTTTCCTCACTGACTGACAGGAGGATAAAGTGCACCCCCGCCCTACCAGCTGGGGCTGGCACTGACCCCAGGTTGGCATGGAGGGGAGAGGGCTAGGAAGGGACCACAGGAGGTTACTTAGCTCAGCTGACGAGCTAAGTAACCCTATCCCTCCATCCGCCCCAGCCTCCTGGCCAGGCTGCCAGCCTCACCCCAGCTCCGTGAACCCTCTGGGGCATTTCTGGGGAGCTTATACCTGTCACATCTTTCTTCCCACAGGTGGAAAAACTTGTAAAATATCTGGATCCCAATGACCTGGGGAGAATCAACTTTAAGGACTTTTGCCGGGGGGTGTTCGCCATGAAAGGTAAGGCTTTCTGGGGGAAGAGGTCCAGGGGCTCTCAGGATCTTGTCCAGCTGGGGAGACTGGCATGACTTGGGTTTCAGCTCCGAGTCCTTCCTGTGGGGGTCCCAGGAGCTCACGATGTTTCCAGACACGGCTCTGCATGGAGCCTGAGGGGAAGAATCTTGGGCTCACAGCCGTGAAGGGGCTGTGGGCGTCTCTGACCCTCTGCATGGAGGCCCACACCAGAGTCAGACATCGCTGCCCTTCCCATTGCCTGTCTCCCTCTTTGCTTTCCTTTTTTCTCTCTCTCTCTCCCCTCCTCCTAAGGAGGTCATCTCTTTCTAGAAGACCAGCTCTTGAAGAGTTTCCCAGGACATGGGACTTGCGGTTTTAAAACCTGGACAGAGCTGGTCACTCTGTCCCTCTGCCTCCCTTCTAAGTTTCCTTCATTTGTTTCCTACCCCCTCTCCTCCTCTAAACTTCTCCGGTTCCTTCATTTCCTCTCTGCCCCTTCCCTCTAAGGGGGCAATATAAAATCCCTCTCCCCGCTACCCCCAATTCAAAGGCCTCCTGTGAGAGACCCCAGGAATATGGTCTCAGATTATGGCCACTCTCACTACCAAATTGTTTGTCTGGAGAAAGTAGCTCAGGCTGCCAGCAGGTGGACTTGCTAAGGCTGCTCCCCTGGCTGTGAAGGGAACACAGTTTACTAGGAGTCCTGAGGCCTTCCTGTTATGCATGAAAGAACACACGTTTTCCTGTCTGTGTGGCTCAGAGCAGGATGGATCCTTCTCTGTGAGGTACCCCAAGTTCTGGGAGGGCAGGAAGGAAATAGGAATCACTGCCATAGAGGTGAAGGGCAAAATGCCAAGTGAGCTGAGAGGTTGGGGGACTGCACAATGAATGTTCGTGAATGGAGTTGACTCTATGGGGCCATCACTAACTGCACCTGTCCTGTGCTCATGCCACGAGCTTTGCAGGTTTGACTTCCTTTGTCCAATATGATTTGGGGGTATTGGCTAAGGGACGGAGGAGGGAGGCCACCTGTATAACTGAGTCAGAAGGAGGTAGAGCCACCCTGAGGGTGACCCTATCCCAGATGTTCTGGAGTTTGCAGGGCTACAGAGGGCCTCAGCCTCAGGGTAATGTGTGCATTTGGAGTCACTTTGAGCAGGAAGTATTGTCCTATATCCCTTCCTCCAGGAAGGCCTCCTTGATTCCCTTTGCCCCCAGCCTGCCCTCCTCATTTGTGAGTCTCTTTTCTGTGTGTTCCTTGTTGGGGTTTGTCCCAGCGGAAGAACATCTGGAGAGCAAGTGCCGGTCTCAGCTCCCTCCACAGAGCCGGCTTCTCCATCTCTGCCTCTGAATGATCAGCTGGTCCCCTGGAAACGCGGGCAACCTGCCTTCCCATGGCCCTTCCCTCCCAAGGCCTGGGAATCAGAAGCAAAGCTGCTGTGGCGGGCCGAGGCTCCGGTCCTCCACTGTCTGTCTGTTCATCCACAGGGTGTGAGGAGCTGCTGAAGGATGTGCTGTCCGTGGAGAGTGTAGGGACGCTGCCCTGCGCACCGGAGATCCCAGACTGTGTGGAGCAGGTAACAGGGGGCGGCCTCAGGCCCCTCCTCTCTCAGGAGGGATGGGGGCACCCGCTGCGGCCCCCCTTGCCCTTCTTGGTTGTTTTGTCTTGGCTTCACATTTTTGGCATCTGGGGGCTTCAGAGCCTCCTCTGAGAACCCTTTGGCTTTAAAGTCAGGAAATAGACTTTGGAACCAGAGCGGTGAAGTCCCTTGGGAAGCCACAGCAGAGAGTGTAGGGACTGGGTGTCCTCCCTCCGTGGTACCAAAGAGAAACCGAGCCTAGAGGAGGAAAATGACAGGCAGGCAGGACGACAATATTTTTCTTTTCTCCTGCGCTATTACCCACTGAGCTGACAGGTCCCTGTGTAGTTTTGTTTTTTTTTTTTTCCAAACAACGACCACCAGTTCCCCAATTCAATTCGATTCTGACACTAACCACCCAGAGTTAGTACAGACCCAGGGTCAAGGACTCAGTCCCACAAGACTGCCTGTCTTGCGGGCAACCACAAACAGGGCACTCAAGCTACCTGTAGGTATCTCTGCTAGCTGACTACAAAGGTGGGAGTTCCTGGGATCCTCCTCAGGTTCTGTAATTCACTAGGATAACTCAGAACTTAGGAAAACACTGTATTTACTCACAAGTGAACTCCAAAAGAATCTGGAGGTTTTAGCTAGAAATAAATGATAAAGATTTATTCAAGGGTCTCGGGGTTCGCACACTGTAAAACACAGCTAGGCAATACCTAGAAGTGTTCCAAAGAAGAAAGAAAAGCTGAGTTCTTACAGTAAAAATTACATTCGTAAGAATCAGTCCTGCAGTTTTAGCCTCTGACTGAGTCCAAGATGGTAATCCTCAGGGGTCCCCAACCCTCGGGCTGTGGACTGGTACCGGTCCATGGCCTGTTAGGAACTGGGCCACACAGCAGGAGGCGAGTGAACGAAGTTTCATTTGTATTTACAGCCTCTCCCCAGAGCTAGCATCACTACCTCAGCTCCACCTAGCATCACTACCTCAGCTCCACCTCAGATCATCAGGCATTAGATTCTCATAGGAGCACCGGTCCCTGGTGCTGAAGAGGTTGGGGACCACTGCTCCAGATGACCAGTAGTATGAATAATGGATACAGGTGGTCCGGGTAGGTAAACATTCTTTCCTTAGCCTTTTAGGGGGTAACCAGGGAGTTATCTGAAGGTTTGATATATTTCTAGGCATTGATGCAGAACTAGAAAGTTCACAAGTTTAAGTTCCCAAGCTAGTGAAAACAAGAGTAGAATTATTTCCTCATTCTTTAATCTACTTGATTTTATTAATTTAGCAGCTTCACTGCAGTGACTCTATTATGTTTTCTTCACTCTTCCCCATTATGATTATCAGTTTGTTATAAAGGACAGAACTGCAGCCACATGGGAAAGATGCCCTCCAAAGGGCCGGGTTTGGAGGCGGGGTTGATAGAGATTTCATGCCTTCTCCAGGCACACTACCCTCCCAGCACAGCAACTGCTCACCAGCCCGCGTCTCCGCATCTCTTGTTTGAGAGTTTTTATAACCCAGTCTCCAGCCTCTCTCACCTCCCAGAGGTGGGAGGGTGGGGCTGAGAGTTCTTACCTCCTAATCATGAGTTTGATCTTTCTGGTGACCAGCCTACCCTGAGGCTCTCTAGAGCCCCACCCCGAGTCACCTCAATAGTGTGAACTCAGGAGTGTTTGGAAGGGGCTCCTTGTGAACAAGCAAAGGCACTCCTCCCATTGGGGAAGTTCCAAGGGCTTCAGAAACTCAGTGCCAGGAAGTGAGGCAAGGACCACAGTCACCATGGCTCTGCTTTTACTGTTACCATCGCCTAATGGTTTGTTTTGTATAGAACTTTGTACTGTTTTTCCAAACACTGGAGCTTTACCCTACAGAGAAACATGCTTTAAGATGTGAGAAAACAGACTGCCGATACCTGAGGATTCCCTGCCCCCTTATGCTGTGTCCTGAAGTATTAGAAAGTGGTGCTGAAGTTGCAAATGCTCCTTAACTTATGATGGGGTTCCGTGCCCACGGTACCCAGGTCGTGTCTCTGCAGCCATGGGTTGTTTTTGGGGCCCCCACTCGAGCCATCCACACTTCTAGAGAAGATGGCTTGTGGGGAAGAGGTGAGAAATAGGCACAGAAGAGTTGGCCTGTTTTTAAAGCGACAGCGTTTTTCCACACACAAAATCTGGAGGTTATAGTAAAGCAAAGATCGTGTCAGTCGAATTGCAGCAACCCCAGGACCCCTCTCATTTCCTCTCTCTCGGGACTTACACACAAGTAGGTTTTCGTTTCCTGTGGTGTCAGCCCTCCTGGGTGAACTCTTTCCTGCCCTCCACGCAGGTCTGGCCCTTACAGGTGGCCAGAGCCCAGCAAGATAATGATTGATTGCCAGACACAGTGCAGAGCCTGTTCGTGAGTGCCTGGTAGTGCAGCTTGGCTGATCTGGGCTCTATTTCTCACGATGGGCCCCCGTGTGCTGGCAGGAGGGTGAAGGGGGACAGTTCGGAAGCCGGCCTGCTGGGCCCTTGAGCTCCTGTGCTGATGGGTCTTAAAGGCCTAGAGGCCTCAGGCCCTGTAATATGAATGAATCTCCTTCCTGCCTCAGGCTCTGTGTTCCATTTGGCTAAAGGCCAGGAAGGGCAAGACCACAGCCCCTCAGGTGTGGGAAGTTGAGGGGGCCAGCCTGGGACAGGTTCTAATCCTCTAGGCCATGCCTTCAGTGCCCTGCTGTGTCCCAGCTGTCCCCTAGGGGTCAGCTTAAGACTGATGAGAGTTCGGATCACTACTCAGGTGCTGCTAGGGGATGAAAAGAGAGGAGTGGCTTGGGGACTATGCAGGGACGACACCTGATGGAAAGGCACCAGCTCGCCCATCTTCCCCTTCTGCCCTCAGGTTGGGGTGATAACCTTTGATGTCGCCACTTGATGAGGGTTATAATTAAAATAGTGAAATACGTTAGTGTCGGCTGGTGGTAAACAGTTGCAAACCTGGCATCCTAAAGCACCTCACCTTTCCTGCCCCTCTCTCAGGCTCCAGGAACCCACTCTGGGCTGACAGAGGCTCTCAGCCTGCTGTCCAGACTTGCAGGCCAATGACAGTCCATCTGGGGCTGGTGGCACCTGTGATACACTGATTCTTGAACTTACTAGATGTCACCCTGCCTGTGTCCTCAGAGCCTGTGGCACCTTAGCACAAAAAGCCTCATTCAGGGCTTAGTAAACCCAACTGTTGGGCAGGTTTCCTGACGCAGGGTATTTGAGATTGGTCAGAGGGAATATTGGTGTCTCCAGTGTCCACAGTTTGAGCCTGAGGTCTCAGGAAGTGCCCTGGGGGTCCCTCTTGAGGCTGGCCTGCTGAGGGCCTGCCCACTGTTCTTCCATTTTTTTCACAGCCCCCAACCTATATGGTGTAGGAGTCTCTGTGGGGGTCTGGGCAGGTACGGAGAGCCTGACCCCAGATTTCAAAGGCTAGGGGGCAGTGAGATGAAACCTAACCCCACAAGCTCTGTAAGATCCTGGGCTCTTGGTAATTCTTCCACATGGGCTGATTAATAGGGAACCCCATAGGACAAATAGGGCATCAGGCCACCTGCTTCTCCTGTGTAACAGCCATCTCAGCAAATGGTGTCACCATCCATCCAGTCCCCAAGCTAGAAAGTTATCCTTGATGCTTCAACATCCAGCTGACCTCTAGCCCCCTGGTCCCTACTCACCTCTTCCACTGCCACCTACTGGCTCTCTTTATGGTCTCAAGCATTTCTCTCTCCAGACCCTCATTCCATAGTTGCTTCAGGATCTTCCAAAGGAGCTACCCTGATTGTGTCACTAACCCCCACCCTTTCTGTGGCCCCTCATCACCAATAGGATATAATCTGCCATCATCTCCTACCTGCTTATCCAGCCTCATCTCTCACCATAGCACACCTCACACCCCGGAATTTGTGACACCCATCTGCTCCTCTGAGACTTTGTACAAGTTGTAATTTTCCTGGGATGTCCTCTACCCACTGTCCCTGGGCTAACTTCTGCTCATCATTTAAGACTTACATAGGCACCTTCCCCTCCAGGAAGCCTTCCCAGTTCCTTCTGCCTCAACCTGCCCTCTACCCTGGAAGAAGACTTGCGCTGAGCTTCCGTGGGGCCCTGTGCCCTCTATCACTGCCTTAACCTCATCCCCCAGGATGGCCCCATGTTCCCTGCACAGTGACATCAGTGGCGGCAGGGCTCAAGCTGAGCTTGCCTTCTCGTACCCAGCACAGCACCCACGGTGAGCCTCCTTATCCATGCTCCACAGAGCATTTCTCTAAGTATTTCTAGGAGGAGAAATCTAGACATGGACTTGTATTGAAAGGTATACAGATTTTGCGTATTTTTAAATATCATTTTAATAGATGGGGCCAAAATTTTCCTCGTACTAATCGTGTCATTCAATAGTGTATAAGAATGCCCCTTTTCTCACCCCTTCACCAACCCTGGAAATTCTCCATCTACCTACAGGTCTCCCTTCTACTCTTCTCCCCTCCCTTTTCCAGTCTGGTGAACCTGAGGGAGGGAAACTCATTCTCACTTTCGTATGTGTTGCTGTTTACTAGTGAAGTAGATGTTTCCTGTCTTCACTGGACCTTTGCAGTTCTTTTATGAATTGCCTATTCGGTCTTTGCCCATTTTCTGTTGGGTTGTTTGTCTTCTCCTTATTGATTTATAAGAAACATATCTATTCTGACTGTCAATCTTTATGCATTTTGCTTGTATTTTAATCTTGGTTTTGGTGTCTTTTATTATACAGAATTTAAAACTTCCAGTGTAATCATTATCAATCTTTTTAGGCCATCTACCTGTTCTGTGTTATTTTGTGCCTTCCCTACCTCAAGGCTAAACACATATGCTCCTATATATTTTTTTCAAATACTTTTAAACAAAGAGTGTTTATGGTTAGCTCTTTGATTCACCTCGAGCATGTTTTTGCTTTTGGTGAGGACAATAGCTGGCATTATTATTTTCCACATGTTGCCACCTGTTCAAGTTTCTACTGTAACCTTTTTCCCCAGTCATGTGAAATTTCACTCCTTTACCATCTGCTCATGTTTCCTTGCAAACATGGGTCTCTTTCTGGACTCTAGTCTGTTGTGTTGATCTATTTTTCTACCTACTTCTAAGCCCAAACCACAGTTTCAGTTACTCTTGCGTTTATAGTTTGATGTCTGATAGAGAAAGCCTCCTTCATCATTTTTTATTTAAATTTCCTTTTTATTATTCTTACATGTTTTCTCTTCCAGAAGTCTTTTTTTTTTTTTTTTTTTTTTTTTTTGTTAAATTTGATTAAAAATCCTGCTAGAGATTTTCTTTGAAATTTGTCCATCGATTGAAGGGAATTGGCTTCTTTGCAATATTGAGTTCTCTCATCCAGGAACACAGTATATCTCTTCATTTATTCTGGCCTTACTTTATGCCCTTAAGAAAAGTCTTATGATTTTTCTCAAATAGGTTCTGCACATTTCTTAATAGGGTGACTGTCTTTTAGAGTTTCTGTTGCTGTTGTGTGTAGGATCTTCTTGCTGTGATATTTTCTAATTAGTTACAGCTAGTGTATAGAACAGATTTTTTTTTTGGTGTTGATCTTGTCATGACAACCTTACTAAACTCCCTTATTAGTTCTAGTATTTCATTTACGTACTATTTTCCAGCCCACTTAATCTACATAACAATGTAGCTGTATTATTTTTCTGCATGAATTCAAATGGCTACATAATATTTCATCACATGAAGACAACCAGATTTACTTACCAGTTCGTTATTGTTGGGCATATACATTCTTTAACCTGATTTTGTGATTAGCAAAAGCAGTATGATCATCATTCTTGTAGCGAGATTGTTCCCCATAGCAGCAATTGTTGCTTTAGAATAAGTCAGAGGCTGGCAAATTACAGTTCCCATGGGCCAAATCTAGCAGCCTGTTTTTATAAATAAGGTTTTATTGGAACACAGCCACACTCGTTTGCTCACCTCTTGACTGTGGCTGCTTTCACATTACAATGGCAGAGCTGAGTGGCTGCCACAAAGATTTATGGTCCTCAAAGCCTAATATATTTACTGTTTGCCCTTTACAGAAAAAGTTTGCCAACCTTTAGGATAGATTCTGGTAGGTGGAAAATGTTTTATACAAAAAAAAAAAAAAAAAATGCAAATCTTAAAATTTCTGATACATCTGCCAAATTCTTCAGAAGAGTTATCTCAATCAGGATCCCTACTCCCCTTTTGCTATTGAGTGTTACTGATTTCTTAAATCGTTTTAATTTAAGAGGCTAAAATTAAAATTGCTGTTTTGAATTATAATGTGGTTGAACTTCTTAAATTACATTTATTGGTCATTAGGTGTTCTTTCTTCATGAGTTGCCTGCCCACATTCTTCGCTCTGATTTTCATGGATGTTCATTTTCACTGATTTATAAGAACTAGCAATATTAACTTTTTGACATGCATTACAAGTATTTTTTCGGCTGGTCATTTATTTTTTACCCTTGTTTATGACAGCAAGTTAAAAAAAATTATAGCCAACTCATAAATCTTTTCCTTTATGGCTTCGACCTTTGGCATAATGCTTAGAAAGGCTTTTCCACTCAAGACTGTGAAACTATTCTATTTTATTTTTATTTTATGTATTCAGTTTTTGTGTTTAAAGCTCTGATCCATGGAATGAATTTTGATGTCTAGAGTGAAGTAGGGATCCAATTTTCTTTTTCTCTCCTCAGCCCCTCTTACCCTTCCTCCTGCCCACCTTACCTCACAGGAACCAGAAGCTCTTTAGAAGGTTATATGCTTAAGTGGTCCCCCGATGGCAAAATAAATGGGGTTTGCTAGGAACCCGGACTTCAGCCTGAGCCCAAACTGGCTCTTCTGCTTATATTCGGAAGAAGTTTTGCCAAACCCTAGTCTTGCCAGTACATTTTTAAAAAATCTACACTGTGCTTCTCTCTAGAACTGGCCTGGGGGCACTTATGACCTGAAGGTCCAAGTCCACCATTGCTTAATTTAATCCATCCTGAAGCAAGTGTTTCTAAAACCACTTGTGACAACAGCAGTTTTAAATCCTCAGGTCCAAGTTCACCGTTGGTTAACTTCGACCATCCTGAAGCAAGCATTTCTAAAACCATTTGCGACGACGGCATTTTTAAATTCTAAAAATACTTTTTTTCTGACAAACATTGCTTTGATTCAGCTGTGCTGGTGGAGGTGTGGGTGGTGGCACCAGGCTTGACGGGTGTAATGAGGGTGTTTCATAGCTCAGAGAGGGGCCTTATTTGATCTGTTCTGCTTACGTATGGGCCCAGTATTTTTTCTGTTTCAACACCTCCCTTCTCTAAAAAGAAAGGATAATTTATTTATCTCAAGCCTCATAAACTGTTATAGTTTCTGTAAGAATAAAAAGATATTCGAGTCATATCTCTTTTTATATTTTATTTTATTTTTTTAATTGAAGAAATGATTTAAATTACCCCTGCCCCCATCTACCTTCCCCTTCCCCCCTTGAGTCATATCTGTGGGAGGTAACTGAATTCTGATTAAAGCAAAGGTGGCTGGGGCAGAAACGAAGCAGATGTTGAAGCCCTTTTGTTTGTTACCTCACTCTGGTCTGCTCTGATCGTCTGTCCCCCACCCCCTCCTCCTAACCACTCCTACCTTAAGAAGGCTGGGCTGAGCCCGCCCTGAGCACCAACTTCCCAGGACAGTCTTGCACTCCACCCCCTGCCTAACTGGACCCTAATGCTCAAGTTCATACATATCTTTAGAACTTAGACTCACGAAGTTAGAGCTTAAGCAAACTTTAGAAAGTGGCCGCTTATATCCGTTATTTTTTTAAAGCCAAGTAGAAGGGGAAAGTTTGGTTTTATTAATCTGTAGAATATTAACCAAATTTGTATTTAGCTTTGCAGTGTTATTTCAGCATCCTTTCTTTCATCGACTATACATACTTTGATCTCTCCCATTCTTTTTTGAAGCAGCTATCCCAACCTGCTTGTTCCCTCAGTAATGAGTTAAGTAAATTTTGACACAGGTAACAGTGGGAAAACATACACACATACAGACAGACAACCACATCAGGACAGATGTTAGTTCTCAGAAACTGCACAGTCTAAACTAGTGTTTCTCACCTCTGGATACCCATTGAAATCATGTAGGGTGCTTTAAAAAAATACTGATGCCTGGATCCCTCTCAGAGATTCTAAATTTGTCTGGCAAGGGGTCTACTCATCTATTTTGAAAAGCTCCCCAGGTAATTCTAATACATACCCGAGTTTGAAAACCAAGTGTTTAAACCAAGAGTTCTCAAACTTCGATGCATATTATAGTAAGCTGGGAGCTTTTGAGATTCTGGATGCCCAGGCTATTCTTCAGACCAATCAACCTAGAACCTCTAGAGGCAAGACCCAGACATCAGCATTTTTTAAAGCTCCTTGGGTAATTCTGTGAAGCCATGACACATACAATGTCCTGGATTCTGGCCAGTTCACCTCAATGTTTCTCTTCCTAAGGATAGAATATAGAGGCTGGGGTGGGAGAAGATGCTTACACCTTGAAGATGGCCAATGTCTGGCACAGCATGTGTGCTCAACAAAGGTTTTTACCCATTTCATGTGGCTCCAGAAGGCATCTT
>NW_011888831.1:8296280-8299120 GCF_000151845.1 Pteropus vampyrus
TTATTTATCTCAAGCCTCATAAACTGTTATAGTTTCTGTAAGAATAAAAAGATATTCGAGTCATATCTCTTTTTATATTTTATTTTATTTTTTTAATTGAAGAAATGATTTAAATTACCCCTGCCCCCATCTACCTTCCCCTTCCCCCCTTGAGTCATATCTGTGGGAGGTAACTGAATTCTGATTAAAGCAAAGGTGGCTGGGGCAGAAACGAAGCAGATGTTGAAGCCCTTTTGTTTGTTACCTCACTCTGGTCTGCTCTGATCGTCTGTCCCCCACCCCCTCCTCCTAACCACTCCTACCTTAAGAAGGCTGGGCTGAGCCCGCCCTGAGCACCAACTTCCCAGGACAGTCTTGCACTCCACCCCCTGCCTAACTGGACCCTAATGCTCAAGTTCATACATATCTTTAGAACTTAGACTCACGAAGTTAGAGCTTAAGCAAACTTTAGAAAGTGGCCGCTTATATCCGTTATTTTTTTAAAGCCAAGTAGAAGGGGAAAGTTTGGTTTTATTAATCTGTAGAATATTAACCAAATTTGTATTTAGCTTTGCAGTGTTATTTCAGCATCCTTTCTTTCATCGACTATACATACTTTGATCTCTCCCATTCTTTTTTGAAGCAGCTATCCCAACCTGCTTGTTCCCTCAGTAATGAGTTAAGTAAATTTTGACACAGGTAACAGTGGGAAAACATACACACATACAGACAGACAACCACATCAGGACAGATGTTAGTTCTCAGAAACTGCACAGTCTAAACTAGTGTTTCTCACCTCTGGATACCCATTGAAATCATGTAGGGTGCTTTAAAAAAATACTGATGCCTGGATCCCTCTCAGAGATTCTAAATTTGTCTGGCAAGGGGTCTACTCATCTATTTTGAAAAGCTCCCCAGGTAATTCTAATACATACCCGAGTTTGAAAACCAAGTGTTTAAACCAAGAGTTCTCAAACTTCGATGCATATTATAGTAAGCTGGGAGCTTTTGAGATTCTGGATGCCCAGGCTATTCTTCAGACCAATCAACCTAGAACCTCTAGAGGCAAGACCCAGACATCAGCATTTTTTAAAGCTCCTTGGGTAATTCTGTGAAGCCATGACACATACAATGTCCTGGATTCTGGCCAGTTCACCTCAATGTTTCTCTTCCTAAGGATAGAATATAGAGGCTGGGGTGGGAGAAGATGCTTACACCTTGAAGATGGCCAATGTCTGGCACAGCATGTGTGCTCAACAAAGGTTTTTACCCATTTCATGTGGCTCCAGAAGGCATCTTCGGGGGAGAGTGGTTTGGTATTGCAGGGCCCTGGTCTGGGGTGTCCTTTCCATAGAACCTGGCTGCCACGGTGCCAGGCATAAGGACGGAGCATTCTCAGAGTCCAGCGAGCCATTACTTTGCTTTTCCAGAAAGAGGCCCTGCAAAGGCCCACAGGGACTCAGGTCAGCAGGGCTGGGGGCGCTCCATGTGTCAGAGCCTGAACAGAAATCTCATTAGGGAGTTCCTCATGTGCTCCCCGCCCCCCGCAACCCCTCCCCCCCCAGTTTAGAACCTTCTGAGAGCTCAGGCTCCCGCTGCAGAAGGTGCAAGAATGGAGAGTAGATCACGTTGACTTAACAAAGACCTAGCGAATTTACTTTTCCTCTGACTTTAATTTGAAATTTTTCAACTTTCAGGAAAGTTGTCAGAGAAAAATGAATACTCATATACCCAGCATCCTAGATTCACCAATTGTTAGCATGTTGTTAATTTGTTTTCTCTGCATGTGTGTGTGTGTGTGTGTGTGTGTGTGTGTGTGTGTGTGTGTGTGTATACACACTCATTTTTTGTGGGCCTATTTAAAAGTTAGTTGCTGACATTATGACACTTTATTCTTAAATACTCGACCATTCCTAAGAGCAAGGATATCCACCTACGTACCCACAATACAGTTATCATTTGTGGGAAATTTAACATTGTCTCAATGTATTATCTCATGTACATTACATATGCAAATTTGCCATTATTTGTATAGCTTTTCTTTTTGATCTTGGATCTAATCCAGCATTACACATTACATTTAGTTGCTGTGTCTCTTTAGTCTCCAATCATCTAGAAGGATTTTCAACCCTTTTTTTTTGCCTCCTTAATGACATTTACATTTTTGATTAATTCAAACCAGTTACTCCAGAGAATGCCCCTCAATTTGGATTTGCCCATGTTGATTGTCTAGCCCTTTGAGGTAGTACAATTTAAATCCAGATTAAAAAGAGGTGGTGAGGAAGGGCGCAGAAGGGGAGTTCTGTCATGTTTGTTTTTCCACTCCAAAACTCATTTAAAGTACCTACCCTTGGTGCCCGCTCCTTGAGCCTCAGTCTTCCTACCTGCAAAGCAGCCGGCAAGTGGGGTGTGCAGGAGATAGGGGAGCACCACAGGATGGAAGGGCTTGTCTGTGTGGGGCAGAGTGTCTACTCCTTGGCACCTGTCCCCAGAAGTGGGAGAAGGCATCAGGCCTCGGTCTTGCTGGCTCTGAGAATGTGCTGTGGGCCGTGTGGCTGTCTGTGTAGTGTATGGTGAACCCTGCCACCTGGGAACAGCGTGAGGAGACATGGGTCCTTGCTCCATGGCTGTGGCCACATCATCCTCTCAGATCTTTGCACAGCTACCCTCTCATCCTTTAAGTTTCAGCACAAATGTCACCCCCTCAGAGAAACCTTCCCTGACCACTCATCTCAAGGAACCGCCTTCTCACCTAGTCCCTGTCACTGTCATAATGCCCTGCTCATTTCCTTCAAAGCATACATAGTCTTAATCGTCTTGGTGTGTTGTCTTTCTCCCCTCCGCCATTGGACTGTAAGCTC
>NW_011888831.1:8300830-8302543 GCF_000151845.1 Pteropus vampyrus
GGGGGGGTCCCAGGCTGGTTATCGAGTCACCCCAAGACTTTGATTATCAGCACAGCACTCACGGGCAGGAAGAGCTCTGAACAAGTCCCTGCCTCAGTACCTTGCCTACGCCCACCGTACTGGTTGGACAGAAAGGGCTCTTTGGACTACAAGGGCTGGGAAGCTGAGCATCTTCTCAACTCCGCCCTGGACCTTACCTCCAGAACCCATTTCACGACAGCCGCCTTCACCACACCCAGCCTGGTCTTCTTTCTGTGCTACGACTTGGAACATTCTTGTTATCCTCACGGGAATTTTTAATCCAGGCCGAAAGGACCCCTGAGATGGGTGGGAGGGCTGGCACTCAGGCCAAGGCATGTCAGGACCTTTATCTGCTGCAGTGAACCTTAGCGGATGCCCGGGAGGCAGCTGCACCTCAAACCTGAATTTATAGGCAGATGCTCAGCTAGATAGTGATATGGGAAAGTCTCCTGAGGACACACTAACCCACATTCCTTTAGATTTTCCATTCCTGATCTCAAGTTCCATGTCAGAAAGCGCGGTTTCATCTTATCTTCTTGCAAAAGCCTCTTCACAGACATACATTTAGTTTTTATTCCCTTGGCTCAGTGGAAGGCGACCTTAAACAATATTTCTTCTACTTCCTTAAAATTGCTACTGGAAACCTCATCCTATTTACCGTCTTCTTGTAGGCTTTGATCCAATACATTCTTTTTAGGATTTTGCACCAGAAAAAAAAAGTCCATCCTGATGAAATGATATTCTTCTCTCATCAGATGATAAGAATGGGAGCATGAGTACTCCTCGATTTCCCTTTTTGATAGGTAGAAAACAGCACCAATGGTGAATCTATAATAACTTTCATTTTAGTTATTTACCTCCTTTTGCTGTATGGTTTATTTGGATTTTATTAGTTCAACTGTGAATGTGTCTTTTATTGTAAACAATTTCACAGCTGTCAGTAACAACAACAAAAACGAGTGTGGATTCAGTTAAGGAGAATCTATTTGGAAGGATTATTCCAAGGAGAGGGAGAAACTATTGCAGCAGGAGGAGGGGACCACTGCGACAGGCTCTGGCGCAAGATCTTCGGGCTTCTCAAGGGTTAGCAAAAGGGGTTTTCTTTACGGGGAGGAATAAACAAAGCTAGAATGAACCAGTGTGGAGAAGTGAGATGACAGGGTCATTGGAAATAGTTGAGAGAATGTTTTAGGCTGAGGCCAGTCTGTGCTCGATGGCTGTTAAGAAGGGGCTGAATGCTGACTCAGGCAAGGGGGAGCCAAAGTTCACAGACCTGGAGGGAGAAGAAAAGCCTAATCGAAGTTTGGTTAACAAGCATTTTGTTCTGGTTGATCACAGGGACCAGCAGTTCGAGGAGGAGCGGGAATTTGGAGGATGGGAAGCGTTGATTCCCAGGTCTCCCTTTGCCTAGACTGTACCCTTGCCGGGTGCAAGGCCTGCCTCATCCATCGCTCCGCCCTGCCCAGTCCTGACCTTGGTCAGTGTTTGTTGACCAGCCAAATGAGAGCCTTCCTGGAGTCCGGAGCAGGCCTCTCTGGGAGGTCTAGGAACAAGCAAGCCTTCCCTGAGGGTTCCCCAGCTCCTGGCTGGGACCTCTACCTGCTGCATGAGGGGCTTCTAGCTCCCCGCTTTCCCTAAGAGGGTCCCCAGCTCCCAGCTTTTCCCCCCCTTCTATGAAGAATCCTAACACCC
>NW_011888831.1:8302593-8312998 GCF_000151845.1 Pteropus vampyrus
AAAGTCCATCCTGATGAAATGATATTCTTCTCTCATCAGATGATAAGAATGGGAGCATGAGTACTCCTCGATTTCCCTTTTTGATAGGTAGAAAACAGCACCAATGGTGAATCTATAATAACTTTCATTTTAGTTATTTACCTCCTTTTGCTGTATGGTTTATTTGGATTTTATTAGTTCAACTGTGAATGTGTCTTTTATTGTAAACAATTTCACAGCTGTCAATAACAACAACAAAAACGAGTGTGGATTCAGTTAAGGAGAATCTATTTGGAAGGATTATTCCAAGGAGAGGGAGAAACTATTGCAGCAGGAGGAGGGGACCACTGCGACAGGCTCTGGCGCAAGATCTTCGGGCTTCTCAAGGGTTAGCAAAAGGGGTTTTCTTTACGGGGAGGAATAAACAAAGCTAGAATGAACCAGTGTGGAGAAGTGAGATGACAGGGTCATTGGAAATAGTTGAGAGAATGTTTTAGGCTGAGGCCAGTCTGTGCTCGATGGCTGTTAAGAAGGGGCTGAATGCTGACTCAGGCAAGGGGGAGCCAAAGTTCACAGACCTGGAGGGAGAAGAAAAGCCTAATCGAAGTTTGGTTAACAAGCATTTTGTTCTGGTTGATCACAGGGACCAGCAGTTCGAGGAGGAGCGGGAATTTGGAGGATGGGAAGCGTTGATTCCCAGGTCTCCCTTTGCCTAGACTGTACCCTTGCTGGGTGCAAGGCCTGCCTCATCCATCGCTCCGCCCTGCCCAGTCCTGACCTTGGTCAGTGTTTGTTGACCAGCCGAATGAGAGCCTTCCTGGAGTCCGGAGCAGGCCTCTCTGGGAGGTCTAGGAACAAGCAAGCCTTCCCTGAGGGTTCCCCAGCTCCTGGCTGGGACCTCTACCTGCTGCATGAGGGGCTTCTAGCTCCCCGCTTTCCCTAAGAGGGTCCCCAGCTCCCAGCTTTTCCCCCCCTTCTATGAAGAATCCTAACACCCCTTTCTCCTCCCCCTCACCTAGAGGGTGCCCTGCAGCACTACTGGTTCCTGCTCCCACCTAGTTCCCTCCCCAGGTGGGAGCTAAGCGAAGCAGGGCCCCCTCTGCATGTTTGCCGGGCCTGACCTCCCACAGGTGACCACACCTTCCTGCTTCCAGGACCCTCTCTCAACTTGTCTCTTTCTCTATTTCTATTCCTGTGCTCACTCTCTGTCTCTGTCTTTCTGTGCCTCTATGTGTAAGTCACTTTCTGACTCTTTGTACCTACCTCTCCGTCTCTGTCTCTCTGACTTCATCTCTGTCCCTGTCTAGCCGATCTTTCTCTCTCCCCCTTTCCCCCTCCCCTGTCTTTCTCTCGTTTCTCTCCATCTTATCTCTCTTTGGCCTTCTAATATCTCTAGTCTCCGCACAAGGAGGCCTTCTAGTCGGACCCAGGTCTCAGCAGGCGCCAGACAACAAGAGCTGGCTGAGGAAGGGACAGATGGAGTATCAGCTATGCACAGGCACTTTACATATCTGATCTCTAATCACCACCCTACTCCACCCTACCCCATCCTGTCTACTTAGATGAACCTTGCCAGGTAGGTACTATTATACCCATTTTACTGACGAGGTAGCTGAGGCTCCGATAGCAGTTAAATCGCTTGCCCAAACGAGGACTCAGGACTACAGTGTGCAGAGCTGGAATTTTAATGTGCACCTGTCTGATGCCAGATACCTCAGATAACCAGCTGTGTCTACTTCTCATAAAGCTCCTCAGGTTCCCCAGGCCTCTCCACACTTCCCTTGCCCCAGCAGCCTGGGAGAAAGGACCAGAAGGACTCATTTGCCCTGAGGGGTTTACATAGCTTCAGAGACAGCTCATTTGAGCATCTGCATCACTGGAGGACAATCCTTTACCCCAAGGAATGAAACTAATATTCCAGGAGCAGGGTGTGGCCTGGACTGGGGAGAGGAGAATTTCCCAGCCAAGCCCTGCTAGCCGTGAACATGAGCTCTGACTTGGGCATAGAGGGTCCCCAAACCATAGTCTTTTGGTTGGGTGGAGGAGGCAGGGGGCACAGAGCCCCCCAGCGTGGAATTGTACGGAGTGGTTAAAAGGTGTTCCTCAGAAAGGAGGTCCTCTGCAAGGGACCCCGGGAAATGCATCAAGGAAAGACAAGCCGGCTTCTTGGCTGCAAGACTTCTGAGAGCCCGTGCACCTCTGGGACTGCCAGCAGGGAGGTGGAGGCAGTTGGCCAACATTCTTTGCTCTTAGAACTCTTCATGCACCAGCATCTTTGTTGCAGAAATGCAGAACTGACTGGTTCTGTGAGTAGACCAGACTGTGGTATGAAACTTGTTTCAAGTGTAGCTGCCACCTCTTCCTCACAGGAAGTAGAATGTGGCCCTGTGATAACAGTGTAGAGTTTGGTCAACTGCTGTTACACAGGAACCGAAAGGCTGTGGCTACGTACACAGTCGTATGTGAGTCTGCTCCCTCTGTCTACTAGCCAGGCTCCCTGTGCCACGCAACTCTAAGGGGCACTCTTCTCATCATAGTCCATTGGAGTGGCACCTCTGGAAGTTGTGCAGTGCACAACCTGTGCAGCCAAACATGTATTCCTGGTCGCAGCCTTCATCGTGGTTATTTGACTGTTGCAACAGCCTCTCTGTTGACTTTCTGTTTCCAAACTGCCACCTCTGGTGTTTCCTGCAATCCTCTTCTGTGTCACCTCTCCACGTCCTTGCTCCCCTCAGCCATCTGCCAGAGCAGTCTACAAGTTCCCTCAGCTGAGCAGGGGCCCTGGGGGTGCAGTCCTGCCTCTGAGATAGATGGGCTCTATGGTCTTGGGCAAATCAGTTAACCACTGGGGCTAACGTCCTCGTTTGTAAAATCAGGATAAAACACCCATAGGTTATCGTTTTCTTTATCACAAGATACTGAGCTTCAGGAGGCCAGAGGCTGTCTCATTCATCTCATGTCCCCCCGTGTGTGGCACATACTAGGTCCTGGTGAATGTTTGTGGAGTAAATGAATGTGTGTCACTTTGACCAAAACCTTTCTGCAGCTTCTCCTCTCGTGCTTGATTGGTTTACCCAGGATTCCCCCTAACACTGCCTGCCCTGCCTACTTCTAGGCCTTTGCCTATACTGTTCCCTCTCCTAGAGTTCCATCTGCTCAATCTGTACCACTGACCATCTTGGGGACAGCTCAGCTGCCACCCCAGAACCCTTCCCAGCCCTCTCCCCCAACCAGAAGCAGCCTTCTCCTTCCATAGCCATTCCTCCCGCATGGCCCTGAAACCTCAGTCTGATAGGGGTCATTGGTGTTCCAATGGGGCCCCTCTGTTCTAGGCAGAGGAGGGGTTGGCACATTACTGTATCCTCTTGGGGTTTCCTGAGCCTGCAGTGCAAAGCAGGGCTCAAGACGGGAGGACACAGAGTGGATTGGAAATTGGTGGCAGCCAAAGTCCCCTTTCCCGCCTTCCAGTCACCCCCAGCCCTCTCAGGTGACCTTCACGAAGGGAAGAAATCCTGGGCAGGGCACTGGCCTGCTGCCTCTCCAGGCACAGATCCAGGCTGGGCTGGGACAAACCAGTTTGCTAAGTCCTGACTTGGGGTGTGGGGATGAGACACTTCAAGTTCAAGTTTGGGGTCGATTGAAAAGTTAGTCTTTGGGTCTGGTGGAGAAGTAAGCACATTGCTGACTTGTGTTTGATGCCTTGGCTTACTGGGCTCTCTATAGTTAAAAAATAAAAAGTCCATTTAAAATGCTTATGTCAGAACCTGGCCTGTGGTAAGTGGTCATTGTCTGCTGTCCGTGGGAAGAGATAGTGTGGCTTCATGCTGAGAGTGAGGACTTCGGCATCAGGTAGGCCTGGGTCTGAATCGTGGCTGAATCCCTTCCCAGTGAGACTTTGGGCAAGTCATGTCATCTCTCCAGACGTCCATCTCCCGTCCATGAGGTGGGCATGATCCTGGTGCCCTCCTCAGGCTCGTCGTAAGGATTCAGAGAGGTAAAGTAGGAGCCCTTAGTATTAGTTAGAATGTGTTGGAGACTGACAGCAAGATGGAGCTCTAGAAACGGTGGCTATAAATATTACTGCTTCACTTCGATTTTCTGGCAAAGAATCATTAATTTCTTGGACCTCTTCATATTCTCTTGCCTTCCACGACTGGCAGTAGCAGGTGGCTTTCTCTCCGGGACTAATATTTCACAGAAACAAAATTGTGAGTTGTTTTTTTTTTTTAAATCACTTCACAGGAGTTATCACACACAACTAGAGAAGAACAGCATTGTAAATCCTGGCTGGGTCATGTGCTGAAACCCCAACCACCCACAGCCCCCAACCCACAACCATATATACTCGTGGCCTTCTCACTCATGGACCCCCTTACCCACACCCCCAACATACCCCCAGTGCCCATGGACCCCTCCATACCCATGGACCCCCATCATCCATGGGCCCCTACCTACCTTGGACCCTTACCTACTGCCCCCAAGTCCCCATGGCTCCCCCACCAACCTCACAGCCTCCTCTACCCGCAGCCCCACCTGACCGATAAATAACCTCAAGGCCATCCGCCACAGAGGAGCAGGTGCACAGGTGAGGCAGGAAAGCACCTCCCCCCACGCAAGCCTGAGCCTGGCCTTTGACTCAGATCATCCCCTGTCCACACCTCCGTCCTCTTTACCATACACAGATAAGGACCACCTCCGGGTTACTGAGCCCTGCTGTGACCTAAATGTTCAAACAAAAATAAATGGGTGCAGGACCGCTCAAGGTTTAGTATGCTCATGTCCCTCAGGACTGTCAAAGACGGTGATGAGACTTGGCCAGGGAACCCTTTCTTCCCTTCAGGAGCATCTGAGAGAACTGTTGCCAACATCCTCGGTCCTTCCTATTCAGAGCATGGGCTGTGGGTATCATTACCTGGGAGCTCATTAGAACTGCAGCATCTGAGGCTGGACCAGACCTACTGAATCTGAACTTGCATTTTAACAAGACCCCGAGTGACTCGTTCGCATGCTCGTTAAAGCCTGAGCCACACTCTTGCAGGTCACTGGGTCTCCACCCTGGCTGCATGTTGGAATCACCTGGGGGAACCTTAAAAACAGTGATGCCTTGGTCCCACATCCAGATCCAGATTTAATTAGTCTGGAGTTTGGCCCGGACGTGGAGAGTTTTAAAAGCTCCTCAGATGACTTTAACTGCAGAGAGGTTTAACTGCTCTCGGTCTTATTGCTGGACTGAGAAGGTGGCTGCTAGCCAGCACATGGATGGGTGAACATTAGGTTCAGGAGTATCCGCTTGGAAATGTGCAGGGAAGCATTTAAGGCCGTGGAACTGCCCCAGGGAGGCACAGGGACAACAAGGCACTGACGCAAGGTCCCACTGGCTGGTTGCAAAGCCTGACCCAGGACTTAGTTTCCTGACACTAACCCCAGACTCTCAGAGTTGCTACCTCCACACCAAATCCTTGACAATTCTCCTTCCTGGACCTCCACCTCTGCCTTGGTTCTTGAACCAAAACCTTGTCTGAGTTCTGATCAGTAGGCTGCCTCTGCTCTGCTCTGTGCTGGTCTCTGGCTCAGGGCTCCAGCAGACTAACCCTGCAGCCAGTGAAGCTTAATCCACCGAAGCCAGAGTGTTAACACATTGTAACCATGAGCTTCATCCCACTCTGTGATGAATACCAGCTGGGAGGCAGCTCAATTCAGTGGCGAGCCAGTCACTCCAGGCAGGCTACTCTGAGCCCTAGCCCTGCCACTTGTCAGCTGTGCTGCCTTAAACTGATCCTTTAGCCTCTCTGAGCCCCAGTTCCCGCTTCCATAAGCTGGGCACAACAGCACTCCCTTGCTTCAGATTGGTGTGCAGACTGAGATAATGAAGGTGTTGAAGCCCCAAGCAGTGCCTGGCACGTGGTGGGCACTAGATCAGAGTTAGGGTTCCTGAGAGCTCTTGGCATGGTTCTCAGCTGGCTCAGGCCTCTCAGGCCCCTGCAGCAGGAACACCCCGAACATCCTGGGCCGGAAGCAGCCAGCACATACCTTTCTCCTCTGCCAGACTCGCAGGCTCAACTGTTGTCCTGTGTGTGTGTGTGTTTCGTGGCTGCAAAGGAGACCTGTGCTGTCACTATGGTGGCTCCCCAGCCTTCCTGGGCCAATCAGACAGCAGCAGTTGGCTACACTGGCCACAGTTGGTAGCACTCTTCCCACTGCATGGGCCCACTCATGACAGAGCAGTCGTTACTGTCATGGCTATTTTATTTTTATTCCTCCCCCTGAGAGGCCAGAATCGAAGGGAAACATCAGCTCTGCTGCCTTGTCACAGAGAGCAGGGAAATGGGCAGGTGGCTGAGTTGGGATATTCTCAGCCAGGGCCTGACAGGCCCAGAGTCCCAGTGTCTCAGAGGACAGGACCCATAGAGACTGTCTGGTGTAAACCTTTCATCTTACAGATGGGGAAACCGAGGTCACTGAGGGTTAAGGGCTTCCCCAAGGGTGAATCAGGGCTGCTGAAACCTGCTTCTCCTAGCTCTTGGGTCTGAGGTCTTTCCGCTGCCTCCTGTGACTGCTGCAGCCAGGAAGGAGTTGAGGCTAGTAGTCCAGAGTCCTCACTCTGAAGCCAGTGTTTCCATGTGTAATGCAGATCCCTGGGCCCCAGTGACTGACTCAGCCTCTAGGGTGGACCTGGGGATCTGCATCCTTAGCAAGCTCACCTGACCAAAGTTCTGGAAATCACTGCTGTGGACTCTCCTCACTGGTCCCAAAGCCCAGACCTGTGCTCTGGGTCTGTCCTCACCTCTCCTGCATCAAAATTCACTGCTCAAGAATCCCAGCCCCCAGTGAATCTGCTTTCACTTAAAGCATCACTTATCTGGCATACCTGTCAACAGTGGGTTCCAGATGAAGGAGACAGAGGTGGTGGCTTGTCATGGAGCTCATGCACCCTGGACTCAGACTGCAAGGGACTGATTCCCACATCTGCCACTCCCAATTGTGTGTCCCCTGCATGTTTCTTCACCTGTCAATGCCTTTGTTTCCTCTCCTGTAGGATGAGAATGATGATGCCTCCCTTCTAAGGTGTCGTGAGGATCATGTGAACTGGTATAAATAAAATGCTTAGGCTAGTAACTAGCACATAGTATAGTCTATATAAATGTTCACTATTATTATGCCCATTTTACAGCCTGAGAAAGTTATGCTGAGAGAGGTTAAGAGTCTTTTCTAGCATTGCAGAGCCACTAAGTGGCACAGTTGGTTGGAGCTTTGTCCTTGTCCCACATAACCTCTGCCTGGTGACTACGGCCTTCCCACGCTTGCTGGCCAACTTCAGCTCTGCTGGGGGGTTATGGATTGGTGAGGAAAGACCTTCCACACCCCTCCATTCGCTCATATACTCACTCTCACACTCTGGGGTTAGTATTAAGTCCGAATTTCATGAGCTCAGGAGGCAGAGTCTCTGGAAACCAGATGTCCATACAGAGCTACTGGAGCTCAGCTTCTTTTTGTCCCAAAAGTCCCCACTCTCAATCTTAAAAGCTCAATTTTTATTATGCCAATGTCCACATATACTCAAAGCTTATTTTCATTTTCTGGAAGAAATTACTCTTTAAATCTCTGCAGTTTCGAACATCGGCTCTCCTGGTCCTCGTGTCAACAGGTCGCTTCCTTGTCCCGGGAAGGGAGTTAAGGCCAAGTGTCCTAGTATTCAGAAGGCTGATCCTTTGCAGTACTCCCCTCCCGCCCCACCC
Source organism: Pteropus vampyrus (assembly GCF_000151845.1). NCBI lineage: Eukaryota > Metazoa > Chordata > Mammalia > Chiroptera > Pteropodidae > Pteropus > Pteropus vampyrus. Next base: position 8,310,309 of record NW_011888831.1, read on the forward strand.
CCCGTCTTTCTCCACTTAATTCTCTTCTCGGAGTGGTTCTGTTGGAATTAGGAGGTTGGGCCCCGCATCCAGCTGACACCCTCAGAATGGGCGCCGAGGAACTGAGTGAGGCCATTCGAGCCTGCGGAGGGCCTGGCACAGGGCCCGATGGGCACTGTGCTCCCCTCTCCCCGCTGCCCACCCCTCTCCCTCTCAGTGGCCTGGGGAAAGGCAGCTCCATTACCACTCTTTTTCTCTTCTTTCATCCCTGCTGCGACAGAATCTGCCCTAAGCGGTCAGTGCCCATTCTAATGAAGGTAACTGAATGCCCGGGCAGCTGAAACCAGCCCTTTGCAAAACAGCAAGGGAGGGCTGCCCTTGAGGGCAGAGTGTGCCAGCTCTTGTTTGCCCTAGACTGGTATTAGAGATGGGCTGGGCCCTGCAGAGGGACCCAGGAAAAAGAACAGGACAGAAAGCAGGTTTATTTGGGGCGAGCTGGGCTGGCTCATTGTAGTTTATACTTAGTGCTTTCAGGAGTTGGAAAGGCAAACAGTAGATCTGGGTCACAAGGGGGTAGGTGGGGGAGGAGGTGGTCAGATTAACCAGGATTCTGATGCTAAGTGGCTGGGGCTCAGGACTCTGGGCTCTGGACTTGAGACCCTTCTGATCAGAGCTTCTCTTTCCCTTCTTCTCTCCTTCCGCTCTCCCCCTAACCCCCTTCCCCAGCTCAGAACCCACAGCTGCAAAGCTGCCCAGCTGCCCTTGGGCAGATACAGGTCACCACTGTACAGAGCTCCTGTCCCTAGACTTGAGAGGCTTATGGCAGAGTGGAAAGGGCTCTGGGGTCAGGCAGGCCTGCAGCCAAATCCTGGCTCTGAATGTCCTTGAACAGGTAACTTAATCTTCGTGAACCTCAGCTTTCTCATCTGTGAAATGGAGAAAGTAATGCATAATCAAGGATCCAGATTTTATGGGACCCGAAGCTCTTATAGCATGTGGAATGAGTCATCTGTAAGATAAAGGATCTCAATGTATCTTACTTTTGCAAATTTTACAAAACACGTGACCACGTGAGCACACTGGCAGGGCCCCTCCTTAGCATGTGAGGGCCCTAGAAGTTTAAGCTTCATTAGCTTCACGGAAAATCCATTTGTGTACACATCTACCTGGTAGGACTGTGAAGGATATAATGAGCTAGTATTTACAGAGCTCCTAGAACAGTGCCTGGCACAGAGTAAGACCTTCGTGTTAACTTTTACTTTTGTTAACTCTCAGAGTTGTATTATATGTATGCAGCGTTGCGCATCTAGCACTAAGTACAGTGCTGGCAGATGCCGTGCCCTTGATATGTTCACTTGTTAGCTCACCTTGTAATCAGTGCTTATGATGGGCCAGGTGCTAAGCTGGGGGTCAAATGGTCCCTCTTAGAGCTTTCGGTCTTGGGGAGGAGTAACCAGGCCATCAGTTAATCAAATAGACAATTTCAAGTGCAGTGGTAACGATATAAGAAAACTAGGTGACATCTAAGGGAAAGAAAAATGAGGAAATAATTTCAACTTGGGATAAAAGGAAAGACCTCTATTAAGACATTTAAAAAGGGAAGAATTTTTATCATTCTAATTTCTGCTTTGCTTATAGTTTCTGCATGTGCACCTATAAGGCAGTGTGTCATACTGACATTAACAGCAATTACTATGTCCAACTGAAAGCTAAGCAAATATTATCTCATTTGGTCCTCTCAAGAACTCTGAGGTGGGAGCATGGAAACCTAGGTGGTAGAAGTGTTTTCACTCTAGCTGACTTATGTACCAAATACACACATAACTGGGATTTAAACCTCCACTGACAACCTTAAAGCCCTTTCAAGTAAACCACGTGGCTGACAAGAGGCACAGATGCCCTTGCAGGCTTATGTAACCTCATGACCTTCTCAGAGGTCACACTGCCACTACTACCAAAGTGATTGTGACCTTCCTGGGGCAGCAGAGTCCAAGAGCAGTCTCCCAGACTTGGAACGCCCTCCTGGTGTCCGCAGGCACCTGCATTGATCCAGTGCCCAAGGCCACAGACACCAGTCCTCTCCTGGTTTTCTGGTCTACCCTCTTGGCTCACTTGTTCCTGGAAGGGTGATTGGTGTTCTGTTCCTTGCTACCTTGGAGGTCTGGAGGCACTCTCAGTGAGAGGCACAAGATACACTCAGACCATGAAGACAAAGGTCAGAGTTCAGAAAACAAAAAGCGAAGCAGGAGGAGCCCAACTGTTGGGCCCAGAAAACCACAGTGGGCTAATAAACTTATCCCTGGGCTTCCAGACAGTCTGGCAGAGGCGGGCATTGGGCGATGCAGAGCTTCCGTGATCCAACAGAGGGAAGCAGGCACACAGCAGATGGGCCGGAGTGGGGTAGGGTGGAGGCTAACACTCCTTCAGCTCCTATGTGCCACCCACTCTGCTTGAAACCTGTTATTGGGGGGTCCTTATAACAGTCTTGTGTGGTAAGTACTTTTATCTCCATTCCACAGATGTGAACACTGAGGTTCAGAGAGGTAAACGAACTTATTAGGGTTCTTATCCCTGAACCTGACAGAAGTTTATGAGGATGGGCATGATGGCGGAGACCATGGGCCACGTAGTAGATGAGTTTTCTATAGAAGTTTTAAAATCAATTTTATTGTTTTTAGATAGAGACACTTTTCATATTTCTTTTAGCCTTT
>NW_011888831.1:8314463-8320879 GCF_000151845.1 Pteropus vampyrus
GGTATATACATAAATCAGGGCAACCAGTGAGATGGCTGTGCATTTATTCAAGGCAGAGATGGTGACAAGGATGGAGACAAGAGAGGAAGTGGGACCGACTGAAGCCGACATGGACTTGCCGACATGGGGTGGAGGAAGGACAGTCAGCAAGGACAGCCCAAGGTTCTCACCTGAGCACCTGGGTGAATGTTGGTGTCAGTTGCTGAGCTGGGCAGTGGGGACTAGGGGAGGTAGCAGGCTTGGAGGGAAATGTAGCAGTTCCGTGGTGGACATGTTGCTTGAAAGGCCTGATGGAAGTTCAGGTGAAGATGCCCACACGTGGTGCAGTCCAGACCTGCCTTAGATTGGATGCCCTCCTCTCATCTGCCAAAAGTGCCACTGCAGCTGACCCCCACACCCAGCCCCCCGGGGGGCCAGGGACCTACCTGGCTCAAGATTACAGGCCCTACCTGAGGGTAGCCTTGTCCCAGGACTGGTCCATGTGGGAATAAATCCCCTTGCCCCTTTTTGAGACCACTCTGAAGGGGTCCTGAGGCCTTGTGACACTGCATCATAGTTCATCTCTCCCTCTGTCCCATCGTGCTTCCCTCATGCTGTCGTGGGGGGCGATTCCTAAGATATTCCCCAATAAATTTCCTCCACAGGTGATTGGATACAGTAGTCTGGAGGTCAGCAGAGAGGTCCAGGCTGGAAATAAACATTTGCGAGGCATCAAGGTTTGATGAAATTTAAAGCCATGAGCTAGACGAGAGGCCCCCTCCCCTCCTCACATAAGCACCGAGGGGGAAAAAGAGAAGGAAGGAGGGCTGAAGCACAGAGTCTGGCAACATTTAGAGCTGACGAAGGGGCGTGGGAGCCAGCGATAGCGGCGGAGAAGTCACTCCTGGGGAGGCGGAAGGAAAGCAGGAGGGTGGCACCCTAGGGGCCAAGCTAAGAAAGTGTTTCAAGGAGAGATCACTGGGTCAGGATGAGAGTTTAGGTAGGATGAGAGTCCGTGACACTCTAGTTTATTCATTTCTATCCTGTGGTACTTCAGGAGGGGTTTTCAAAGCCAGGGCATAATCTGGTAAGGAGGGAAGCTAGCAGAGAAGGAGAAATTGAGAAGGCAGGTGGTGGGGTCCGGGGTCCGAGTAGAAGTGTCCATCTGTGAACCATGCATTGTGGCAGGAGGATGGCAGTTAAGGCACCTGCACAGGAGGGTGTGCAGACCTGGTGGAGGGGACAGGAGGCAGGTCTCTTCTGGTCACTTATATTAAGCCCAGTTGTCAGCTGTGAGTGAGCAGTGGGGAAGCAGTCCTGGAGATGAGGGCAGGAGAAAGGAGAACCAGCCTAGCCTGAGGGCTCCCAATTGGCAAACAGAAGTATGATTCAAACCCAGCCCCAGGCAACTCAAAAGCCTGGGCTCTGGGTTTCACTAGATGAAAAAAGCACAAGGAAAGACATTCCAAGCAGAGGGAACGGCAAAGGCATCGAGACATGATCTGTTTAGCAAGTAATAAAAGTAGTAACAGTAAAATATGTGTTGAGCTATTGCTGCGCTAAGTACTCTTCACGCATTATCTCATTTAACACCCTCACCCATAACCATATAACACAGGTACAGTGGATCCTCATTTTTGTCAGATTCCGTATTTGCAAATTTGCCTACTTGCTAAAATTTGTCACCCGACCCCCCGCCCCCGATCAATACCGGCAGCGTTTCATGATCATTTGCAGACATGCTCAGAGGCTTGACAGTTTGGGTCGGCCAGCTGAGTTTGAACAAGACGTTATTACTCCTCCTCGTTTCCTCTCATACTGTAAACACGTGTCCTGTCAGCAGCCTTGTTAGTGCCATGTTTTTTGCATTTGGGGTTTTTTTGTTGGTGGTGGTGGTGGTGATTTTGCTTTTTAAAACGACCCCCAAGTGTGGTGCTAAAGTGCTGCCTGGTGTTCCTGAGTGCCAGACAACTGCAGTGTGCCTTTTAGAGAAAACACGTGTTCGGTAAGCTTTCTTCGGTGATGGCGCCGAGTGACAGCGCTGCTGGCTGAGTTCAGTGTTAATGGATCAGCAACATGTATTAAATAGCGTGTCTTCAAACAAACACACATAAAGTAAGGTTATGTATCGACTGGTTGATGAAAATGTTGTAATCAGAGACTTGCAGGAACGTAACCCCTAGGAGCAGTGGTTCAGCGTCCACTGATTCAGGGTTCACACAGTGGCTGCAGATAACAAGAAGTGACTATATGTAAGCTATGGGAGGTAGTCGGCTATGGAAGGAAGTCATAGAGCTGGGCTTGAACCTGGGCTGGCGGGGCACCAGAGCACTTCACGCTCATGAATGTGGCCTTGTGGTCTAGTGGGACGGCAGGGGACTTGTGCTGGAAGAAAGGTTTCATTTTTAGGGCACCCTGGGAGCAGTCCTTCCTCCTCCTGCACTGGCCTCCTCCGGGCTTAGGGCCTCTCCAGTGTCTACCTGAAAACAGCAGCTCTTTCAGTCCGCCTGGGCTGCAGCCACAGAGCCTTGCTGGTTTGTGGTTTTCCCCTAAGTGGAAGGAACACTGGCTCAGTGTTCTGGGGCCAGGCGCCTTTGGTTTCCCTTTGCAGAGCCCTGCCCTGGAAGGGGAGCCACAAAGGAGGCGAGTGTGTGTGTCTGAGACAGGAGGCCAGCTCAGTCTCCTAATGAGCCATCCTGTCTGCTGCTGCTGTTGCTGCTACTGCTGCCGCCTGTTTACTCAAGGGTGGCCTGGGCTATCCTGGGCGGGTCCAAGTGAGCTGTTGGCCCTGGGCCCCCCAGGAACCACCTCCAGGACCAGGCTGCCCAACCACTGTCTCCCTGGCCTTAACTGCCCACCCCTCTGCTTATCACAGTGCAGAGCCCACAGCCCTACTTCTGTCATTTATGGGACAGCTTGTTTGTTGTAGGTTTTGGGTGTTTTTTAATTCCAGTGTCACTAAGATAATTTAGGAAACAATTTTAAGGGACTGTGTTTGCTTTCAAAGTAGAGTTACAAGCCCTTCAGTATATATCTTCTGACCTGAAATAAGTTGTCTTCATTCACTACCAGCCTTGTCTAAAAGTTATTCTCTTCTTAGGAGGGGGATAAATTCTTGAGATTAATGACCTCCACCCTGGAGTGTCCCTCGCATAGGTCCTAATTGTAGGCTAAGAACAAGAATGCAGGGAGAGCACATAGGACGTGAGGAAGGGTCAGTGACTGGGGTGTCAGAGCTCAGAGGGCATCATGGGCCACATCCTGCTGGAGAGCCCCTGAGGACAGACCGTGGGCAGGCTGCTGTCCAGAGCAGCTCTGGGGACGGCTTGGGGTGACCCAGCAGAGAGCACAGCCCAACTGCCAAGCTATGGGGCCCAAGAAAGAGCCTGGGCTTGGAGTGAGAAGAGCTGGATGCGGGACCCCACAACCTTCCTTGACCCATTGTATATAGAAACTATAGCTTGAGGACATAGCTGTCAGGGCAGCTGAGACAGCATTTGGATCCCAGCATCTCAAGTGTAGAGTCTTGCTGGTGAGCTCACACACACACAGGTGTGCACATATGCTAATGACTAGAAGATCACCCAGCTTACTGCACACCCTGGTGTCCAATAGTGGTGCTGTGGGGAGAAGGCTTCACCTGACAGGTCATACTCGAGTGGGGTTTTGAAGAATGAATTGGAGTTGCCTAGTGGACAGAGAAGGCAAAATGTCTGATATTAAAACAACATCCTCAGTCTACTCCCAATCACTTCTCTCTTTCTGGGGTCAGCATGGATCCTGTGCCATTAACAAGCTTTCTCTTTAGGCCACAGTTTCCCAATTGTAAAATGGGATCCCTTCCAGCTTTTATGCACTGTGATTTCATGTCTATGTAGATCTAGATGATAATAATTTCTAAAAAGTTCTCATATTTGCAAAACGCTTTCCAAAAGCCTTTGATATTTTCTTTTAATGCAGATCCTAGTCTTAGAAAATTGGTCAGACTCTCCATTTGACTGAAGAGGAAACTGAGGGTCGGCAAGGTGAAGGGACTGGCCCTTTGCCAGTAAGTGAGAGCCAGGCCTTGCATCCAGGTCTTCTGACCCTGAGTTTGGGGTTCTCTCCACTGTTCCACATGACCTGTCACATACCCCAGAAGCCTAAAATCCCTCTGTGGGTTGCACATAAGCGGTCCTCGATGGACCACTCACATTGCCCAGGCCCTGCGTCAGACATTATTGCTGACAGAGGGCAGGAGAAGGAGTCAAGAGTGTGATATGTGCAGAGGATGCCAGGCCCCTGCCCTGAAGAAAAAGGTAAGTAAGCAGGAAGGGCCTGTGAGGGGCAGGAGGCAGGGCCTTGAGGATTGTCAGGCAGAAGCAGCTTTAGCAAGAGAGCAGGATAAAGTCCACAACAGCAAGCAGGAGCACGGTTACCCTTTCTGGAAGCAAAAATTGGTACCTGAATCCAGGGGGAAAATAGACCCCTGTCCCCAATGTCTCTCTGTCACCTGCTCTGCTTTGGTTTTCTTCAAAGCATGTGTCATGTGTATCATTTATTCATTTATTTGTTCATCGTCTGCCTTCCTTCACCAGAATGTAAATTCCGTGAAAACTGAGACCATGTTGATCACAGCTGTATGTCTGACACCTCAAACAAGGTCTGGCAGGTAGAAGGTCTTCATGAAATATTCATGAGTGAATGAATGGATGAATGAATGAGTGAGTGAACAAACGATGCCTTCACCTGTGATTGCTCCAGCTCCCACTGAAGTCGGCAAGCCTTCAGCAAAGTAATTGCCAAACTGCTGCTTCAGAGTCACCTGGGGATCTTTAACAACGGCTAAAACCTGGCTCGCACCCTGAATGTTTAGATTCAGTTGCTGTGGGGTACCACCCAAGTGTTAACATTTTTTAGTTCCCAAAATGAGTCTAGTGTGTAGTACAGTTTGTCACTGATTTATCATCCAGTCCTAAAAATAGGAGACACAGGCTTCCTGGTCTCCTATGGGAGGAGGTGGGGAGGGCGGGGGTGGTGTTTGTAGGAGAGGAGAGTTGTTTGTGCTGTTCTGGTATTGCAGTCACCTGATGTTACCAAGAGTAAAGGAAAAGGGACGTTTTTCCCAATACAAGTCAAAAGAGGACCATGTCTTACTTCCTCTTTGCCTGCCACCTCCTCATATTAGATGATTGAATGAGTCAGAGGAAACATGGGTTTTCTCACCATTTTCCCCTCTTGTTGGGTTTACATGAGTAAGAAAACCCATTGTTCATGTGTGCACGAGTTTTAAAAAATAGAGCTTGGCCTCTCTGAACACTGAGCCTGGGGCCAGAGTGGATAAGAACTGATCCCGCCCTGCCTGCACAGCCTCCAGCCAGATACTACGAGGAAACCCAGCCACAGGGGCAGACTGCTGAAGGCATCCTGGCTAGAGGACAGTCACCAGTCACCAACAACAGTGTGCTTGCCAGTGGAAAGGGGTCCCACTTCCCAGATGCGTACCTGGCTCCAGGATCTGTTCCTGGGCTGGCCCAGGGTTGTAGAATGGGAAGGGACCTTAATGATGGGCTGTCCAACAGCTTTCCAGAGGTAGGAATGGTCTCAGATGCCCTCCTCTTCCCAGGCCCGGTGTAGACCCCCTGGACAAGCCCTTGCTGGAGCGTAAGGGCTCTGGGATCCAGGCGTCTTATTAAGTGGGAGATTGGGTACAACTTTCTCTCAGGGTCAAGAGGCCGCCGAGATCCCAGGGTCCTGCCTATTTCCTTAGTACCTGTTTCCCTTTTTAAAGCCACTGCTTAAGTCATCAAAGGTTGAATTTGTCCTCTGGGGTGGAAAGCTGAGACTTAATGGTTGGGGTCGACATTCTCTGACTGTGGAGTCAAGGGATCTCTAAACAGGAGATACAGAGACAAATGTGTGTGGCAGAGTCTGAGCCAGCTGCATGGAGGGCTTTTCCACACAAAAAGCAGTAGCTGGTGATACTGAGGCTGGGCAGAAATAATGTCTAGTGTGTGACAAGATTTGACTGATACTGACAGTCTTGATTGATGACTGATGTCTGTCTTAGAAAGCACAAGGCAGATAGTCGTGAGGCCCAGCCCCAATCCTGGCTCTGCCACTAACTGCAACTGTGAGGAGAGAAGCCATTTCCCACCTCTGGGGCTCATTTCTCTGGGAAATGAGTCTATACTAGACTAGAACTTGAAACATTTTTAAAGTCAGAGAACCCTTTGTTCACATGAAATCTTATGTGAAAGTGTACGTGTAAAGCAGAAAAAAAGCAGAGCTATTCTTTTTGCTCACCCGGAGCACTTCCTTTTTACAGGGTTCCCCACACAGAACCATGAGAGTTCCAAGGAATCCAGTTTGAGAACCCCTGGACCAAATACTCTTTCTCCCCGTCTTCCCTAGTTCTGATATTATTTGTGCAACTGTTTTCTGTTTATTTGGCTAAT
>NW_011888831.1:8320929-8322978 GCF_000151845.1 Pteropus vampyrus
CGTCTTATTAAGTGGGAGATTGGGTACAACTTTCTCTCAGGGTCAAGAGGCCGCCGAGATCCCAGGGTCCTGCCTATTTCCTTAGTACCTGTTTCCCTTTTTAAAGCCACTGCTTAAGTCATCAAAGGTTGAATTTGTCCTCTGGGGTGGAAAGCTGAGACTTAATGGTTGGGGTCGACATTCTCTGACTGTGGAGTCAAGGGATCTCTAAACAGGAGATACAGAGACAAATGTGTGTGGCAGAGTCTGAGCCAGCTGCATGGAGGGCTTTTCCACACAAAAAGCAGTAGCTGGTGATACTGAGGCTGGGCAGAAATAATGTCTAGTGTGTGACAAGATTTGACTGATACTGACAGTCTTGACTGATGACTGATGTCTGTCTTAGAAAGCACGAGGCAGATAGTCGTGAGGCCCAGCCCCAATCCTGGCTCTGCCACTAACTGCAACTGTGAGGAGAGAAGCCATTTCCCACCTCTGGGGCTCATTTCTCTGGGAAATGAGTCTATACTAGACTAGAACTTGAAACATTTTTAAAGTCAGAGAACCCTTTGTTCACATGAAATCTTATGTGAAAGTGTACGTGTAAAGCAGAAAAAAGCAGAGCTATTCTTTTTGCTCACCCGGAGCACTTCCTTTTTACAGGGTTCCCCACACAGAACCATGAGAGTTCCAAGGAATCCAGTTTGAGAACCCCTGGACCAAATACTCTTTCTCCCCGTCTCCCCTAGTTCTGATATTATTTGTGCAACTGTTTTCTGTTTATTTGGCTAATGTTGGTTGGCATCAGTTGCTTGGCTAATGTCAACACTTAGTAATGTTCAAAGAGTTCTTTTCTTATTATAATGATTCTATATATGTTAGTCATCCTTCCATGTGGCCCCAAACATGTACAAAACATTGCCTCTTTACACCATCTGATGTTGAGCTACATTCTGCATAGTGACAGCAGAAGGAAATGGACATAGGTAGGTAGCTATGATACAGAGAGAACTTACTATTCTCTTCCCTCACCTGAATCACCCCAATGACCACGTGTTTTCTGCCCCCATCAGCTTCTGAAGTAACTCCTGCTTGTCAACATTCTATCTGCTTCTGGCCTTGGTATTCGACGTCATGGGAATATTCTCATATTGACAATGGCAGAGTCAGTTTCACGTCATAAAAAGAATGAAAGTAACTTGCCATCTGAAAATTTTTCTTAAATACATTCTCTGAGAGAGGGTTTCTGTTTTTAATGAGAGTGTTCTTTCTCTCGAAAAGGCAAGGCAGACGCCCTCAGTTGACTCAGAGCGCTGGGCAAGCCCTGGAAAGGAGTCTACTCCCTGCCACTCCCCAGCCCCTGCCTGTCTTACCCCATCAGGAAAGCACCCCAGTGGAGCAAAGTGAGGAGAGGGCCCCGCACTGGTAGTCAGGAGCCTGAGGTTCAGTCTCCGCTCACCTGATATCTCACTGCTTAGCTTTGGAAAAATTCCCAGCCCTCTCTGATTCTCCACCTTTCCATCCATAAAATGGGGGATGACTTCATTAGATATTTATCCAGAGATTCTTCCTAGCTTAAAATGGTTTGATTCTGTGACATCTAAAACATACCTGTGCTGAGGGACCAGGGTAGCTAACTCAAGAGCCCGCCTGCCGCCAGCCTGATAGGTGGGGCTGTGCAGAGAAGGCAGGGTTATGTTCCCTACTAACTCTCTTCCAGCTCCCAATTGAACAGAGGACACTGAGTCCTGTGGAAGCCCTGGCCTGGGCTGGAGCCCTCAGTTCTCATATTCCATTTCAGACACAGTCAGCCTCCTCTCCTCCACCCTGCAAATGATCACTGCTTCCCTGAATCCTGTGGAAGATGTCAGGGCCTCTCTTGAAAGTCAGTGTCCTCAATTCTCCCACAAGCTGCTTCAGGTGCCAATCCTTACCTCAGTTCTTCCTAGCTTCTTGCCATAGGGTAATTGATAGCGGCTACTGTTTATTGAGTACCTGCTATGTGCCAGGCCCTGTCTTAATTATATTATGGATCCCAATTATTTGATCCTCATAATAATCCTAAAATAC
>NW_011888831.1:8323028-8325043 GCF_000151845.1 Pteropus vampyrus
TCAGAGCGCTGGGCAAGCCCTGGAAAGGAGTCTACTCCCTGCCACTCCCCAGCCCCTGCCTGTCTTACCCCATCAGGAAAGCACCCCAGTGGAGCAGAGTGAGAAGGAGAGGGCCCCGCACTGGTAGTCAGGAGCCTGAGTTTCAGTCTCCGCTCACCTGATATCTCACTGCTTAGCTTTGGAAAAATTCCCAGCCCTCTCTGATTCTCCACCTTTCCATCCATAAAACGGGGGAAGAGTTCATTAGATATTTATCCAGAGATTCTTCCTAGCTTAAAATGGTTTGATTCTGTGACATCTAAAACATACCTGTGCTGAGGGACCAGGGTAGCTAACTCAAGAGCCCGCCTGCCGCCAGCCTGATAGGTGGGGCTGTGCAGAGAAGGCAGGGCTACGTTCCCTACTAACTCTCTTCCAGCTCCCAATTGAACAAGGGACACTGAGTCCTGTGGAAGCCCTGGCCTGGGCTGGAGCCCTCAGTTCTCATATTCCATTTCAGACACAGTCAGCCTCCTCTCCTCCACCCTGCAAATGATCACTGCTTCCCTGAATCCTGTGGAAGATGTCAGGGCCTCTCCTGAAAGTCAGTGTCCTCAATTCTCCCACAAGCTGCTTCAGGTGCCAATCCTTACCTCAGTTCTTCCTAGCTTCTTGCCATAGGGTAATTGATAGCGGCTACTGTTTATTGAGTACCTGCTGTGTGCCAGGCCCTGTCTTAATTATATTATGGATCCCAATTATTTGATCCTCATAATAATCCTAAAATACGTAATCCTATTATCTTGAATTTACAGGTGAGGAAATTGAGACACTGGGAATTAAACTCGCCTGGGGTCGCCCAGCTACAAGGTGATGAAACCAAGATATGACCCTCTGGCCCCAGAGCTTATGCACCTAATCACTGAGTCAGACTGGGCTCATTCCTGCTGCCAGTAGTAACTAGGGGCTAATATTTCTTGAGTGCCTCCTGCAGCATGGGAGGCACTGTACTAGATACTTATTTTTTCATTTCATTTGAACTTCACAATGAGAAAAGGGAAGGTCTTGTTTCCTTTTAATAGAGGTAGAAACTGAGGCTCTGAAACAAAATCACTTCCCTATGTAAGTTACAGAACTAGCCAGGCTTCAAACTCAGAAGTGTTCGATGCTAGCATCTTGTGACCTTCCTCTCTGTCACAGTACTTTTCAGGACAAATAGCTGGAGGTGTTCCCCATCCCACCAGTTCTGGAAAAAATAAAGACAGACCACTAGCACCACTACCTCCACAGAGCTCTTGAAAGTGCCCCCACTGGTAGGCGCAGGGAGGTGACTTGATGGGTCTGACTTTCTCCACTGACCTTTGCTGGGACAAAGCCAGGACTCAGAGAAGCAATGCTCACCTAAAGTTTTTGCTTCTCTTCTCTAGCTCTGGGGGATTCTGTCATGCGACCTATTTTCTGGGGCCCCATAAGTTCTTTAGGGGCAACAATGAGACTCAGAAGAAGAGAAACTGAGATAAAACCCTTAGACTCAGCCATACCCTAAAACCTCAAGGGAATGGGCTAAGATCTCAAGGTTGAACAGGGAAGGCAAGTGGAGCAGGCCCTGGGTTCGTGGGCTTATTCCTGTGCTACACCTTTAATGAGTGCCTGAAATGTAGTGTACCTACTGTGCCAGGGTGTATAATCCATGAAGAAGGCTGTGCCATGCCCATTTTGTAGATGAAGACACTGAGTTTCAGAGAGGTTACATAACTTGTCTCAGAGGATTCAAATCCAGGTCTGAGTCCAAAGCCGGTGCGTTAGGGACACAAACAAGGGTGAGAAACAGTCTGTGGCCTCCACACATACATAGATCTCTGAACTACAAGGCATAAGCAGAGAGCAGCAGGCCTGGTGATGGAGTTTCCACCTCACCCCCAGGGCTCCTCCCTGCCCCGCCCCACCCAAGCAGCCCTTGCCAGGAGGCCCCTCTCTAACTAGTGCTGTCCTTTTTGGAAGGTCCTGGGCAGGTGAGAGCCCCACTGGGATGCTTT
>NW_011888831.1:8325467-8325804 GCF_000151845.1 Pteropus vampyrus
GCCCCGCGGGCGCGCGGCCATTGGTCGGCACCGGCTCAGCCACCTGCCCCTACCTTAGGAGGCGGGGTTACCTGGGCCCCGCCCCCCGCGGCTCGGGTTCCCAGGCCGTGCTTCCTCCTCCTCCGGCCCCGCCCCCGGCGCCAGGTCCCGCCCCTCCGATCCTCCAGCCCGGGCGCCTCGTGATGTCACAGCAGTTTTGATACAAAGAGCCCTTCGTCCCACGCGGGTCTCCCGGCAACGGGCGCGGGTGGGAGCGGGGCTGGAGCCTTCGACTGGTGCGGAACCGCGGGAGCTGCCGCGGCGCTGCAGGGACGGTGCCCGCGCTCTGCACGCCGCC
>NW_011888831.1:8326419-8328407 GCF_000151845.1 Pteropus vampyrus
CCCCGCCAAGTCCCTCTGCTGTGCGCGACCGAAGTTTTTCCGCAGCCCTTGGCGGCCTTACTAAGCCCGTTCCGCGGCTACGAGGACTTCTGCCCGGCAAGAGCGGGCCAGCCTAGTTCGGGGTTTGGGGACAGGGCCCTACTTCTTCCCACTCGAGAAGCTGCGGAAGCCAGAGGTGTGCGCGCATTCCCACCCCTTGGTTCCCCAAGAGCCGGTGGCTCTGTCCCGGCGGTAGTTGCTGTTGTCACAGCCGTTTCCCTGCGGGCAGCAAGCGTCTTGGTGGAGCAGCCTCTGGAGAACCGTGTCTTTGCTGTGGAAACCTGGTCCCTGTTCAGCCGCGGAGTTTTTTTCTTCTCATCCCTGCACACCTTCTGGTATACATCTCTCCCCATTTCCCCATCTTCCTAGCCCTGCTCTTCCACGGATGGCTGGATGTGACACATCACTCGGCCCTGCGGGACTTGACGGTGTTCCTTGACTGACATATTTCTAGGTCACCTTCTCAAAGACTTGTGAGAAGACTGGGTTCCTGCACTCAGCCTACATGTCTCTATAGCAAACCCCCCTGGGCTGGTTCCTGGTGATCCTCCAAACCTCTGTCTTCACTTCCTGGAGGCAGGTGCTAATCCCTTGAGCTCCGGGAAAGGAGGTGGGGCAGGTACATCCTCTGGGACATCCCCAGGTCCTTCCCCTGGTAAAATGTGGTTATAGTGATGCCAGGTTATGGAAAAAGGAGTCTCGAAGCGGGGAGGGTTACCAATTGTGTGCCTCTCAGATCTGTGCAGTAGGGATCTCTGTCCTCCTCCCTCCCTCTCTCCCTCACTCCCTGTAACCACCTAACTCAGCTTTGGTGGAGTCCTGTGCAGTGCTGCCATTGACTGGGGTCATGCCACTTGCCTGGCACCAGCTTACGGAGATAGATTGGCCCAAATTTTAAACTGCTGAGCTGCCATTCATGTATCGCTAATTATATGCCCAGGGGCTGTTGTATACAGATGTGTCCCTGCCCTTAAGATGTTTGCAGGAAGTTGAGAGACTGAAAACCCGGGTCGAATTTGCTTCCTGCCCAACTCCCCTGAGCCCTGGATTGATCCGGGTTGTTTCTGAGGTCCCCACGAGGTCCCCGGTGTGTGGCCTGGAGGAATGAAAGAAGCCAGGTGAAGTACTTGGGACTTGAGTAGCAGGTAGCACAGCTTGAGCAAACACCCACTGGAGGACAGCTTTGTAATTCTAGGGACCCTGGGCTTGGAGCAGGGAGTGGGGTGAATGACTAAGGCTGGCATGAGAGATAAGACTGTGCCTAGGGGAGGGATGTAACTAGCCAGGCCAGGTGAGCAGACTGGGCAGTGTGACCTTTGCCCAAAGATCAGTAGGAGAGACAGCCTGGAGCCTGGTTGTGGAAAGGACTTTTAGTCAAGCAAGAGAAGAAAAGGGAGAAGAAATTAGGGGACTTGGAGCAGACTGCGCCAGGGAGGCTCCAGGCTACAGCTGGAGAACTTCCTGGTGGATATTCCACTGGTCCCCATTCTCCTTTTTCTCTCTTCAGAGCATTTGTGCCCCTCCCTAAAGTATGCTGGCCCCTTCACAGCCTCCTAGTCCCCTTCCCTCCTGGTGAGACCAGCTGCCCCCAGGTCAGGGCTTTCTTTTTGGCTGTTCACCTGGGGCCCTCACAGCTCTCACCTTCCTACACCGCACCCCCCCCCGCCCCCACCCCAGGTGGCTAGAAACTTCCTTTCCAAGGGCTTCCTTTCCATCAGATGGCATTCCGGGGCACAGACCCTTCCCTGTTTCTGTTTGTCCAGCCCCTACCCAGCTGTAGTCACTCTTATGGGACATATACTTTCTGTTATGCCAAGGGATGTTTCATAATTGACACTGCTTTGAGCAGCTTCACAAATTTACTTCACTTTATATATTTTAGATATGCGTAGGGAGGAAGAGGAGGGCCTGGGAGAGGCTCCAGTAAAGTAGCAGGTGAGCAATTCCTG
>NW_011888831.1:8330257-8332314 GCF_000151845.1 Pteropus vampyrus
TGGCTCTGCTCATGGGAGCTTTTCTCTTTTAAAGGATCAGAAAGAGGAAGACCTACCCAGACTGAGTGTGGGAGAGTGAGCGGGAGCTCTTTTACTCTCGAGTCATCCGTTGTCACCCCCTCTCTCCTCTGCACTCTGCATGCCTATTAACATAAAAAGGGAAGCCACATTTCCAGTGGCTTGTGCTATCTGCAGTGGACCTGGGATAAGAGAGCTGGGGGTGGGGTCTGCTCTTAGTGCCCAACTTCTGTCTCCCTCTTCGAATAGGGAAGAGAGCAGGAGCAAGTTTCTCCTTTCTGTCCACCGATTAACGTGGGAGAGGTAGCTACCTCAGAACACAGGTGCCTTCATCTCATGCTCAGTACCTGTTTTCTTAAAGTAGAAAAAAAAAAATTGGAGCCAGAAAATACGTGACTGTAGATTCTGGATTCGCTGCTTGCTAGTTGTGAGACTTTAGGCAAGGTACCTTGCCTTTCTGAGCCTCAGTTTCCCCATCTATAGAATAAGAATGATAATAGTATCTACCTCATGGAGTGATAGCGAAGATAAAATGAGCTACTGTGACCTAAAATGCCCAGAGTGGGTCTGACACTTTGCTGGTTGGTAGCTGACGGGTGGTTAGGTAGCTAGAGAGGCAAAAGAGTTCCAGGAGCCTGCACTCCAGGGCCAGGCTGTCTGGGTTCAAATCCTGGCTGTCAGTTGCTCTTTGTAGAATCTTAGGCAAATTATTTAACCTCTCTCTGCCTCAATTTTCTCGTCTGTGAAATTAAGCTGTTGCTAGTACCTCATGAGGTTATGTGGAACAAACATGTAAATGTATGAAAAGCACTTAAAACAGTGCCTGACGCATGAGCGAGCTATTATTTTTCATTCCTATAAACTTCTACTGGTTTGATTCTTGTGACTAATAATCTTAGCACCTGACTGAAGTTCTTACAGGGTGGATGTCAACACTGAAACAGGAAGGTAGCAGGGCAAAAACTCTATTACCTGAGGCCCTTTACCAGGAGAGCAAAACACTTCCTCAGCTTGTGTTTTCAAATCTATCAACTCATTCCCTGTGGATGCAGACTGTAAGGCCAGAGTGAAGTGACTGGTACCCACGTGGCAGTATATGAATGAGATGTAAAGCATGTTCCGAGGTGACAGCCATCTTTCCCAGTCTTGGCATGGGGCTGCACCTGGTCCTCCCAGAGGCTGCCTGCTCTCCCAGGGGGTGCTACACCTTTGCCTACCTGCCCTTCACCTCCAGCTAGGGCCTGCTCGTTTATCCACCTATGCCCAGCTGAAAAGCCAGCTTGGAGCAGTGCTGTCCGCCTGCCACTGCCAGCCCATTAAAACACTGTGGCTCTGGCTAGCTATAGGCCCCAGGAGATTTGGGGGGGAGCCGGGCAGAAAGGTGTGGGCTATGTAGCCACCTGGCCGTGTTGGGTGACTGCCCCTGGTAGTTTTCCAAGGAGTAAACCTACCTGTTAGTCTTGCTTGGCTGCTCAGAGGTCTGCAGCTCCACTGAGGTGAGACTGGCCAGGCTGGCTGGCTGGTCAGGAGTGTGGTGGTCAGGACAGCTTCTGCCTGAGTAACCTTGAATTAATGGTCTCCCAGCAAAACGAGGGTTCTTGTTGACAAGGTAGGTCTGCCAAGGACATTGTTGTATGTTTATCTGTAAGGCTGCATCAGTTATCAGCAAAGAAAGCTCTTGTAGCAGCAGGTGTGTGTGTATGTGTGTGTATGCACATGTGCATACATGGAGTTGTCATCTACCCTTCAGTCTAAGGAACTATGACTGAATCCCCATTCTCCACTTATAGTCACTGTAATTTATAGATTCCAAGACACTTATTTTACATTTCAACATCTCAGATTGGTATGTGTTATACATTCGCTAGTATGTTATACTTTAATTGACAGTGACTTTTCTTTCTTGGTGTACTCCCAATACAGTGCATCTTAAAATCAAAAGCATCTTGGAATTAAGGAAACACAAGAACTAGGCAACCTCTAAGGAGCTTACAGAATTTGCGCAGTTTCTTCGAGGAAGGGAGTAGAGCCACCTTGTA
>NW_011888831.1:8333524-8336984 GCF_000151845.1 Pteropus vampyrus
GAGCGGTCAGTAACCCAGCACCTTTGAGGGTGAAGTTGACGAGGTGAGCTGCTCACCAGTTTAGGAGCAGGAGCCGTAGGCCAAGTCTCAGGCACCGGGAGACAGCCATGTGGGGAGGCTTTCAGAGCAGGCCGCGGAGGTCTCGTTCTCGTCAGAGGTCTCCTCTCTGTCTCTCTCCCTCCTGAGATCCTGTGGAAAGCCAGTAGCCCGACTTCCTCAGGTTTGTGCTCAATGTCAGGTGTTCGCAGCCCCCTCCTTGATGAGGCGGTGTTTGATCTCTGGCACCAGGGTGGACCTCAGTCCTTCCCTGTACCAAAGCGTGTAATGAGTTAAGAGAAACAGGGCCGCGGGTGGGACGGAACTTTGCTTACAAAGAGCCCTTCGAAGCTGGTGTAGTGGCTCCTCTTGGACCCCTGGGAGGCCAGGCTAACACACAGCTCTTGGATGGGGACAGAGAGAACCAGTGGGTTAGTTCTGCCCAGGCTGTGACGGGAAGTTTTCCCCACTGGGTAATTCTTCTCTCTTTCAAATGGTGCATAGAGGGTGGGGGAGGTGAGAAGGAGGCCCCAGCCTGGCATGGGCCACCTCTCCCAGTGTTCTCAGGAGAGTCACAGGAGCAGAAAATGGGCCCTCTGGAGAGAGTGTGCCCAGGGATGGCTGTAGGGCTCAAGGAACTCAGTTCTGGGCTGGGGTAGGAGTGGTGAATGGAGGGTGGAGGTTGGGGGTCGGCCTCCCAGATATAGTGCCTTTCTACCCGGGGCGTGTTTGGGGCCAGGCATTTGTGGCAAAGGGAGGGATTGTGTTTCAGGTGTGAGGAGCAGCATGTGCCAAGGCATGGGGGTAGTAGTAGGGTTGGATAGGCTCTTGGGGAGTGGCAGCATCACATCCTGAGGCCAACACTGGCTGAACGGGGCTGTGTGTACTGGTCTGAGGAGCCAGGGCCTGGTCCTGTGGCCAATGTAGGGCCCACAGGCTCTTTGAGGGAGGTGTTTTGTTGGACTTCCAGGAGCCTTAGACTTCCCTGGGGGCCTCCCACCCTCTGAGTCCCAAGCTCTGGCTTATGGTCAAACCTAGTGCTGTCTCACCTGTTGCCACTGCGGGAGAGCCCAGAAAGGGACCTGAGCCGGTTCAGCCTGCCCTGGCCCATTGCCCCAAAACTGAGCTCTGGCCAGCTGGGCTCTGGCCAGCCCCAGTGTGATGCACTGGCCCCTAGAACACACAGCCTGGGTAGCTAGACCTGGAGAAGGCAGAAGGACAAAAAGGGACACCTGGATTGAGCCTGCAGGCAGCACTGCTAGGGCTCTGGGCTGATGGGAGGGGCCAAACTTATAAAAACAGGGCTCTGGGAGGGGGGCTACCACAAGGGGTGGAGAGGAGAATCACCCTGCCTTGTCATTGGGCTCCCTGATCCCGCTCTGTCTGCTCCAGGAGCCTTGCCCATCAGCTACGGGTGAGCACTCTGCTTGGCCTTTCATCGCCTGAGGTTTTCTGTGGCAAAGAAGGGGTGGGGTAGCTACCCACCCTGGCTTTGGGCTATCGGACAGGGGCAGCTCTGTCTAAGTGTGCCATCCCTGAAGCAGACTGTGGCCTTTCCCCGGGAAGTTCACATCATCTCCTTTGAGGGAATGCTGCTCTGTCCACCTGGTGGACGGGTGAGAGGTGGGTGAGCTGGCCTGGGCCACTGTTTTCTGGTCCCAGGCCTTCACTTGAAGCTCCCCTTCTCATGATGTTAAAACAGGGAGCCCCCCAAAGCAAGCCCCACAGACTCTTGACTGTGCAAGCAATTAAGCCCTCGCTTCAAACAGCCGCATCTTTAAAAGCTATAATTTGTAACCCAAAATAGCTGCCTGTTCAGAGAGCCAGGAGAGCCCTTGATGTGCACCCCTTTCAACCCACAGCCTGTTAATTGGCTTTTGACACTTGAGTCGCCCTGGCCGATGATGCTTTTCTTGGATATAGTGGCTGGCTGGGAACTGGATCTCCCCCGCGGGTACTTGGGAAATCTTTTTTTTGAGAATTTAGATGGAGTGATTGAAGTTAGGGGTTCCTGATTCAGATTCAGATGGTTCTGCCTTTTTACGTGATGACAAAGGGGCGTGGAGAGAGCGCTGCAGTGTAACGTCAGCGGAAAGTGAGTTAAACTCTGGACACCGTGTCCTCGGATGTCAAGAGAAGACTATTTACTTACCGCGATTTAGGGGAAGAAAGCAAGACCACCTCAGTAAAGCACATAGCAGACGCTGGTCACGTGGCTGCTGCTCCCTAATGTTACCTTCCTTTCCTTTCCCTCAGGTGTGGCTCCACCAGCCAGTGATGCAGACAGAAGGTCTTGTGTATGGATTTGGGTGTGTGGATGTGGGGGACTCAGCAAACAGGAAACGCCTCCCTGACCTGCAGTGTCTGTCGACTAACATGCTTGGAATTCTTGGGGCTGGCGGCTGGGTTTGGTTTCCAGATGTGAAAGCACTTTAAGTTCTGTTTTCATAATCCCCAACAATTTGCCTCCAAAGTCCATATTCTCATTTGAAAATCAAGACTGTTGGCTCCATGTTGGGGACCAGGGGGTAGACTTCTTCAGGGGGCCTCATCAAATCCTTTTTGTTCAGGAGGTAGGTTCACTGGGGCACTCAGATCTGGGACCCAGGGTTTTGTTGGGACAGTCATACCCCATCACGGGCTTGGTTTCTACAGGAGTATAAGTTGACCCTGGGGCCACCTTCCCTGTGAGTTTTCCTTAGAGACGGGTCACTTACCCAAATTCAGCTGCAGTCTGTGCCTGATCCCTCAGTCACCATCACTGACCCTGAAAGGACAGCCTGGCAGGGAGAGGGGGCTCTGGTGCTGGTATGTCAGAGGGAGGCTGGTGTCACAGCTAAGCTAGGTGCCATGTGTCCCACGATGGGAAGGATCCTCCTTCCCAAACTAACCACAACAGAGGGAAGAAATCTGCTCTGGATTTCAAGTAGCCAGAAATACTGCCTGGCATGGGGAAACTGGTAATATCTTGCTCAGTTACTGAGCACCACTGGCCACACAGAGGTGGCCTGACCCAGGATTAGAGTCTCTGTGGCGTGGGCCTGTGGTTCCAGGGCTAACTTCTGGTCTCTTCTCTTGTAAACCAAGCACTGTTTAGGAAAAATAACTTTTACATTTGTATTATAACTACACTAACTACAGTTCTGGGCAAACAAAGACTGCCTTTGTCTCTGGCCGAACTGCACACAAACTTCTCCTTTAAGATTAAAATATGCCTATATTATTGAAAGAGCATAAGAAACAAATAATTTACTTAGCTTCCCATACAGTGTTTATGAAACATCACCCTAAAAATCATAGATTCATCAAGCTTCAGTTTCAGCAAAATATAGTCTCTTTAGAAGCAGCACTATCTCAAAATGATCATGAAAGAGAAGTCGACATTTCTTTTGAGGAGATACCAAAACAAACAAACAAACAAACA
>NW_011888831.1:8338194-8351053 GCF_000151845.1 Pteropus vampyrus
CATACAGTGTTTATGAAACATCACCCTAAAAATCATAGATTCATCAAGCTTCAGTTTCAGCAAAATATAGTCTCTTTAGAAGCAGCACTATCTCAAAATGATCATGAAAGAGAAGTCGACATTTCTTTTGAGGAGATACCAAAACAAACAAACAAACAAACATAAACAAACAAACCCAAGTCTCTTGATGAGAGTCTGGAGATCCAGGAGTTCTCTTTGGAGACCGAATTGACCTGAAGGAATTTCTTTTATTATCAGGGTGAAAAGTCTAGCTGGGGGGTTCCCATGCAGGCTCCATAGAGGAGGAGAAGGAAAGTATATTTGTCTCTAGGGCTGCCACAGTAAAGTACCACACTGGGTGGGTTAAACAACAAGCTTATTTTTTCAAAGTGCTGGCAGGGTCGGTTTTCTCTGAGGCCTCTCTCCTTGTCTTGTAAATGGCGATCTTCTCCCTGTGTCTTTACATGGTAGTGTGTGTGTGTGTGTGCGTGTGCATGTGCGTGTGTGTGTGCATGTGCGTGTGTGTGTGCATGTGTGCAAGTGTGTGTGTCCCTTTCAATATCTCTTCCTTATAAGGATACTGGTCATATTGGATTAGGACCCAACCTAACCACTACATTTTAATTTAATTATCTCTTTAAAGACACTGTGTCCAAATACAGTTATTCTAAGATCGTAGGGGTTGAGACTTCAACATTTGAATTTGGGGGAGACAGACACAATTCCGCCCATCACAGAAAGGTTCTCTGGAGCTGTCCTCCAAGGGGAGGAGGAGTTTGAGCAGAGCCTGGCATCCCAGGAGAGCCTGAGTGGATGGGAGGCAGCTCTGCCTTCAGGCAGAGGTCCACCACTGGTGAGAGGCCCATTGCGGATGGCTCTCGACCAAATGCTCTATTTGGAAAAGTTTCTAGTAATGTTATAACTCGTGATTCACCTTCTAGGGATGATCATTCTTACAGCTGGAGCCACACGTCCCCCCATCCCCAAATGATCTTGATCTGATCATTTGGAACCTAGACCGCTCATCATTCATTTCCTCTTGGGGGTTTATTTTACCCTTGGAGATTCTGTCTCTTATAAATGGCATGTAGTTGTTGTTGCTGTTTTATTTTTTAAAATCTAATTCAACAATATTTGTCATTTAATAGGATGGTTTATTCCATTTTCTTTTAATGCATTACCCATATGGTTGTATTGTTTATTATTTGTTTTTCCTTGTCCCAATCTAATCTTTTTTCTTTTTTCCCCTTTTATCCTGTATTCTTTTGAATGACTTAAGCATTTTTTATTCCATTTTTTTTTTTTTATCCATTAGATTTTTAGTAACACATTTTTATTTTTTAACCACTAACTTTTGACACGCTCAAATATATTGTTGGAATGGAAGTGGCGCAGTGGGGAGAGAGGGCTCGAGTGCCTCCTGGTGGGGTGGAATGCCCCACTGTGAAGGACGTTTCCACTGGGGTCCAGGGTCTGGTCCATAGCCTAATGGGCTTGAAAAACAGGTCTTAATGGTCCTTCCCACACCCTTGACTCATGCCACACCTGCCCACGGATTGTCCCTTAGGTGGATGCTGAGAGCCAAAATGTCAGCTGATTCATTTACAGGGAGAATTGCACGCCGGCAGCGAGCTTGGGCAGCCCTTCTCACTGTTTGTCAGCAGGCTCCTGGGAAGTTTGCCCTGATCAGAAGGGTGGTGGGTGAATTGGGACCCAGGGGAGCCGGTTAGGAGGTCTGAATGGCCATTAAATGGTCTCAAGCTGTGGTACCAGCTTAGCCGGGCCCCACAGCTTTTGAAGCAAGCTGAACATGCGGGTCAGCCAGACAGAACACCTTTGGTCCAGGCCTGCTTCAGACCCACCCTCCCAGCCCCTTACGTGGGACACATTAGATCCCCGAATATTTCCGGTCTCTCTGCTCTGCCACCCGCAGGAAATTTGCCCACCTCTGGTTTTAATTTAGCTGCCAGGGGGCTATGTGACATCCCTTATCCCTCACTTTTTCTGGGAGCTGCGTCATGCTCACCCCCTTCCCTTGTTCTCCTGTGACACTGCTTTATCAGCAGCATGCGAGTTGGGGGTAGGATGTGAGACCGGGGAGAGAGACAGCTCAGTTGCAATTAAAACATTGAGAAAAAAAAAGGCAGTGTGGGCTTCCACACCCCTTCCGTTGTGGTGTTTTGTGCAATAGCAGAGCGTGTTATCTCACCTCCTTTGCTTTGTGTAAATGGCATGGGAGTTCTTGAGAAACACTAGCGTGGCTTTTTCTTTCTCTTCTGTTTAGTACCAGCCTGAGATTCCACAGCTAGTAGGGGCCAGATCCAGGACTGAACCAAGTCTGCCTGAGAGCCTCAGTCTCCCCCTCTGTCAAAGTGGGGGTGACTTAGTACCTCCCTCCAAGGGTGATCCAACCTTCTTAGTATATACCACTTGGGACTAATGAGCTCCTGCAGAAGTATCAGTGGTCATGGTTGTCCCCCATCCTGGGATCTGCAGGTCTACTTTATGATGAAAGTAGTGTAGCACTTGGGGCGTCCACACCAGATCTGCTCCTGGAAGCTGCAGGAGCAGGGCCTGTGACCCAGTTGTGGGGTGGTATTGAGTTGCTGGTGGTACTCTCCCTGGTGCGAGGGTTCAGAAAGTGGATCCAGGAGTCCTGGCTGGAGGAGAGTTGCCTTGGCTGCCACCCCCAACTAGTAGGGAGGGGAACTAGAGCGGTTGGTTCTTGGCCACAGTCTGATCTGGCTCCTGGGGATGAGAACATGGCAATCTCTCCTATCCTCCTGACCTCGGCCTCCCACCAGAGCAGGAAGTTTGGGCCACAGTGCTTTGATCTCCCAGAATGAGGTCAGTCCTCAGGGCTGGCCAAGAAGGGTGATCAACTCTAAAGGCTTGGTACCTGGTGCTCCCACGTTTGCCCTTGGCCTTGTATCTGAGCCAAGGTTACTTTTGTCCAGAAGGCAAGCCTGAGGCACCAACCTCCCTGTGTAGATGCTTAAGTCCTCCTTTATTCCCTCTGCCTCCTTGCCCCTTGACTGCCACCTGGGCAACCCTCCGTTGAATCAGGATCTCTCATCAGCCACTGATGAGCACCAACCACCTGCCTGTAGAGCAAGGCCTGGCTTCAGGGCAGGGGATGGCAACCACAAACAGGAGTCGAGTACAGCCTGACTTGCTTAGTAATCTCTGCTGCCACCATCTTTGCATGATGAGAGCGGCCAAGCCACAGTGGCATATAGAGTATCCCAGCCCTGGTAACCCCATCCCCTCCCTGTGGACCTGGGGACATCGGCATCCACAAGTTAGCTCCTTAAACTGAATCTTCTGTTACCCATAGGAAAGACCCATAGTGAACTTGACCAGGCCTATCATTGTTCCCAGGCTGTCCCTGGCTGGGAGTGTGGTGAGGGATTTCAACCTTGTCTGGCCCCCAAGTCTGCTCAGCCTCACCCAGGCAGCAGTCTGGCTTCTCCCCGACTAGGCTCTGTTTGTGTCCATTCCCCTATATCTTCTCTGCAGTGGGGTTCCACGTGTGCCCGCTGGTGCCTGGCTGTGAGAGAAGCTGGGATGTGCCCGCCCAAGCTATTTTTACCCAGCCCCATCCCCAAATTTGTTCTTTGGCTCCAAGTTCCTGCCTGGGGAGTGGAGCTGTTGCCAGGGCTGGGGGTGGATGAGCCAGAGCCTCAGAGCCTCCCGACTCCCTTGCCCAGGCAGCATCTCATCCTAACACTCATTAAAGGGTATAATTAATGGGCAAAGAGACCTTCCAAGAGAGTGGGCAGAAGAAGATCCTGGTAGGGAGAAAAGAGGCACCTGGCATGTTTGGAGAGAAGGCTTTGCAACTTGTGAAAGTCTGGCTTCCAGAAGCTGAACCTAACCTACTTTTGTCCCAGTGTGCCACCAAGTCAGAGGGACAACGTCCTAGGAGCTGGGAAAATAACAACTCAGATTTATTGAGCACTTTCTGTGTGTGCTCAGAACACGTATCAACTCATTTAATCCGTAAATGGGGAAACTGAGACACTGGGAAGTTCAGTATACCTAAGGACACCGAGCTTATAAGCGGTGGAGCCAGGATTTGAACCCAGCCAGTCCACGTCCAGAGCTTGCTCCTCATGCCACTCTGCCCCTCTTCTTTGCCATGTTTCCATATGAGGTGTGAGGCATTGTTCTAGATTCTCTATGGCAATCCTGCCAGGTAGGTATTTCCATCCCAGTTTTTAGATGAAGCTCGGAAACCGAACAACTTATCTAGGGTCACACAAGCAGTCAGTGACCAGGCCAGGGTTGGCACCCAGGCCTCGGGGTTACCATGTCGAATTCTACCCAGCTTACCTTCCTATAGCACAGTTTGGTTCCACAAATACTGGCTGATCACCTACAGTATGTTCCTCGCAATGCTGACCACTGGGGGCTCAGATGTAGAAATCTCCATGGTTACCCCTTTAGGGTCTTCCCTCCCCGAGGGAGTGTGGAAATGGGGTCACTTGGAGTCAATGCCCTTCATACATCAGCTGCCAGGAAAAGGCAGAGTAATGGTGTGTGTGTCTTGGAGGCGGCAACCCACCGTGGCCGGGTTGGTGAAGGGAGGACCAAATGACATCGTCCTGTCTGGGCCCCGCTGAGATCGTGGACAGTGGGGCATAGGCCACTTCGATAGCCTCCCTCCTCCCCCAGGTATTGATACTTGGCCTTTTATCAGCTGTTGAATTCAGCCCATGCCAACTTCCTACAGAGCAAGGGGTGATTTTAGGGCTTGCTGGCAGGTGAATGCTGCTCTTGAGACTGGAGTGGGGACTCACAAGCAGGCCGTGTGCCTGCAGGCTCCCACCTCCAGCCCCAGTCAGCTCCATCTGGCCCCAGCTGGAGACAGGGTGGGATGTGGAGTGGACGCTGGCGGTGTAGACCTCCCCTGCCAGAGCGGTTGGCTGCAGCCTGTTTTCCCAGCCTTGGGCCTCAGAACTCTTCAGAGACCTATGGTGTTGGATGATTCCCCAGCCCTAACCTCTTGAAGAGGGTGTACTTTCTGGCCTTCTGCCTATCCAGGACCTGTGACTGACCGGGCAGAACAACTCAGCTTCTGTAAAACACAGCCCCTAACGAGGCCAGATCATAATTTAACGCTCCCATAGCTGCTGACTCTCCGGTGCTTGTGAAAATTGTCATGTGTGGCCCTGAGAGTAGCCTCTAAGGTAGAGGTGACGGTCCCCATTCTAAAGGTGTAAGGAGTCAGAGGCTTGCAGGTCACTTGCCCAAGGTCACACAGCTGGTGAGTGGCTGGGCCAGCTGGTATTAAAACTCAGTTGGCTAGGTTCCAGAGCTGTGCCCTCCCTCACCCAGCTGTACTTGCAAAGGTCCCGGGCCTTGCGAAGGAATACTGCATCTGTGTGATCTCCCCTCGCTTCTGGGACCCGTCAGCAGTGCGGGAGGAAGTGATCTGGAGTGGTTTGGGCATATGCCAACCACACCTGTGTGGCCCACAGTGGCTGGCCTGTGCCCTCACAGATGGGGAGTTCTGTGCTCACAGCTGGCTCTGAGTCACGGAGCATCCTAGGGATCGGGGTCACCCACAGATGTTGCCTGGTGCTGCCTGCTGAGGATAGTGTCACTTCCCTAAAGGCTCCCCGAAAAACAAACACATCCTTTCTGTGGAAACCCATTCCCCACTCCCCTGATTCTGCCACCCCTCCAGAGCAGGCCTTAGGTTCGGGCCCCCACCCTGGGTGTTCTCTTGCATCCCGAGGAGCACACCACTGTGGAGACAGATCTAGACACAGACCACGCGGCCTGGGTGAGCAGGCAGTTCCCTGGGCCTCAGGGTTCTCAGCACAAAAAGGCCCAGGAGCACGAGGTCCCCTTCAGAGCACTGCTGTTCTCTTTCACCTGCTCCCCACTCCCCAGCTTTCATGGGAAGGACCTCCCTACCATCCCTGGCCTGGCACACTTGACAAAGCATCCTGTTTGTCTGTCTGTCTGTCTGTCTGTCACACACATCTCCCATTCATCTCTCAACAGCCCTGGGAGAGCTCCGGGAGGTGTACAAAGATTAAGAATTCACCGTCTCCATCCGATACATGGAAAGATAAGGCTCTGCCACTGCCCAGGTTCCTGCTGCCTGGGAACAGCCTTAGGTTTGTCCAGAAACTCACTGGAATCTTGCAGCTGCAGTAGAATTTGCCTCACCACCCCCAGGCGGATTTATCTTTAGCTTCTGCACATTCCCCAGAGATCTCCCTCTTCTGGGAAGCACACGTGACATGGGGGCTCCACGAGGGGGTCTGACCAGCCCAGGTGGCCTGGCTGGAAGGTAACTCCGGAAGCCTGTGCTCTCAGATCGAGCATCTTCCCAGGCCTCCTAGAAACCCTGTGAGGATGGTATTTTTATTACGTATGAATTCTTTTCCTTCTGTAACTTCATCTAAAAAACATAAAAGAAAGAAACTGACTCAAAAGGGTTTCTAGTATGACTTTAGGTCCTCCTAGCCGAGTGAGTAGTGGCTCAAGGTTGCCTTCCAGCAGCCACCCCTGCTTTGCCTCCCTGACTGAGGTGCTGGCGTCAGAGCAGGCTATCCTCCAACCCCAGCAGCACCCCTCACAGTGCTGCACCCAAGCCCTTCCCCAGAAGGTCCAGGGGAATGGGAGCTGGGCTGAGACCGAGGCCCTGTGGGAGGAGCAGAGGCGACAGGGCCACTTTTGTCCAGGACAGATGCCGAAGTGGTACTGCCCCAGACTAACCGAGGTGCACAGTGAATTATTTTTCTTATAATTGTCTTTATATTATTTGAATTGAGAGGAAAACAGTTTTGAAGTTATAATTAAAATTTCCACTCGCCTTAGGCAAGCAATTGCGGGCTGAATGAAAAGGTGTTAATGTAGGGAGCAGCTAATTTTAAGAGAAAAGGCCGGCATATTGAGAGAGAGCACGGCATATTGAGAGAGAGCACGCAAGCAAGGGGGTGGGTGAGGGGCCTGGCCTTGGCCTGAGGGAGCCTGGCTTCAGGGCTCCGCAGGGCCTTCTTTAGCTGGGAACTTCCAGGGCAGCCCAGGCCCAGGAGCCTCATCTTCCCATGTATGAGACCGAGACAGGGAATCCTTCATCTCTGTACACCTCCCGGAGCTCTCCGAGGGCTGTTGTGAGAGATGAATGGGGGTGTGCGTGAGAGACAGACAGGAAGCTTTGTCAAGTGTGCCAGGCCAGGCAGATGTGGACTCTGCTCAGTCAGAGGGTAAAAATGTGGCTGAAGAGGTGGCGGTCTTATTAGGAGGGAGAAACCCCTGTGGGGGCGTCTGATCCTTTCTACTGCCCCACCTGTGGCTGAGACAAGCCATTCTGAAGCCACTCTTTCCACCCTGGCTGGGGCCTTGGGCCAGCTGCCAGGAGGTGGGTACATTGCTGTGGGATGTCAGGTGAGAGGGTTCCCACCTGCATACCTTGAGTTGGGTGTCTCAGCGCAGAGTGCTCAGCAGAAACTCACCCTCTGTGTTTTGGTGTCCAGTGAGGCAAATACAAGTTGTCCAGAGGCCAAGCCAGACAGCTGAGCACAGACGCTGGTCTCCACTTGGCGCCCTGCCTGCCTTCTCAGAGCAGGGTGGGCAGCAGCCTCCTTGGGACCTCTGTGGACGTGGTGCTGTGGGTAGAGAGTGTGGGCATTGTGACTCATAGTCCGGTCCCAGTCCTGCCTTACCACTAACTCCTACGTGGCCCCAGGCAAGTCACTTCTCCTGCGCAGGGGGAGAGGCGATCCAACACACAGGGCTATTAAGACCAAAAGAAACACCCATTTGCAAAATGGCCAAGTGCTCATGTCAGCCACAAAGCAGAGATTCCTAGCAGTGCTAACTTTCCCCTGTGAGTGGATCTGGGAAGGTAAAAAGCTTCCAGACAGAGGAATAGAGCATGCTCCTTGTCTCCCTCCTTCCTGCTTTCTCTTCGGGTATCTACAGAGGGTTTCCTGCTGGGTGTAGGAAGTGGGCAGCCTGTAGAAGCTGCAGCATTCATTAGGTGGGGTGCCTGGGCTTCATAATCAGTAACATGTCCCTATAATGTGTGCTCTCCTCGTTGTCACCATGAGGTTTGAAAATCCATGAAGTGTGGGTGACGTCAGTGATAAAGGGAACCGAGCATGTGGTGGCCAGAGGCAGGTGGAGACCTCAGAGGCTGGCCAGAGAACTTCTGGGAGGTGACTCTCTGAGCCTTAATGACCTCATTAGTAAAATGGGGATAAGAATCATTGTCCTGAAGAGTTGTCACAAAGCCCAGATGGGATAACGTATCGGTCTCCGAAACTTGGTGGCTGCTCAGTAAATGCTGGTTTCCCTTTGTTTCTCCTGGGATACACCTTTGGGCTTGCAAAGGGCTTGCTTAGGGTAGAAGATCCATGCGGGATTGGAATAGTGACATCTAGGTGGAAAGGGCTATGTGAACACTAGGGGTAGTTTTAATTACACAGCCCCTCAGCCTCCACAGGCAGGGAGGCCTGGCAGCCTGATGCTGACTTTATTGGTCCATCTGGTGCTCAGCCAGAGTTATGGCACTGGCAGGAGCCAAGCTCATTAATCATCGTCTCTTCTTAGTCTGGGATATCTTGGTAGGGATAGACCCCCAGGAGAGCTGCCTGCTCACCACTAGCTGCACACGTCTGGGCAGGCGCAGCCAGGCCTTTCACTGACCTCGATCTTTAGATGTCCCTGATCTTGAGCTTGTGTAAGGGGTCAGAGGCTTTTTCACAGGCCGTGTTACTGTTACCCTTCTTACAGCTCTGGGGCTGGAGGAAGCACCTTTGATGGGGGGGGGGCTCTACCAGCCCTAGCCGAGGAGTATACCCTGGAATCTTGGGAACAGGTTGTCATCTGGGATTGGAGCGGGTAGAAGCAGTGCCACCTGGGAGGTACGTACCTCCTTAGAGATAAAGAAGCGCCAATAAATAGTTTGTAGAAAGCTGTCCCTCAGATGAGGGTAAATGCTGAATAAAGCCAGACCACTGCTTCTGTGTGATTTTAGCAAAGGGTTCAGGCACATGTTTGTCTCACACTGACATTGTCCCGAGCAGTGTGCTAGGCACTGGGGACCAGCCCAAAGCTCAGAATTGAGAGACCTGGTATTCTTGCTCCCCTGTGTGGCTGGGGCCGGGCCAAGGCAGACCGTCCTTTTCAGATTGGCATGTCCTGTGGCCAGGATTTATTAATTGAGGTCCTACTGTGACGTAGTGATACTGTAAGATTTCAGTGCCATTCCCAATTTACAGAGAGAACTGAGGTTCTGAGAGGTCACTGGATAGGCCCAGAGTCATGGAGGATGGATTCACATCGTGCTGTGCAAATGTCCCTGTTCCATGTTGCAGCAAACAGCTAGGGTCAGGGTTATAGTCCTTGGTGGCCATTCATTGTGGCTAGGCCCTGAAACCTATCACCAAGAAGCTTTCCCCAAGTCGTTTGGTTTCCTGTGCAGACTTCCTCTGGGGACCCTGATGAGCTGCCCAGGTACCCCGAGCCATGTGGCTGGATCGGCTGTGACCCTTCTCTATGGATGGCTGTCTCTGGGGTTCAGACTCCTCACTGGGCTTCCATGAGGCAGGCAGTGTGAGAGGCCCCTGAGAGGAATCACCTGGCAGACGTTCTCATACTCAGGATCTCAGGGTCCCTGCCCCTGCCAAAGTCCTTGCCATCTGAGGAGGAATGCTGAGCCCTGGGAAGCCAACCTCACTCATTCTGTCCCCCTCTGTCTTTCTCAGGGCAGCAAGGTGCCAGGCCCAACCTTTGCTGATGGTGAGATCCTCCCCAGGGAGCCTGGCTTCTTTCCTGAGGATGAAGAGGAGGCTATGACGCTGGCTCTACCTGAGGGCCCCCCGGAGTCAGACATGGGCAGCCCCATGGAAAGCACCCAGAGCCTGGAGGGATCAGTCAGGAGTCCCACCGAGGAGAAAGACGGGGGCCTGGAGAGCCTGTTCTTGCCAGAGGACAAGTGAGTTAAAACTGTCTGGAACTCCGTATGTGGCCCCTGGGCCCAGAGGTGCAGTTCTTGTAAGACAGGGGTCCCCAATTCCTGAGCTGAGGACCAGTACTGGTCTGTGGCCTATTTGGAACGGAGCCACACAGCAGGAGGTGAGCAAGCGAAGCTTCATCTGTATTTGTAGCCACTCCCCAGCGCTAGCATCACCACCTCAGCTCCACCTCAGATCACTGGGCATTAGATTCTTATAGGAGCACTGGTCCCTGGTGCCAAAAAATTGGGGACCGCTGCTTTGAGGGATTCCCCAGAAGTAAACGTGAGAAGTGCTCAGGATTTGCATTATAGGCATAAGTTTTGTGGGTTTTCCAAATAGCAAAAAATGCTAAGAAACCCAAATGTTTAACAGTAGGGCTAGTTTGGGGATTTTAGACAGCCGTGCAAAATCAAGTTTTAATTGACTTCAGTGATATGGGATTATATGGTCTCAATTAACTTTTAAAAGGCAGGTTACAAAGATGTTCATGAGGTATGATCTTAGTTTTGTTAAAAACAAAACAGAAAATCATATACATATCCATTAGGAAATGGCTATGAAAAATTACTCCAGAAAATTAGCAGTTCTTTCAGGATGATAGGGTTATTGATTGTTTTAATTACCACCCATCTACTCTACTATATGTTCTGTATTTTCTTTATTGCTCATGACTTATTGTAGTTAGAAATGTTATTTAAAAACATCATTAGGACTAGTGACTTCCCAATGGGGCAGTGTCATTTTTTGGTGGTGTCAACGGAGGGAGTCCCTCCCCTCCCAGCCCTTACTCAGTCTCTGGAGGAATTATACAATGTTTATGGGGTGACGGGCAACAGCCACTGCCACAACTGAAGAGGCTGTGACAATTGGGAGTTGACATCCTATGTATCAGAAAAAGGCGTTGGTCATGGCCAACCCAGAGATTTGGAGAGGCAGGAGAGAGGTTCCAATATCAGTTGAAGCATTTGAAACAGTCAATTTTTAATCATTTTCTCCCATTAAAAAAAGGCAATTTCATATGGCTCAACCTAATACATTTTCTCAATGCAAGGGTTCTCAAACTCAGGGGCTCTGGGAGTTTGAGGTGGGCCCTGTGGAGTTGTTTATCCAGGTCTTTCCTGGGAGTGGTCCATCAGCTATTCCTGTGACTAACCAACCCAAGGACAAATGGTCACTCATAATAGACCTGTTGGTTTTTTGGCTAATTATTTGCCACTTGATTGTTCCCATTGGTTTCTGGGACCTATCAATTACCAGGAGGCAGCCGGCAGCAGGTGCCAAGAGTTTTAGTGAAATTTATAGGAGGAAGTGAAGGGTGTGATTAATTCAACCTGAGGTGCTAAAGAACCTTAAGGCAGATAAGTAAGTAAATAAAATTGGGCAGAAGTACCGGAAGATTTGATCTTTAGCCTCCTGTCATTCACACTGTGATTTTTAGAACCTGGGGTTCCTCAGGGGCACAGTTTGAGAATCGTTGCCTTAACCCATTATACTTCTTTTAGGTTTCCCATTTATAAGTGTGGAGGCTTTGTAGCTTGGTGAAACCCTAATTCATGCAGGAATGACTGCATAATGACTAAAAGGAAGCTATATCTTCTCAGGTGATGAGTTGTACTTCTCTTTGTTCTCAGGTCGCACACGGGCTCAACCAGCCCTGATACTGGCCATACTGTGGGTCACTCATGAGGGGCCCAGGGTCTCTGACCCGCGTGTGTTTTCCCTCTATGAACTGAGGGAAGCGTCTCACCTAGTAACTCATTGTTATTTATTTTAAAACTTCATTTCATCATTAAAGTATAAGCCAATTAAACAGAACTTGAAAAAACTGGAGAAAGTGAGAATGGAGAGGAAATAACTAACTTTACTCCTAGGCCCACCACCCAAAGCCAGGTTCTATTACTGCTTAAATACCTACTTTTTCTTATTCTGTATAGACCTGTTCATGCTCAATCGTACTATATCTAGAATTTTATATCTACTTCTAATTTATATTAATTTTTCCACATTATTGCCAGTATTTTAATAAACCTTTCAACAATGATTTGACAGTCCATACTTTAATTTACTAATATGTTATAATTTAATAAGTGTAACTTAATGTAGCTGTAGGTTAACCCTTAAGTTGTAAGCAATGTTTGCTGCTCGAGAGTAGCAGTGGTTTGAATATCTCTCAGGCAGAAACAGTTTCTGTAGTGAGATGATTCCCTTAGGACAAGGTCCCAAAAGCGTACCTACCAGGTCACAAGGTACACACTTGATCCGGTTCCTGACATCTGTAGTACCGGTCGACCTCCTGGTGGGGTGGTTGGTTTCCACACCCAGGCTGCAGCCTCGTTAACAGCCAGTACTTCTCTGATACGTAGGCCCCTGGCCCATACTCCATCCACAACGACATCAGACCTCTCCACACACTCCACCACCTCGCTCGTCAGCAACGAGGAGCAGTTTGAAGACTACGGGGAGGGGGACGACGTGGACTGCGCCCCCAGCAGCCCCTGCCCTGATGACGAGACCAGGACCAATGTCTACTCGGACCTGGGGTCTTCAGTATCTTCCAGGTGAACCCTTGGTCTAGAATGGAGTTGGGGTCCAGGAAAAGTGGCAGAACCAACTCAACCTCATCCCTGGAAGGGATGTGGTTTGGCAGGCAGAGTCCTGAGCCATATAAGTTTTGCTCCTTGGGTTTGGGGTGCTGCCTTTGCACCCTGATTGAGGGCCAGGAGTTCCTCCTCCCTCCTTCCCTCTTGGAGAAGAAATAGAATTAGCCAACCTGAGAGGCTGCAGACCCGGGAGGGCGAGGGGGGTTCTCTGTTGTCTTGCTTCCTAGAACTTCAGTATCAAAGGGTCCTTCCAGGTGGCCTATTGTGAAACCTTCT
>NW_011888831.1:8352643-8372778 GCF_000151845.1 Pteropus vampyrus
CAGGAGCTGGGGTCACCTCTTGGTAGAGACCCCGGCCGCTGCCTATCAAGGAATGGGAAGTGGGAGCCCCCATGGAGTGGCAGCTGGGTTTTGCTCCAGGCAAGAGTTACAGCACCTGCCTATTTCCAGTCTCATTCACCAGCCCACTGCCCAGCACAATCTGGGTGGGTCGCTCTCCCTCTGCCCTTCCCAAGGGTTCCGAAGCAGCAGGAAAGAGCTGCAATGGATTGGCTGTGTCTGCCAGGGGCTCACAGGGGATTAGCAGCCTGACTGCCATCCTCTGAGCTAAATGATCTCATGAGTTCAAAGGTCAGGCAACTCTACTCTTCTCCCCTGACTGGGTGAGGGCAGCCTCCTTAGAGGGAGTTCCTGGCTCCCCCCCTGGGGTAGTGGGTGCTCACCCAGCCCATGGCCTGAGTCTGGACCCATCTCGGAGGGCCTCTGCAACCAGATGAGCTTCCCTCCACCCCTGCAGGCAGCTCATGCACAGCAGCAACTTCAGCAGCAGTAATGGCAGCACTGAGGATCTGTTCCGGGACAGCATTGACTCTTGTGACAATGACATCACAGAGAAGGTGGGTCCCGAGTGGGCAGAAGAGGAACTTAATGCATGCTTGCTCCCTGAGGGTCTTGGAGAGCACCCTGGGATGCTCTCTGGGGACTTGAGAGACCTTGTTCCTGCCCAGGAATTGGAAGTAGGTGGCCCAGATCACATGGGCACATCCACCCCACCCCCTCCTCACCCCCACCGAACATGACTGTGCTCTTCATACACAGTCAGTTGGAGGACCTGGCCATTAGTTCCACGGTTTCTAGGTTCTCAGTCCTGGGGACTCAAAGGTTTTCTCCACTCCCACCTCTGCCTCCTTATTGTAGGTTAGCTTTCTAGAAAAAAAAGTGACAGAACTGGAGAATGACAGCCTGACAAACGGGGACCTGAAGAGCAAGCTGAAGCAGGAGAACACCCAGCTGGTGCACAGGTCAGAAGCCGGAGCTTTGGCTTTGGGGGCATTGGCTGTGACTTTGGGGAACAGAGGGCTGTCCCTGTTACTAAGGTCCCCAAGAGGAGCTGAAGGAGGTAACCTGCACACCCTCCCGGGTCTGAGGGTCTGTGATGCATCAGCCCCTTGCTACATGGCTCTGCCCTGCAGGGTGCCCAGGAGGACAGGTCTTTGAGGACAGGGAGATAGGAACCTGACCTTGACCCCACTGGTCTGCAGCCCCAGGACAGGTCTAAGGCAAGAGTTGGAATCCACTCTCATGTCTCTCTATCTGACAGTGATCAGAGCCTGACTTCCCTTCCTGGGGACAAGCTCTGTGGAGGGAAAGGCTGGAGTAAGTCCTGGGCTCACACCCGGGGGAAGAGTCGCAGCGTTGCTGCACCCTCCTCCCGATGGAGGCCCACCGAACGTGTTTCCCAATGCTGACTGCAACGAGTTAGTGCGTGTAGGGTTCAGTTGTCCTCATGGGATGGCCTGAAACTTGGTAAACTGATACCCACCCAGGGTCTGGTCCTCAACCCTTTGAAGGTCAGCCTCACCGACTGTTGCTAGTGAGATGTGCCCCATACTGATGTACCACCTAGGCCACTGGTAGTGGGGTTATAACATCCACAGTGGGGCCCAGCCCTTTCCCAGGTCTGGCGTGCTCAGGGCCATTAGCCAGGAGTCACAGCGCCCCTCAGTGAGCTGAATTATTGAACAGAGGGGTGCTGGCCAGGAAGGAAGAGAGCAAAAAGAAGAGGTGAGGCCCAAGGGCTGGTGCGTGCAGCCATGGTGAGGCTTGCTGTCCCTCCCTGTGCCTACGCTGGGAGTTCCCCTTCCTCGGGTACAACCTTGCTCCCCTCTGGACCCACTGCCATGCCTTCCCTTCTGTGGGGTGCATGGCTGACACACCTCTCTTTAGATGCCATGTTGTCTCTAACTCATATGTCAGCAAAACTGCTGGCCCCCAGGCCTGGCAAACGCGCCATCACCTCCCACAGTAGGGATGTTAGTATCTCAGGGTCCAGGGCTCCCCGTGGCCACAGCCTGCATCAGGATGAGAAAGTACGGGCCATGAGAGCTTGATCTGGACTGGAGTCCGTGCCCCTCTCCTCAGGGTGCACGAGCTGGAGGAGATGGTGAAGGATCAGGAGACCATGGCCCAGCAGGCCCTGGAGGAGGAGGCTCGGCGGCACCACGAGGCCTACAGCAAGCTGGAGAGGGAGAGGAACACCGAGATCGAGCTGCTCCACACCAGGTGGGCCCTGCCGGGCTCGCCCGTGCTCTGGGGGAGCAGCGTCTTTCCACAGAGCCTTCTGCCCTGCCACACACCCCCACGTTCCTGGGACAGGCACTGCTCTCCCCATTTCATAGATGGGAAACTGAGCCAGAGGGAAAGCTTTGTGTCCTTACAATTCTACTTGTGATACCGCAACACAGGGACATGTTCTCTAGGAAGCATGTAAGAGAATGTTCACTGTAGCATTGTTCATATCAGGTAGAACAGGAAACAACCCACGTGTCCATCAGCAAGAGAATGGGTAAGAAAAAGAAACTTAGACCAGTGGTCTTGCACTGATTCCTGGGCTGGGACCGTTGTCCATGCTTGGAGCTCCCCCTACTGTCAGATTCTCCACTGATCCCGGGCCCCATGGGCCAAGGTAAACGGAAAAGCCAGGCTATTTTAAGGGCTCCTAGGCCTCTGGTACAGATACTAGAACCTGAGGCAGACAGGGAGAGGAGTGTTGACCTGGCAGTTTGGGTTGGTCACCCATCAGCCCCATGAGCTTGAACATACTATGGCCTCAGTTTCCCCATCTGTCCCTGCCTGTCCCACAGAGTGACTGTGAGGGAGGTTGTTAAGCTGAAGCACATCAGAACCCTGCACACAGCTGAGGGTTGCAGTGATGTTCCAGGGCTGCCCTCACCACGACTTGGGCTGGGGAGGCCACCTGGGCCCCTGGCAGAGAGGACCACCACACCTGTACTCCTCCTCAGTCCCCCTCAGGCCCCAGTGTCTGAGCTGAGCCTTCTCAGAACCTGAAGTGGAGGGCGGACTGGCAGGTGGGTTCCCACCTTGCGCCTCATGTCTGCAGAGATGCTTCCCTGCCTGCAGAGGCCAAGCAGGGCCAAGGGGAGCTTGTGTAAACTGTGGCCCTCTGTGGGGAGCTCAGTGAGGAGACCTCCCAGCTCCCCTGCGCCTGAGACCAGCTTTCTTAACTTTCTCAACCAGGGATTCATGTACGTTTTCACTCATGTTCTAGAAGAGGCTGTTTTGCATCTATTTCTGGAGGCCGATACCTTATTAAGTGTCCCTGCTCTCTGTTTGCTTCTGACAGCTGGCCAGGTCGGCTGGCCTGAGAGAGGTATCTGGGACATGGATGGTGGAAGAAAACAGTGAGAGTGTGGGCCAAAGGCCAAAGCACAGAAAGCCAGGCCTCTTGGGAACTGTCCCCTAACCCATGCTCCTTGCACAACTCCAGAGGATGCTGTCCACGTAGAATAGGCACACGGTGCTCTGAGTTATGCAGTGTGCTTTCTTCCTCGCATCTTCCACCATTTCAGGTGCCCCGTGAGGTGGCCTCATCAGACCATATATCTGGATTCCTGTCTGGCCTGGCCCGGGGCGCCTCTCCTGGGGGAGCCTAAAAGGTAGTGGAGACCAGGAAGCCATCTCTCCAGGGAGTAGGAAGTGACGGTGGAAAGGAGAGAAAATGCTCTGCAGGAATCCATGTCAGAAACAATTGCACAGGTCTGGCACCACCGACAGACAGCCTGACTCACCTTCCCCTCTTCTCAAGTTATTTAAAACTAACCTGGGCACCCAGGCTCTGTCTTCTCATGGGGTCACAGTAGGACAGTCCCTTGTGAAGCTACCACAGAGGATTACGACTATTGGAACCAATGCCTGTGAATGTCAGAGGCAGCTGTAGTGAGTACTCAGAGGGAAGAGCCCTGGGCGAGATGCTGGGGGAAGAATGGAAAACAAATATGGTGGTTGCCTTCAAATTGCAGATTGCCCCAAGAGGGTCCTGTCGCAGACAGCCACAGGAAGACTTTCTCTCCAACAGGAGAAAAACATGTCCCTGTGTCGTTTCAGGTCCTAAGGATGCATGCAAAAAGAAGCTTATGTTATTATTCACAAATAGGTATTCTCTTTTATCAAGAAAATAAGAATGATAATTCAGTGTCTACCATTTTGCCTCGGATGATGGGAAGTGTCTACCATTTTGCCTCGGATGATGGGAAGCTCGGATGATGGGAAGTGTCTACCATTTTGCCTCGGATGATGGGAAACTTGGTTGCCAAGGCTGCTCGGATGATGGGAAGCTCAAGGCTATGTTATTATCTGGAATAATGATTTATATCCTTTCTCTTGCTTTCTAATATCTTTCCTCCTCCAGGGAGCAGAGGATTGCTGGAAATTGTCACATTGTAAGATAATCTCCATTTCTGACATTTTTGTCCTTCTCCTTTCCCCAGGGTGCAGCAATTAGAAGAGGAAAATACTGAGCTTAGAACAACAGTGACTCGGCTCAAGTCACAAACAGAGAAACTGGATGAGGTGAGACGCAGGGCCAGGCATCGCTCAGACTTGGACCTTGAGCTGAATCCAGAGAGGCAGCGTTGGCCATCGGAGGCCTATATATTTTCTTCTATAATGGGGAAAATAATAAAAAAGAGAAAGAGGTTAGCTTCTGTGTAGGCTGCCACCCTCTGTCCAGGTTTCATCTGGCATCATCGATGGACTTCAGAGGCCCGAAATTTTTCTACCTATGTTTCTAGAATCCTAGGGGATCTGGCCATTTCTTTAGGCTGTGACTTGGAGAACTCCATCTAGGGGCTGGTCTGAGTCCCCATTTTTCGAGGTGGCTGACAGACCCTCAGCGAAGTCCCTGGGGCATAGTGAGCCCCTCTGGGAACTCTTCTCCACTGACCTTGTCTCCCTGGCTGCAGGAGCGGCAGCGCATGTCCGACCGGCTGGAGGACACCAGCCTGCGGCTCAAGGATGAGATGGACCTGTACAAACGCATGATGGACAAGCTGCGGCAGAACCGCCTTGACTTCCAAAAGGAGCGGGAGGCGACGCAGGAGGTGGGTCGTAGGCCAGAGGGCTCCAGGGCTCCAGGGCTCCAGGGCTCCCGCCCGCACCACTCCTCCCACCAACGAGCTTCTCCCCGTGCAGCTCATCGAGGACTTGCGGAAGGAGCTGGAGCACCTGCAGATGTACAAGCTGGACTGTGAGCGGCCAGGCAGGGGCCGTGGTTCATCCTCCAGCTTGGGCGAGTTCAATGCCAGGGCCCGCGAGGTGGAACTGGAGCATGAGGTCAAGCGGCTCAAGCAGGTGGGCCCTGGGAGCCCCTGTCTGGTGGGATCAGACGTCCAAGTCCCCACTGGGTGGGTTTCCTGTGAGGGGGCCGAGAGCTGTAGCACCACCTTCTCACACATGCTCCTGTCTGCTCCATTTGACAACTTAGTTGCCAAGGCTGCTTATCCCCATCTCACAGCTCAGGCAAGGCAGCTTCTCTCTAGGCTACATCTGATGGAAATCCCAGGGTCTCTTCTTGGCATCCATAAAAAGAAATAGATACCACTCTTGTGTCCTAGGCACACAAGTGGAGAATGAGACTCTACTCAGCCATAGATTAGTGCCTCGCTGTGTTGGGGTCTCCCGGAAGCAGACCCTGAACCCAAGGTTCCATTTCAAATGGTTCGTGGGAGCACCTCTATAATTGGAAACCAGTCAGGGGTGGGGGAAGTTGGAGAGGCAGTGACCAAGCAAGGGAGTGACAGTTGGTGAAGCCTCACACTCAGCCTAACCCTGGGGGCAGGGGCCTCTGAATTGGTTCCACTTGAGGCAGAGAAGCTGGTGGTCACCCTCCCGCAGCAGCCCTAAAACCCAGCTCTCTTTTTCCACAAGGCGATACCCAAAGTCCTGGGTGTGAGCAGTTAATTAGGAGCCTGTAGGCAAAGGCTAGAGCTTGGAGCTGGTAAACAGGGTCTGGCAGGGCCCCACGGGCAGCTGTGCTGCAGAGTGAGCATGGAGGGGGATTCCTGAGCCTGGCTGCAGGAGGAGCCACGGAGATGAGCCGCCCACCAGCCCGGGGACCCTAGAGCAGCACCTCTCCTCACCAAGAACCAGTGTGGAAGGGCCATCAAATGGGCAGTGTCGCCACACAGGGCCTCAGGGGCTCCTCTTAGCTCATCCACCCCCAGGGACGAACGGGTGGCCAGGAGCCATGCTTCTGCCTGGAAACGTGGCTCCTCCGGGCAGGGCCCTGACGACTCCTCAGAATCCCCATAGCCTCCCAGGACCCAGCCCTTCTCCCCACAAAGCCTGAGAGAGGTCACATCATCTATGGGTATCTTGATGTGACACACATCTGATGGGCAGGTACTCGTCAGAGTCAGGAGACAGTGGGTGCAGACAAGTGGGTTTCGGTGGGTTCTGGATGCTCCCGGGAGCTGATGTTGCCTTTGTCCATACAGGAGAATCATAAGCTGCGGGATCAGAATGACGACCTGAATGGACAGATCTTGAGCCTTAGCCTCTATGAAGCAAAGAACCTCTTTGCCACTCAGACCAAAGCCCAGTCTCTGGCTGCGGAAATAGACACAGCCTCGCGCGATGAGGTATTGTGGCCACGCGATCTCACTTCGGGGCCAGGCCCGCCTATCCCCATCCCCGCCTGCCTCAGCGACGAGCCCTGGGCTGCCCAGAGCTAGAGAAGCAAACCGGGGCCTGGCTCCCCTGAGTCCCCATCCACAGCTACCCCGACTGACAGGGCAAAGCGGTGAGGGGGAGTATCTGCAGGCAGAGTTAAATCAGCTCTGATTTCCTGCCTGTGGTGGGAGGAGCTTGAGTTTGGGGGCAGAGCAGGGATCGAGTCTTAACTCAGCCAGAAATGTTCTGAAATGGCCAGTTGATTCCATCAACATGTAGTCCCGGGGAGTCTGTAACTCCCTTCCCCCAAGCCAAGAGAGGAAGGACACTAAGGACGCTAGCATTTCTTGAGCACCTGCTGGCAATACGTCTTCACTTAATCTTCTGACAACTTGTAGGCTGTCTGAACACTTCCATGCCACAGATTAGGAGACCAGGATCATCCAGCTTTTAGAGGGAGAGGGTCCCAGGCCTCTAGCGCCGAAGCCCTCTCTTTCTGTCCCCCGGCACGTGGTTATAAAAGATCAGGCCCCACTTAATTATAACAAGCCTAAGGCAGTTAAAAGCCTAATGCACTGAACCCCTTGCGCTGTGCTTGGGACACAGAGCTAAGCTGACCCCTGGCCTCCAGGAGCTCTCAGGTAAGCCTGGCACTAGCCTCCAGCCCAGGGACAGAGACAGCATTTCAGTGACATTGTAAAGGACTCATCAGGAGTTAACCTGGAGAGAGGTGATGGCAGAGCAGAGGGTAGTGAAGGGGGCCATTTTTGGCGGAAGAAACAGCTGGCAGCCTTACGAGTCTTAGGGCCCTGGGACTTTGGATGTCAGTCTTGATTAGAAATGCCTTTGACCGGTGTTCTCCCCTTTACCAAAAACTCACCCACACCTGGGCCCTTCCACAGAGCAGCTAAATCAGAATCTCTGTGGCTGGAACCTGGTCATTTGCGTGGTTCGCACCCCTTAGGTGTGAGCTCAGCTGGGCCTTAGACTTATACATGTCCTGGCATCTGAGTGCTGAGGTTGGTCTTGGGGCCACCTTGCCCAGGGTCTCCTGAGTTCTGTCCTTGGGCATTGGCACTCACCATGAACCCCGGCTTCTGGGCTCTGTCCAAACCCTGGTCCAGGCCAGCTTCTGACCATCTCTCCCATTCCCATCAGCTCATGGAAGCCCTCAAGGAGCAGGAGGAAATCAACTTCCGGCTGCGGCAGTACATGGACAAGATCATCCTCGCCATCCTGGACCATAACCCCTCTATCCTTGAGATCAAACACTGAGACAAGGGGCTGGCTGCAGAGCAGCCTCGGGACCCTGGGACCCTGGGACCAAGGGGCAGACCCTGCCTAAGGACATGACCCCAGCCGGGCCCCACGCATACACTGTAAATGTGTCTCTGGCCACCATGTAACGTGTACTGGTGTGGGTGTGGGGAGGCTATGCACACAGCAAGGGGTGAACGTGCGGCCATGGCTGGCAGTGACATCTGCACGGTTAGCTGTCCATGTACTTTGTGGTCCCTTTGCAAGGGACAGAGAGTCCTGGAGGTGGGAGGAGGTGAGGTCTGTTTTTAGGAGTTACTGTAATATCAAGAACTGGAAGCTTGCATTTCAGATACTGGATAAAATGATTCTACCTCTGGGGATGAGGATTAAGAAATACTCTAGGGAAACAGGCTCTTTCACCCCACCCTATTCCCCCTGGGGGTGGGAGCAAAAGTATGACCTTTTCCAGGAGTTCGAATGCCCAACAGATATGTCCTCGCCAACCTCTTTGGCCGCCTTTCAAGCCCAGGTGCTCAAGCTCAGACAGGAGGAAGGAGCGTTTGAGGGGACGTGAGGAGGGGCCCTCAGCAGCCTCCTCTGTGCTGTCAGCCCCTGCGATGCTTGTGCACAGTGTGTCCAAAGGATTCGGGCTTGCCAAGGAGCTCGCATGGGGCAACTTTCCTTCCGAGAGTCCTCCTTACACTTCCCCATCCCTGCTTACCTACCTCTCCCTTTCTGTTTTCGGTTTGTTTTTAAGACAGTGAAAAATAAGCAGCATTCACTTGGGTGTAAAGCGAAGGAGAAGGGGGTTGGGGGACCTAGGGCAGGGGCGCTGTCTAAGGCACCTGTTGGCATCGGGCAACCAAAGACATGGTTTTCAGGGAGGAGCACACTCACATCCTCATCGGTTTCCTTCCCTTGACTGCATTTTAAAAAGAGAAGTGAGGATGGGCCATCTCTCAGCTTCTGCGGGCTGGGAGTGGGCCTTGCTCACCACTCCCGTTCTCCGCACAGCCGGGTGGCAGCAGGCCTGGCGTTTGGATGTTCAGAACCTGAGCTCTGAGGTCGGCTCGGCCGGGTAGCGAGGCCCCTGTGTTACACCTTTCAGAAACATCCCCGCGTTCGGTTCTCAGCCAGGAGGAACAGATGCTGTGCCGGTGGGACACGCAGTCAGGGAAACTGCAGGGGAAACTCAGTCCTCCATCCTTGTGACGCCTGTGGGAATTCATGCTCTGGATTTTTAATGAGATATTTCGTTCCAGGCGGCTGGGAGTAGATACAGTACTTTCCTTTCAGTTTTCCGGTGTTTCTCAATTTTATATGGCTTATGATTCGTTTCCTTAGTCCAAATTTACATAAACATGGATAGTCTTACTTTCCCCGCTGCAGTTTGTTTTCTTCAGCACTTCTAGTGTCAAAGAGAAGGTGTGGGCATGTTGGGGAGGGTCTCGAGGGGTGTACACAGAGAAGAAAGGGAGAAGAGGGTGAAGGGGGGTCTGGGGACTTGAGCATGTGTCCCCTGCTCACAAAGGCAGAACCGTGGCTGGGACCGCTCTTTACCTCTTCCAGTCAACTTTTGCTTTTGTTGGATTTCATGATTTTTTTTTTTAAAGCATATTTGTGAGATCTGTTCCATGCTACAAATCACAGGGCTGCATTGGTCTGATCCAGGACCTGGGGGACACCCACAGGAGGAAGACTAGGGCAGGGGTCTGTCTTCTAGGAGTCTCTCCGTCCCTTAGGACACTGGTCTCCTTGGGCTCTCCCGAAGGTCTGAGAAGTGGCAGTGGAGAGAAGGCATAAGAAGTGGGTCTCTTGAGAATTTGCTAATAGGAAGAAGTGGCCACTAATTAAAGGAAAGGAAAGAAGAGGAATCGTGACTTGGCCTTGGTCTGGGTTTTACTAGGAAACGAGTCCAGCACAGAGGCCAGCCAGAGCTGGCCTGGTCTGTGGGGGGCTTGCCCCAGGATAAAGATTTTATATGTAAAACTTTATGTGCTGTTTAGCTGCATTGACATGGAAGTCCAGAGAAGGCTGCAGAGGCCTGAGTTACGGAGTCACAATATGGGAAAGAATTTCTGCCAGTGGGGCAAGGGGGCGGGAGAAAGCTGTCAGCCTACAGTGTTCTGTGTCCCCCTCCCTGAAAGAGGCGCCACAGGAACAACTCCCAGAGCAAGCACTGAGTCTGGAAGGCCCCTCTGGACCTGCTGTAGTGCTTGGGGTCTCTGGAAGACAGCTGACTTTAAAATGAGAATGAATTGCATGTAACACCCACCTCAAGTTAAATCAACCTTCTGACTTCAGCCAGAATATATCTTGTAAAACCTAGTCTGTCAAATTGACTTTTTAAGACCATGTAGCTTTTTAAAAAATGCTTCTCTGTGCTCGAAAGCTAGCCCGAGGAGGGCAGACACCCCTGGGCGGGTTCCAGAGCTGTACTACCTCTGGTGCAGGCGGGGCAGACCCTGCTCTCCTCCTGTGTTTTCTCCTCCTCCGTTTGTTTTCAATTGAGAGTCCTGCCCTTTTCTGTCAGTTCTGGGGCTGCTAGTATACAGGATGCCCAGTTATGTTTGAATTCAGGTACATAACTTTTAGTAGAAGTATGTTCTGTGCAATACTTGGGACATTTTAAATGGAGAGATTTTTAAAATTCTGATAATGATGGAATCCCCAGAGGTTCTGATTTCATTGGTGTGGGTGTGACCCAGGCATCAGAACGTTGAAAGAATTCCCCAGGTGATTGTAATTTAACTGGGTGTCCTGCGTAGGTTTTTGTTTTTGCCAAACCTGGCAACTCTACCAAATAGAGATTAGC
Source organism: Pteropus vampyrus (assembly GCF_000151845.1). Classification (NCBI taxonomy): domain Eukaryota; kingdom Metazoa; phylum Chordata; class Mammalia; order Chiroptera; family Pteropodidae; genus Pteropus; species Pteropus vampyrus. The sequence continues at coordinate 8,363,367 of NW_011888831.1, forward strand.
AGTAACTTGTCTGAAGTTCAGACAGGTTGGGAGTGAGGGTTGTTGGGGAGTGGGTTCTGCCGCAGACTCACACTTTACATGACACTGGGCTGTTCTTGGCATTCAAGCCAAACAAAATTCATTAAACCAGCAAGTGAGTTTTATATATTGTATCCAATAGAAAAGGAAGCACTTTCTGGTTTAGGTAGGTCCTATTCTGTGGGAAGATTTAAGAAATAAAGTTCTAGTAAAAAAAAGAAAATTTTAACTTAGAATTGGCCAGAATTTGACAAGTTATTTTATTTTAAATGTGTAGATTCTTCACAAATTATAAAAGGGAAATTCCTTTTATTTTGCATTTATTCGTGACCCACTAAAAACAGCTCAAGAACTTCCAAAGCACTTGTACCTGAAACAGTAGTTCTGGGCTCTGGCTGTTCTTTGAAATCACCTGGGGAGATTTCAAAAATTCTGCTAACTGGGCTGACACCGCCCTCCCACCCCTCACTGAGATTTAATCGGTGTGGTGTGGCCCCGGCTTTGAGGTTGAGGCCCCATCCTAAAAGGTTGCTGGCCAGAGGTAGAGAAATCTGATGGAAATGGCTGTTGGGCTTGTTAATCCAGGTGCTGGATAATGGCGAGGTCTGCTGAGATGTCAGTGGCTTTTCCTGTTACAATGTCAGATGGTCAGTTAGCAGATCCCACCCCGCCATGGGAGGTCAGATGCCTTCAGGAGCTGGTAGATCCAGCTGTTCTCATAAGCTTGGGGGTTAGTAAACCTGAGTGGGCAAGCCTGCCCTGGTGCCCCATGGAGTCAATGGGTGACACATGTTGGAATGTATCGGCCGAGGGCCCATTCCAGAGTGGGAGTAGGACAGTGTGGAGTTGTTACAGGACAGAAAGAGTTTGTCCACCTGGCGCTAGCAGAGCCAAATCCTAAACTGAGAATTACAATGGAGAAATACTGGTTCTTTTATTGACCAGTGGCGCCATCCAGGAGAACATGCTCAAAAGCCCAAACTCCCTGATGGCGTGTAGGTTACAGATTATATAGGACAGAATCACAAGACACTGTGGGTTAGGGGTTCAGGGTTGAGTTGGGAGCTGATTGATCGGAGATGAGGTAAGGGTAAGAAATCATTTCTTCAGATTTTGAGGACAGCTCAGGTCTTTTCTGGTGTCCCAATGTCTGGTCTCATGGGAAAGTAGTCAGGGGGTCATTCCACCTTAGGGCTCAGGAGCTGAAACAACTTAGGTCCATATGTTATCTTTAGCCTGCCAGGGGTCAGACTGCGTGACCGTCAGTGTGCCCATTAGTCAGGTCCAGGCCACTGTCCTCTGCTTCCTTGGGAATTGCCGATTACCCACTGGGGAAAAGCTGGGTCTCTGAGCGGCACATGTACATGTGTGTATAAAGAGAGAGGTGATTTCTAGAGCTAGGATTTAAAAGTAAATTTAATCAAAGTCATCAGGACCCTCCTTTTCAGGAATAAAGAGCTGACAAACAGAGCTGGCCTCCTGAAGGCAGCCTCAGAAATAGCAGTCATCTACTCACACACCTGAGCAGGAGGAGACACTGGCTTTGTGGATTTTTGCCTCTGATCCATTTGGGGGCAAGTCTGATTCCTGGCCCAGCCACATTCTGGTGGTCAGGGGTCGGCACAGTGTGGGCTCTTTTGTTCCAACGGGAGACTTAATAACCGGCAAAGGCCTACACGCAAATGGAGCCTATGGGTCGGGGCTGGGGGGTGGGGGGGGGAATTAGCCCTCTCTTTGTGCTCCATCGGAATGTGTGTTTAATGCATTAACAAATTAAACCCAAAAGCTAACTGTAGATGTGATTGGAACAGGGGAAGTTTTCGGATGGTCCCCATGCCAAGGAAATGGCTTTGTTGTCCTGGCAAACCTGCAGTGACAATTTTAAAGGCCTGAAGTGGGTTTTAGATCGAGGAGAGGGGGCCATTCAGAACTTCATTGCCGGCATCCTCCTGGCCTTTCCTCCTTTGGGACCAGGGCAGCCCCACTAGGGCAATGCTTCAGGCTGATGAGACTGAGGCCCACTGCTGAGGGCCCTCAAGGTAGAGGGGCCATGCCCTCCTAGGTGACTTTGAGCACGTCATTTCCCTCCGCTGACCTTAGGGATCTCCAGGTCCTGCCATCCGGCTATCCAATGTGTGCCTGCAAGGGCAGGGAGCAGAAGAGGCCAGGACAATAGGCCTGCCCTACCTGCGTGGCAGGACAACTCAGGCCCTTGTGCCACATTCGGCTGCCTACCTAGGATAATAGACTGCTCTCTAGAAAGGTTTGTAGTATAGACCTTTGCAAAGCATGATGCCACACGATTTTGGCGCTCCAACCTTGTGCTTCACTTTCCATTGTGACTAACCGAAGGATGTCTACCCCAAGCCACCGGGAGCAGGTGGCTGGGAATGGCATCCAGGGCCACCCCTGCAGGATCTAAGTGCTGTTGTCCCCAGAGACCATTCCTCCTGCGGGGACCCTCTGCTCTGCTGTGCTGCACAGGCTGTGTTTTGTCTGCATGGTTTGGGGGGTGTCGTCTTTGTGCCTTTTTCTTCCTTCCTTGTCACCACAGTACAGGATTTTCCACGTTGCCACTGCCCTCCTTTTCTACAAGCTCTCATTTACCCTGGCCCTTCCCGAGCCCCGTAAATGTGTACAAAGTGTCCCACTCTGTGTCCACGTGCCTCCGCCACATGTACGGTCTGCTCCCAGCCAGGTCTCCCAGCACGCTTACCCACAGGAATCAGGGTCCACTGCCCCTTTGCTCACTCAGCTGTGCAGATGTGGTCACATTGTGCAGAATTTTTCATTACGGTCTTAAGCTTGCGGGGCTCAGACCCAATTAGTCCCTTGTCCAGGCTGCTGCTAGTTTAGAAACCTTGCACTCAGAAAAGGGTGACTTTGTGTAAAGCAGCTTCTCCCACAATCCTCTTCCTGGGTTGGTGTCATCTGTAGAAAGCAGAGCGCACCTTTCTAACGTGAGCATCGGCCTGGAGGGGATGTCAGGGGTCCACAGCAGCTCTGTGGGCCCAGAGGAAGCTCTGGCTGTGTGGCTTCCAGTGCTTGGCATTGGGCCTGGGTTCAGAGCCACCATCTGGTGTCAGAACAACTTCGGACAAGAGGCTTATAGCTGCTGCCCTGCTTGCCATTAACAACTGCCTAGCTCTTCCTCGTCTGCCGAAGGTGCTCAGACCCGGGTGCCATTAAATACCTGACTGACGTCGGGACCGCCATTGGGCCGTGCGTGGCTCAAGACTCGCCCACAGCCTGCTGGCTCCCTTCATCCCAGCTCTTCTCACTTCTTTGGCTGGGTCTCCTGGGGCCCAGATGAAATAAGCTGCGCGTGTGGCCCCATGCCCAACGGCTGGTCAGATGGCTTTGACTCTGTGGGGTTTCACTTGAGTCTTTTGCCCCAGGAGCCTCCATCTGCAAGCAGGCTTAGCTTTGGGGCTCAGGTGAGACCTCCACCTCCAGGTCCCAGGTGGGGAGAGTGGGATGAGGCCCAACGCTGCATCCCAGGCTCCCGAGCTCTCTGCCTCCGGCCTGCTTCTAGCCCAAAAGGAGGCACTCAGAGTCAGGCTCCTTCGGGAACTCTAATGTACAGACCAAGGTGTAAATAAACAGTTTGCTTTTCTTGCCTGACTTGATGGTGAGTTTCTGTGGTGGGGAAGGGAGAGTGGAAGAGGTGAGGCCTGGTTTCAGAGCTCTTGGGGATAGAGCACCCCCCTTAAGGAGAGCAGGCCTCACCTAGCATACCGGGTGGCTGGTGCTATCCTCCTGTCCTCCAGGAGCAGGGGGTGATCTTGCAGACCCTCATTTTAGTCTATCACTGGAAGAGGAGATACAGATCCTAGAGGCTCCTGTAACACTGCGATTCCAGCCACGGGGCTCTGAGGTCTGAAAACTTTGTCCTTGCTGCAACCATGTCCACTTTCCCAACACAGGCCTCCCAGGGGGCTCGGCTTGCTCTGTTCACTCTAATGGGATCCCAGCTCCATCTTCCTCCTCGCCAGCCATCGTGACTTCCCTGGATCACAGGCCTAAGTCCTCCACGTGAGCCCGGTTTCACACCAATCAGCCAGTGCTGGTCCTGCAAAGCCCAAGCCTAGTGTACCAAGGTGGCTCCAGGTTGGTTAGCCCAGACCCCCAGATTTCTGACCTCTACTCTTATTATTATGAGATTCCAGGTGTCGAAAGGGTTCACAGGTCACCCACGCTCAGCATCGGGAAATGACTCTGCCTTCTCTGTTGGCCAGACCCTCAGGATAAGCAGGGCCAGTCCCCTGCACTTGCCCACATAGGACTTGTGCCTGGGGTCTGCCAGGGCAGGAAGGAGACTCATTGGACTGGCACGGCCTCCTGGGCTCCAGTCAACTTCCAACACTGGGAGTTGCATCTCCTGGACCTTTATTCCCTCCATCCTCCTTTCTTTCCCAACTAGGGTTACCAGATTTTGCAAATAAAAATACAGGATACCCAGTTAAATTTGAATTTCAGATAATTTTTTAGTTTAAGTATGTCCCATGCAATACTAAAAAATTACTCATTGTATATCTAAAATTCAAATTTAACCTGGCACCTTTTTTTTTTTTAATCCGGCAACCCTATCCTCAACCCTTTTCAGGGCTCCTCTGTTACTAGTCAGGTGTCTCCAATTCCTCAGTGCTTACCTTGCACCCCAGTTTCAGAAATGAGTTCCTTCTTAGTTTGCCACTGTTTTCTTTGGACTGGTTCTGCCTCCTCTCCCTTATCCCCAGCCATCCAGAAGTGACTGTTGGCCTTTCCAGAAGCCGTAGCCCCCTTGTGCCCTGCCTTGGGGTGTGTGTAGAGATCTGGAGTCTTGAAAAGGACTTGACATGGAGGTGAACTCAAGGGTATAGTCAAGGAAGTAGAGGGAAGCACAATGGTGTCCTGGGGATCAGGGTGGGGACAGGGGTGTTGCTAAAGAACCCCAGTATCAAACTTCCAATTTACTGATGTTTCGCAATAACTAACCATTTTCTAAGCACTGACTCTGTTCACAGAAAGATTCTTGGACTTGAACTCAGAGGCCTAGGTTTAGACCCCCACTCTGTGACTTCCCTGTATGACTGAGGCAGGGTACTCACTTCTGTGAGTTTGTTGCCTCGTCAATAAAGCAAAGGAAATAGCAGTTTCTACCCGTGGAGTTGTGACGAGAGGTAGCTGAGAAGCTTGTGTCCAGGCCCCAGATGGGGATCCAGTAAGTGCTTGCAGAATCAGAATCTGGATTTCAGGAGGTGTGACTTATCTTCCCCAAAAGACTCCTTATCAAAGTGTCTCCATTATTTTTCTAGGGCGGCTGGAAAAACGTACCACAAAGTAGGTGGCTTAAAACAATAGAAATTTATTCTCTCACAGTTCTGGAGGCCAGAAGTTCACAATCAAGGTGTCAGCAAGGTTAATTTTCAATAGGCTCTGAGGGATAATCTATAACAAGACACTCTCAGCTTCTGGTGGTTGCCAGCAGTACTTGGCCTTCCTTAGCTTGTGGCAACATCATTCTAATCTTTAATCCCTGTCTTCATCTTCCCTCTGTGTATCCCTCTGTCCAAATGTTGCTCTTCTCATAAGGACACCAGACATTGGACGAAGGCCCACCCTAATCCAGTAGGACCTCATCTTAACTTGATTATTTCCAAATAAGGCTACATTCACAAGTACCAGGGCATAGGACTCTGACGTATCTTATTGGGCGACACAATTCAGCTCAGTTTACTATTCCGGAGAGAGGTAGGAGCAAGCACTGCCGTGTGTACAGGCCGTGCCCTCTGCACAGGCCGTGCCCTCTGCACAGGTACATTCTCACTCACCAGTCTTGGAGAACTGGTTCCTGACAGTCTTATTACAGACAATGTCCTCCTTACGCCCCCTAGAGGTCACATTTCCTGCAAAGTGTTGCACTGTCATCCCACCAACTCACCCTGGCCCTCAAATTTAGAGCCTTTTAGAGTCATCTGGGACCAGGCCGAAGTCTCCTGAATGGCTCAGAAATATCTGGGCAAAAAATCTATCGACCAACTTAATCTGCTGCGTGGCACTGTGTGTGTCTAACTCTGTGCCCAGAACTGGGAATTGGTACAGAAAATACAGCATAGGCTTCTCTCCTGAGGAAGGGGACACAGCTGACTCCTGGGTGATGAGAGGCACCAAGGGAAAAGTCCAGATGGCTGCTGGCAGTTTGGGCCTAGGGATTGAGGCCAGCTGGGGGTCAAGGACGTCTTCCCCAAGGAAGGGTGTTTTAGCAAAGCCCTGAAGGATTGTGGGATTTCAGACCACATGTGGGGAATGCTTATGAAAGCACAGGCCTTTCAGGTGTGACGCTGCAGTGGGACAGGTGAGCAGCGTCTGTGAACGAGGGTGCTGAGGTATTACAGTCAGTCTATTCACTCATCAGCTAGATCGCAGTAAAGTGAGTATAATCTCTTGCTAGCAGAGGGTCTTGCGTTCGATTTGTAAAAAACAACATCTGTGAAGCACAAAAAGCAAAGCACAATAAAACAAATTGCGCCAAAATGTATGGGGCCTCAGCCCACTAATTTAGATTCGGGTGGTCGGGGTGGGACTGGACACTGGATTTTTTTCAAAGCCCCCCAGGTGATTCCAGTATGGGGTGATTCAGCCAGGGGTTAGAATCACCGGTGCACAATTCTGAAATCATCTGAGGAGTTGGGAGACTTCAACTGAGGCCTGAAAGGAGGAGAAAGAGATGGCCAGGTGAGGGAGATTGGGGAGGACATGGGAGCAGGAACGGCAGGTGCAAAGGGCTTAAGAGAACTAGCAGGCAGGGAGCAGACCTGTGGCGACCACTGAAGGATCCTATACCTGGGAACCACCCGTTCAGAGCTGAATTTCACAGAGTGGCAGCGGGACCGGGTAAGCTGCTGACAGATGAGGCAGGCTGGACTTAGGTAAGATCTGTTTTTTGTTTCGTTGGAGTTTTTTTTTTGCTGAGATGAGGAATTGGAATCACTAGGTTTTGGTGATCACTTGGGCAGTGGAGCCAGGCTTCTCACAGCCCTGCTGGGAGGGTCTACCCCAGTTAAACTGTCTCCAGAAAATGACTAAGCTACATCCACCCAAGAGTGGAAAAAGCTATTCCTACAGCTCCTCACTTTCGGGCAGATCCAGAGCCCTCAGGGGCAGCAGACGCAACACCACTAACTCTTGTTGGGTCCAGTGACCCGTGGTCAGCAGCGGGGCACGTGGTGAGGGTTGAGGCAGATTCCCTTCCAGTCAGTCCATCGGGCTGTCTGCACTTCAATTTTTAAGCCCTGGACAAACGGGATTTGGCATCATGCCACCCCCTTCAACTCCTTCCCCTCCCCAATCTCTGTGCCTAATGCAGTGCTCAGCCTGCAGGAGGCTACAATTAGGCAGTTCGTGCTAGCTCTCTTGTACTTAGGGATACCTGTGTACCAGGCGGTGTTCTAAGTTGCGTCATTTAATCCTCACAACAACCATGAAGTGGGTGGTATCTCCATTTTACAGATGAGGAAATTGAGCCACCGCAGGGGCTAGCCACAAGTCACCCAGAATTTATACTCAGGCAACTGAGAAGGGAAAGTCATCCCAGAGTAGGGCACAACTAACTCGCCGAGGGAATAGGTTGCTCAGCTTGGGGACAGGTGACAGGCTGGGAAGACTTCAGGGAGAGGCAGCCATGCGCGGAGCCCTGGAGGCTGGGTGGGCTCTCTGTGAGCAGAGGGGCTGTAAAGAGGACGTAGCAGTGGGCCACTGTGGGAGCAAGAGTGCAGAGGTGAAAACTTGCATGTCCTGTTTGCACTGATGAGCAGAGCTCCAGGAAGGATGGTGGTTCCACTGTGAGTGCGACCGGCTAGCCTGGCTGCACCTTAATGTGGGCTGAGGCGTCCCAGCCAACGGGGCAAATTTATGGGCTCTAGGGCCCAGAAAGTCCAGAGCCAGCGTCAAGCCAGCCTTGCCTCTACCTGGAACCAACCAGGTGGCCGGGATGGGGCTGCAGGAAGTTCCCCTTTATCTCCTGCCACCTCTGGTTTGGCCCTGGCTTTCACTCCAAGCTCTGACTTTTATACTGAGTTCTGATTTGGGCTCCATGACATTGGTGTGGCCTCTGGGTTTAAAAAAAAATGCTGGTGCTCCTGAAAGGTCCAAATCCACAGAGCTGAAGTCTGAGACCACTTTCTACAGCCTGTTTGATGGATGCCACTAAGCCCTGGGTTGCCTGTGAGACCCTTGTCCCCTGCATTCTAGTCCAGCTGGCCCACTACTTGGCTTTTCCAGTCCAGCAGGCCACCACAGAGCAAAAGCTGGGCTTTGCTGGGCTCTGGCAGCATCTAGGCCAGACCCTCAGTGCTTTGGCCTGCTGTCGTGGAGCAGGGGTGTTGTGAGTGTCGACTCTGGAAGCTGTCAGGGCTGGAAGGAAACTGGGTGAGGATCTAGTAGAGAGCACTCAAGATGAGTCTGTTTTTTTGAGATGGGGTGGAGACAAAAGAGACCCGTCTCGTATCTCTGTGCATCTTCTGTAGGATCTAGTTCCAGTGCTGAGCACCAATCAGAGTCTACACTCAAAGTCACAGTCAATGAATGACAGCTGTGGTAGTTTCCAAAGATAGTCACCATTGCCTTGTTATCTGCTAAGTGCAGGCCATTCTCCTATTGAGAGGTAGACTTTATTTTCCCTCCCCTCGAATTGGGCTGGCCCTGAGACTATTTTGGTCAATAGGTACAAAAATGCACCACTTGTGGCAAAAGTAACATTCTGGGATTTCTGAGCTCTGGCCTTAAGTGGCTTTAAGGAAGCTTCTGCTTCGTTCCTCTTGAAATGTTCCAGCTGCCATGCTATGAAGAAGCCCCAGCAGCCACATGGAAAACTGAGGTCCCAACAGCCCCCACTAAGCTACAAACTGATGCCGGGCATCCCAACACCCTGGCCAACGACCTGTTCAACCCAGAGAACCATGAAAAATAAGTTTTGTTTTAAGCTTCTATATTTTAAGATAGTTGGTTACACAGTTATAGATGCATGAAATAGCAGATCTTCAGCAGTTTCTTCTCTACCAGGCTTCCTCTCAGAAGATCTATTTTTCCTAAAAGGAATCCAGCCAAGCAGGACCCATCTGTGGGAATGACTTGGTCCATGAGTCTTCTGACCTCAACCGGGTACATCTCTAACTGTCCAGGAGCCCCATGGAGAGCCCTGACTGTCCATGGCAGCAGGCTCTCGTTCAGGGAACAAAGGGGTTCTAAGCCTGCAGCTGCTTGCTGATGCCTGCTGAGGTTCCTGCCTTGCTTGGGGGGCTTCTGAGGAGCTTGATTTAGTCCATGATCCACCGGTGAGCCCTCTCTTTAAATTACACAGCCACCTGTAAGCATCTTAAGAGTGAATACCAACAAGTGGAGGCATCAGGAAAAG
>NW_011888831.1:8374379-8398115 GCF_000151845.1 Pteropus vampyrus
ATTATTTACTCTATGTGTGTGTGTGTGTGTGTTTAACTGACTATTTTTTAGAGAAGTTTTAGGTCCATAGCAAAACTGAGTGGGAAGCACAGAGAGTTCCCATATCACCCCCATTCCTACCACATCCAATTCCCCCACTATCAACATCCTGCGGCATAGTACATCAGTCGAGAAAATGATCCACTTTTAAGGACATGGGAAATACTTGTTCTACAGTGGTGAGATAAATCAGGACACCATGAAATATACAAATGTGAAGATATGAATCCGACTCTCCTAACAGTATTATATATGCTCTATTTCATCAAATTCATCGACTTTTAAAAATCACTACGTGCCACTAAAAAAGAAATATACATTGCCAATTAATTGTAAGACTCCATCACTTATAATCAGTTACCATCCTGATTTCTAATTAAAATGGGAAAAAAAATGTATCTCAGAATAAATACAGTGTGCTTTTACACATATGAATGTGGGCACTGTGCTTCCTTATAGTGATAAGACTATAGGTCCTTTTAATTCCCTATGCTCTGGAAAAGTTTCCTGTCTCTTCAACAAATGATGCTGGGAAAACGGGATATCCACATGCAAAAGGACGAAGTTTAACATTTACCTTACATCACATACAAAAAATTTCCTCAAAACGGATTAAAGACCTAAACATAAGACCCAGGTTGATATAACTCTTAGAAGAAAAAACAGGGTAAATTTTATGACATTGGATTTGGCGATGATTCCTTGGATATGACACCAAAAACATAGACAATGAAAGCAAAAATAGACTAGACTACGTCAACCTTAAAACTTTTGCACAGTAAAGGAAACAACTTTTGTATAGTAAAAGAAACAAAAGAATGAAAAATCAACCTACAATATTTACAAACCATATATCTCAAAAGAGGCTAATATCCAGGATATATAAAGAACTATAACTCCAAAAATAACTCAAATAAAAAAATTAGCAAAGAACTTGAACAGACATTTCTCCAAAGAAGGTGTGCAAATGGCTAGCAAGCATAAGAAATCAAGGAATTGCACATCCAACCATGGGTGATACCTCATACCCATTGAGATGGCCGTTATAAAACAACAAACAAGTATTGGCAATAATGAAGAGAAATTAGAATCTTTGTGTACTACTGGTGGAAAGGTAAAGTGTGTAGCCACTATTGAAAACAGCATGGAGGTACCTCAAAAAGTTAGAACTAGCATTACCATATGATCCAGCAATCCCACTTCTAGGTATATACTCAAAAGAACTGAAGAGAGAATCTCAAGATATTTTCAAACCCATATTCATTGCAGCATTATTCACAATAGTCAAGAGGCGGCAGTAAACTAAATGTCTACTGTGGGATGAATAAGCAAAGAAACACACAATGGAATATTGAGTTTTAAAGGATATCACATCATATGTGACAACGTGGATGAACCTTGAAGACATGCTAAGTGATATTATGCCAGTCACAGAAAGACAAATACTGTGTGATTCCATTTACATGAGATACTCTGAGTAGTCAAACTCCTAAAAACAGGTGTTGCCAGGGGCTGGAGGTAGAGGGGAAGGGAGAGTTGCTGCTCAGTGGGTACAGAGTTTCAGTTTCACAAGATTAAAAGTTCCAGTTTATGTTGCACAACAATATGCATACAATTAACACTATATTTAAAAATACTTAAGATGGTAGATTTTGTTATGTCTGAACACACAAAAGTAGTTTCCCCAAATCTGTATAATCTATACTTTTTAAAAAGCTCTACAGATAAGCAAGAATAGCTTTGGCAGTGGCGGTAGCAGGGTGGGCAATGTTGCGATTGGTCTGGCTTTTGTCCCCTCCCTGGTCACTGGGGTACAGAAAGATGGGCCCAGAGGGAGGCTGGCAGTTGGCCCTGCCTTGCCCTGAGAGGAAGGCTCTTCGTCCCCCACCCATCCCCAGGCACCTCTCCTGGAACAGACACTGTGGCCGAAGGCCAGACAAGGACAAAGGGGCCTAAGTGCCTTTTTTATTTTAAAGAAAATACAAGATCTACAAAAAAAGTATAGTTTCATAAGCACTCATATTCCCACCATTTCAGCTTTTTTCCTCTTTCATAGAATAAAAACAAAACGTTACCATTAAAGTCCCTTTAGTCATCTGTCCCTAGCCAGTCTCTCTCCCTCCTTTACACATGTCTTTACTTTTACCTACTTTGTATGTCTTTCCCTTTAATATGTGGTATTTATTGTCTTACATCTTGCTTTTTAAAATCACGTGTTTTTTGCCCTCTATGCTAATAATCATTCCTTTGAATCTAGTGACTCTTTTTAATGATGACCTGTTCCACAGTATAGACATCATCAGATTCCTCCATTCAGGTCACTTCCAGTTGTTTGCTCCCACTAGTACTGTCTCCGCGAACATCCCTGGGCCATCTCCTTCTTTGCCACATGGGTTCTTCCTGAGCAAGGCTATTTGTCTAAAATGATATTTACTCAGTCTCCTGCACAAGGCCCGTGCCAGGAGTTGAAGGGCAAGGTGGGAGCAAAAGCAGATGTAAGGTTTTGCTTAACAGACGGGCCTCCTGTGGGGTCCGCGAGGGAAGGTCACCTCCCCTCACCCTGCAGCGTGGCCCCCATCCCTCCCAAGTCCCTGCGTCGTTCTCCGTGGGCTAGTCCCATCCACGCTTGCAACGCCCTTCTTGCCCCCTCAGCTCTTGGTCCACTTGGCCCCAGCGCCCTGAGCTGCCGGCATAACTTGTCGACCAGACGGAAACGACCCGGCCAAGGTCACACGAAGCAGGGCACAGAGAGAGTTAAGAGGCCAACACAGATTTCTGGCCCTGGCTCGCTCGAGGCTGCTGTCTCCGTTTCCGCTCAGACATAGGTCCTCGGGTTGTCAATAGTGTTTTTCTCCACCTGGGCTCTGGGCTCCGGGCCCCGCGCCCCGCTGGCCTTAGACTGAGCTCCCCTCCGGCACGGTGCCCCGGGGGCGCTGGAGGCGGAGTGGGGCCGGGATCTCAAAGGCCGTGGGTTTGGGTCCTGTTATCAGCAGGACGCAGGCACTTGGCTTTAGTCCCGGGTGCGCCGGAGCCGCTCTTAGGGTCCCAGATGGCGGGTCTGAAGGGGCCAACGAGCAGCTGGGCCAGGGGCGGGGCTAGAGGCCCGGCATCATCTCTCCCGCGCCTGCGCCACTTCCCCTCCACTGAGAGCTTCCAGCGCTCGCTTGGCTGTCAGGCGCGGTGGCCAAGTGGTAAGGCGTCGGTCTCGTAAACCGAAGATCGCGGGTTCGAACCCCGTCCGTGCCTGGCGTTTGAGGTTGGGGTTTGGCAGTGGGACACTGGTATCCTCACGTATGCAATCCCTTCCTTCTGCTGTGTTCTCTTTTTCGCTTTTCAGATTCTGTTTCAGGCGTCCACCAGTTCCTTCCCTTCCCAGGCTCCACGGTCGCTAGCATAGGCGGGGCCAGTGTGCTAGGGCTCGCGGGACCACCTGTAGACGTTCTGAACCCTGGCCACACTCCGCTTTGCTCCCTGCCCCTCTACCCACCGCATCTTCCCATAGCTCTACTCCCCTGGCCAAACCACGAAGGATGAACTTATCTAGGATCCCTGTCTTACTTGTGGGAACATTGAGGCCCGAGGCGAAGGTCCCACACTAGGCAATGGTGTCGCCAGCGTTGGGGGTGGGGGTGTCTGGTCTTGCTGGTTTTGCGGGTCTAGAGGGCGGGAGAACTTCCCAAAAAGAGCATTAGAGTTTCTGGAATGGTGTTTTCTGGTTTCTGTTTGTTCCTTGAAAGATAAATTATCCACACCGTGCTTGTCCAGGAAGCCAACCATTTCGTCCAGCTAGTGGGTGTTTATTCCTCTACCAGCCCTTGTGAACTGAGCCTTTGAGTCTGGCTCCTAGCCAGCTATGGCACGCCCTACATCATTTCTAGGAGAAACCATCCACTTTAATATGACATGACATCAAGTGTCTCCTGAGTCACCCCACTCTGTCCCCTTCTTCAATTGTGACACTCAACACTGAATATGCTATTCCACATAGAGTCTCATTAATGGAACTTCGACTCTCTCATTCTAAATTCTGTACTTCTGTGAATGTGACCAAAAGTCATATTGCCTGTCTGGAGGCCTCATGGCACAGTTGACCATAGGGAGCTTCAGGTGGATTGAAAGTCAGCAGAGTCTCTTTGGGATGGTGCCTAGGGTTATCAGAAGACAGGATGTGGGGCTTAGGCAGCAGGGAAATATATTAATCTTTTCACGAAGATTCCAGTAAATGGAAGAGATGCTCTTGGCTTTTGGAGAAAATGTTGAGCAAGGTTGTCAGTGTCATCATAGAATTCTTACTAAATGCAAATCAGATATCCAGCAATAAGAAGAGGAAAGGTCCTGAACTACTGGATATTGCCTTTAATCCTATGCCTTAATTTGAATTTCTGATCCTTGGAACTCCAAGACTGGACATTGGGTTTCCTAAAGTAGCTGGGGCAGAGAATTCTATGCCAATAGAGTGAGATGGATGAGACGAGCCAAAGTCAATAAAAGAAGGTCAAGGTACGGAAGAGGTCAACACAGAGATGTTGGGGGAAACATGGGTCCCCAAAGGTGAAGAGCCAGAGGCAGGGGTCAGATATGGATCCCAGATCAAGGTTGGTCAATACATGCACCAGGGCGACCACGGGAACAGAGAGATCTTGCAATCACCTTGAAGGCCTGCAGGTATCTACACCTACCTCTGTGGGACTAGAGGTTGGTTATTGGCTGAAAGGGTGAGGGCAGAGACAGAAGGGGACACCAATGTTGAGTTTCTTGCACAACCTTTATTAAACCACTTAAATACCCTGGACTTCAATTCCCTTAGTTGCAAAATGCAAAAGTTGAAAAAGATGCTTCCAACATATCTTGTGGCCTAAAATTCTAAGTTCCCACCTCAGAGCCTGGACCTTGGAGAAGCAAGGGGACCTGAAGCTGCCCCATCCATCTCTCTCATGGCTGCCAAGGTGGTGAATCATAGTAACCCCTTTCACAGTGGGGCTTGGTCATAGTAACCTCATGATGGGATTTATGTGACCCTGGCCCCATCCAGAGAGTTATAATGAGTGCTCCCTGATAAGCAGGACTAGAGCTGCAAAGGCCCTGCACCCTGCCAATTTCCCCTTGCTCAGACCTCCCTCCAGTGCCCCCTCCTCTCAAGGTCAAGAACAGAACGCAGGGTTTCTGGTACTGCAGTTTGAGAGCTATGTAGGCAGACATAGCCATTATGGGCACCTGAAACCTCCAGGACATTAAAAAACAAACAAAAAAAACTTTAGTCAGCCTCTTTCTTCCTGGGAGTGAATATCATTTGATTTCAAAGCAGAATTTGGCAAGTATATAAATTTTGCCTCATACTGTCAGTTTTAGTCCAATATTCCAACCTAGAGATCTAAACTTTTTAACTCTTTCATTGAAAAATAAAAACAGATTCAAACCCACATAAATCAAGTAAATGTCTTAATGGATTATAAAAACCCCACCCAGGTCAGAGAACTTTTCCAGACACCCCAGAAACTACTTTCATTTGCCACCCACCCAATCATACTCCCTGACAGCCAGAAGGAGCCATATTCCCTACTTTTAGAGTAATTACTTCCTTGGATTTTTTACCACCTAATCGAGCATCTTTGCATCTTTATATCTATAGTTTAACTCTGCTCATTTTAAAAAGTGATCTTTTAAGCTTTTTTTATTCAGTCACTAGGATTCTCTTCTTTCCCTTTAATTTCCTTGTAATGTGTCAGTTGAGGAACCTGGCGCATCTGACCTGTAGAGTTCCCCACAGTCTAGACTTTGCTGCCTATAAACTCTTGGTGCAGTTCAAGTTTCTCTGTCTTTTACATTTCCTGCAAATTAGCTAGATCCAGACACTGGATCAAGGGCACTTTTGATCCCTTTGACAAGACTCCAGTATCACCTCCTCTGAGAAACCTCTGATTCCTCCAGGTGATGAGTCACTTAGCTTCTTGGCTGGGACCCCTCTGTTTGTCTCACACCATAGCTGGGAGACTCCTTAGGCCTGGGCCTGTGTCTCACTCGTGTCTGTGTTTCCAGCACCTGGTACAGAGACAGAGCCCTGACACAAGACAGGTCCCTACTTGAAGGGTTGAGGAAGTCTTGCCTGAGGAAGTGACACGGTGGCTGGGCCCTGGAGAATAAATAGGAATTTGCCTGAGTACCACAAGATCTTGGATATTTCTGCCATCCTTCAATCATCTTTGACACTCAAATATGATCTAGGTTGAAGCTAAGCAGGCAAGGGTGCTTTTCTTTCCCCCGTGGTCCCTCTAACCTTACATGTAAAATAGAATGTCAAATTAAGAAATATTCTCTGTAAACGGCTTTATTAGCAAACATTAAAGATCCAACCCCATTCTTCTGGACAAAAATTACCAGTTTTGAATCATGGACTGGTAAGAATGATAGCAACCATCCAACTCTCTCATTTTATAGCCACAGAAACAGGCAAAGAGAAGGGAAGTGATCTGTTCAAGGTCATTCAGAAAACTCTACCTTTATCACACAGATTAAGCTCTTCTGCAGGATAAGCACAAATCTGTTTGGAAAAGTCATCTACATTATTACTTGACATGTACCCAGGAGATGGCCCATTGCTTTGCCAGCCTGTGAGCTAAGCAGACACTTTGCTTGTCTAATATTCACCGCTGATCAATAGGAAAAGCACATAGTAATCAAAGTCACCAGGCTGTGGAGGTATGGGAGGGACGCAGGCACACACTGACAGTGGTTGGATTCTCCAGGACACACTCCTAGTTCTTCTAGACCAAGTGCTCTAACATTTTCCAGACACACATTCTGCCCACTGAAAACCTTTCAGAGAACCCTAAGTAACATGGCAGAGACTCTGGGCCAACAGAGGTCTTTGTTTTACTTTACTTCCCATGAGCAACCCACCACCCTCTCAGCCTCACTCCTTAGGTCATGTTCAGAGAGGGTGCAGCCCAGGCAGAGAGTGTCAGACCACCCGCTTCCTCCCCACCTCCAATTATGCGAGAAAACTGAATCTAGCTCAAAGCACTGCCTTGGCCTTTCTGAAATATTATTACACTTGGAAAGAATTGACTCCTTTCTGAGGAATTTACCCTTCTGCTGCTGCTTGTGTGCAAGGGATGCGTCTCCTCCTCGAGTGTCCGAGATAGATAAAGGAGCTCTTTATATGTTGGCTGAATGAATAAAGGTCAACAACAATGTCAGAAACTTCTCTTTCTACAGTTATGAAACAGTCATGCTGGGAGAAGTCAAAGAGAAAATCGCATTCCAGTTTTGCCAGTGATGAAACAAAGACCCGGAGGCAGAGATAACTTATCAAAGGTTGCACAGGAGTCAGAAACTGAAACAGGCCCCAAATGTTGATAAGACCAGTGATCCCAGTGTGGCTTTTCTGCAGTAAAGATTTCATGCCCAGCCTGTCTTTCCCCTAAGGGCTGAGGCTCTCCCTTCGTCTTAGCCACCTGGGCTGAGAGAAACAAAATCCACATAAATTGCCATTTAAGCAAAACATACTGAGAAAATATGGTCCACGAATTCCATAGTCACATACAAAATATTCCAGGTTATTTGCAGCCCTTTTCCTCCCTCTAGTCACCAGGATCCCTGTGTCTTCTGTCAGAGCTCTTTCTGACGGCAGGAAGCTGAAAAGAACCTAGCACAATCGTGACTGTAGAAGTGGTATCTGATAGGCTGGATGGTCCCGAGGAGGCAGCTGAGTGGAAAGGGCTCAGTATGGAGTGACCTTGGGTAAGTCATTTCATCCCCTCAAGCCCAGTTTCCATATCAGTAAACTAGGGGTTCTCCTTTGTGCCCTTCCACTTCACAGCACTTTATTTGCATTGCTAGAGATATGGCAGGTGTTCATTATTAGCAGAGAATCAATACTGTACCGTGGTGTTGATCTTAAATACCGTGACCGGTTTGGGCATTGGAGGCCACTGTAAATGTTGGCTCTCCTGCCCGTGGTGGATGGGGTCACTGTCTAAGAGGAAACTGGTGAAATCAACAGGTGTTGGAGCGAGTGCCTCTATCTATGTGGTTTAGGCCCAGGGGCCCCTGGGGAGGGTTTGGGTCAGCCAAGCCCATCCAGTAATGGCAAAGCTGAGCTCTCAGCAAATATTTACTGAGTATGCATTATGTGCCAGGCGTGGGGATACAGTAGTGTACTGTAGAAACAAAAAATTCCTATCCCAGCGGAGCTTATATTCTGGGAGCTGGAGGCAGAGATCAACAGCAGGGAGGCAGAATATACTTAAATGAGTAAAATACGTGGCATATTAGAGGAGACAAGGGCTATGGAGGAGAAAAAATCTGGGTTGGGGATAAGTAATGGAGAAAGGGGCTGCAATTTAAAATAGAGTGGCCAGGGAAGGCCTAGGGAAGACTCTAGAATAATGGAGCAAGAGAACAAGGTGTCTCCAGCTCTATGGAATTTTGGCCCCAAGGCAGATTGATCCCTTTCAGTCAGAGAGAGGGATGTATGTGGCACTCTGGCAGGGTGGCTGGGACATTAAAATTGTCCATGTCATACTACAGCTCCACCCCCACTTCGGGGTCTCTGAAGCCAGCCTGCTTAGCAGCCTGACTCCTGGGGGTCTTTTGCGGGTGGGGGCAAAAAAGACAGAAGCCACAGGGCAGACTTGGAGAGGTATACACCTTGTGAGAAGGGCAAACAGTGGCATGAATGCCTGGGTCTGGGCCTTTCTGCAATATTTACTAGGAAAGGGCTAGTGGGAAGTACACTAGACCTGGGAAGAGTCAGGTGAAGAGAGGCTGGTCTCAGGTCTGCACTTACTGGCTGAATGATCTTCCAGTTTTACCTGTAAAATGTGGGTAATACCTACACATTAAGGTCATTGTGAGAGTGTAAGGAGAAGCTTTTAGTACACATTCTTGGCACCTAGAAATTTCTCAGCTGAGAGCCATCATCATGGCATGTTCTCTAAGGTAGTATTTTTCAAATTTCAGAAGGTAAGCCATCAATAGGCTTAAAAGCAACATTTTTTAATAGAGCAGACTAGGATAACAAACATATCTGAATGCATAAGAATTGTTTCATGAGACGATAGATAGATAGATAGATAGATAGATAGATAGATAGATAGATAATTTCCTACCATGGGGTATAACTGAAAGGTTTTTTTGTATGTTTAGATTCTGATTCCTTTTTTAAATTAATTATTTTTTTAATCGAAGAACTTATTTAAATTTTCCCCCCATCTACCTCCCCCCTTTCCCCTACCCTCTGAATAACTGAAAGTTTGAAAGCCACTTTCCTAAGACATTGTTTCTCTAAAGATGGTTGTAAGGAGTGTTTTCTAACTTTAGTAATATGCATGCCACTGTCATCATTTATGCCGTATGAGAATAGCACTTGCATTATTATTTACTAAATACTTGCCTTTGAGTTGGCTCACTTTAACCATTAGTTGTATTGTAACAATATTCATGAAATTTACATTTAAAGTTATAAAATTGCTTTAACCTAAAGCCATCTCACGTCTGAACACTGCACTTTGGAAAACACCGGTGGTAAGAAGTGTGACCGTGAAAGCACTTTCTCAAAGTAAAGCTGGGGGTCAATAGCACTGTGAGACATGGACGAGTTTCAAACGCCCAGGGTCCCTTTCTGCCCCTGGAGGTAGGCCCAGTCCCATTGCCCAGCTTTCTGAGTTCTTGTAGTTGACCTTTCCACGGGGGCCACCTCAAGAAGCAAGGGACAGGCCCTGTCTGCTTGTGGATGACTCAGGTTTTTTCTTGGGATGTAACCCCCAGTGGAAGAGGCCAGGGCCTTAGTATCTATCTCTTTCTTCTGAACTGTGTTCTACCACTGCACCAAGTTTGCAGAATTTCCTTTCTTGTTCAGCTTTGATTCTATTGATGGGATTAGGTGCCCCCCACGGCCATGTCCTTTGATGTGGTCAGGGGGTAGCAGGGAGATTTCAAGCTCAGGGAGCAAATCTTAATCTTCTGCAGCCTTCTCTGGGATCAGCGCTGGGGTAAACCCATTACATCCCTGCCCTTTCATCCCCCCAGGACACCGCTCCTCCAGGCTCCTCGAGTCTCAGAGATCCAAAGGGTTTGTCAGATTTAGAAAGAGCAATAAAAGGGAAAGAGAAAGCAGAGCTCGAACCCTAGACCCCCTCCAGCACTGGCAACATCACCAGCAACGTTAGGGTATCTTCTTTCTTCCTTTCTAATCCTGGGCTCCCACAAAACAGGGATTACAGAGGCTTGGGACCAGCACCCCGCCCTGCCCCAACATTGGGCGCCTCTGCACTGTGTCCCTCCTGGAGACACTCCGTCCTGGGAGCACCTGCTCCTACACATCTGTCTGTCTTCTCCTGGGATCTCCACGTTGGGGCGGGGGTGAGGTGGGGGTAGCTGGCAAATTCAGCAGAGAAACCGTTCAACCCCCACAGCAGTGAGGTTTTAAGGTATGATTTGATTGGGGAGGCCAAGAAAGGGAACATAGCCAATATCTATGTCGGGCCACAGACAGCTATGTCTCTTTTTTAAAAAATTTAATCTAACTCCATGGCTCCATCTGAAGAGAGGTGAGAAATGGCATGGTGGGGAGCTCAATCTCAGTGTCATTCAGGCTTCACCATCGTTCCCTCTTCCATGGCCCCTGGAGTCCTGGGGATGTTGGCAGAGGCCAGTGGATGCTGGGGACTGGTCTCAGTGTAGTCAGGCAGTTTCTCCCGGAAGTCCTGGTGTCTCCAGAGAGAGAAAGTGGGCAGCAGGTTCTCAGGAAAGAGGATTCCACTGACCTCTCAATCCTCTCCAATCTTGGCCTTGCAGCTTTTCTGTACCACACTTTCTCTCCACAGTCCCCCTAAAGCACTGGTCCCCAACCTTTTTGATACCAGGAACCTGTGCTCCTATGAGAATCTAATGTCTGATGATCTGAGGTGGAGCTGAGGCAGCGATGCTAGTGCTGGGGAGCCGCTGCAGATATAGATGAAGTTTTGCTCACCAGCTTCTCACCTCCAGCTGTGCGGCCCAGTTTCTAACAGGCCATGGACCTGTACCGGTCCGCGGCCGAGGGATTGGGGACCCCTCCCCTAAAGGAACTCAGGTTTTCAGTAAGTACCGCTAGGAAGAGAGGTTGTCTGCAAGCGGCTGAACTAGGGAATCAAAAACATAACATCTTAAGAAAGCATGCCAATGGGTACTAGGCTTGGCGTTTTACATTTATTTCGTTGGTTTTCCACCAAAGCCCCGCAAGAAGGGCCTGGCTGGCTGGATTCTGGGTTCCAGATGGGGATGTTGAAGCCAGCTGCAGAAGCGATCGTCCCCCATTCGCGGACACGGCCCAGGAGCGGAGCGGCCGGCAGGGGGCTCTCCGCGCCGGCCTTCGTGGGAGGAAGCGCTAGCAGCGCCTCGGACGGGTCCGGGAAGGAAAAGGGAAAATTACTGGAGCTCAGGGGCGGGAAGGGCTGCGTGACTGGAAAGGAAGGCACTGGAGACTGTCGAGTCGGACTGCCTGCGACGCACTCGATAACCGGGGCAGCTAGGGCAGCCTGGGAGATGGAGCCTGGACCGCCCCCAGGCACCCCTACCCCCCCGGGTGTCTTCTCGCCAGCCCCGCAGGCTGGTGCGGGCGACGCAGGCTGGAGCGGGTGGCGCCACCGAGGGGCGGGCAGAGGGCGGGCCGGGGCGGGGCGCCGTCCTCTTGGCTCCGGAGGCGGTGCGGGCGGGCGCTGGCCGAGTCCGCCCGCCAGGAGCCGTGGGGCACGGAGCCTTCCTGATGTGTCACCAGCACGTGGAACCAGCTTGGGCCACGCGAGCGAGCGGAACTCCCCCAACTTTCGAGGGGTCTCGGCACCTCGCTCTTGTCCCAGCTGCGCCGGGCTTATGCTTCTTGGGGCAGGGGCGGCAGTGGCCCCTAGGTCCCGGGCAGGTTGAGCGGGGCCCGGGCTCCGCGCGCGCAGGGCTCCCGGAACGTCGGGGCGCAGGGCCTGGCTCGCAGCGACTCCCCCCAACCCCTGGCGGCGGCGCGGCCTTCGGTGGGAGGCGGCTCGGCCACGGCCCTGTGCCCGGCGGATCTGAGCGCAGGTAACCGAGGCAGCACGGATCTGGGCCTCGCGGGTACGGTGTGGGATCGTCGTGAAGTTTCTAGTGTAACTGGTGCTCAGCTGGGGGTGGGGGAGGCTAGGTCCCCGCACCTCCCCAGCCCCGTCCCTCGGCCTGCGCCGGGGCAGCTGGTGGTGGCCTGGAAGCTACCGCACGCCGAGCGTCGTGTAACCCTTCCAGAGCTGGTTCGGGGCCCGTGGGCCAAGGTCGGGCGGGGCGGGTGTCTTCTTTGGGAGACGCCGCTTAGGGGAAACCCGGAGTCTCAGCCGAGCGACGCGCGGTGGAAAGCGGGCGGCTGGACCCAGTCCGAGGGAACCCATGCTAGGCGCGCCCGCATCCCGAACTCCAAGACGCGCGGGAGCTGAGGACTGGGTCTTTGCGGGCGAGATGAGGGTGTCGATTCAACTGGCCTACAAAGTCCCAGTCCTCGGCTGCCGGGACCGCTGGCTCCTCCAAGCTCCCTGCCGGCTTTCTCCCCGCTCGCCCGAGTTCAGCGCCCAGGCAGAGAGAGGGACTCCGGCCGGGCTGCCATCTCTCGGGTCCGCGCTTGAGAGAGGGTGGCAAGGCGCGCTGACCCAGGGCTCCGTGCGGAGATTCGAGGGATCCCCGCGTTTCGCGGGAGCAAGGGAAAAGCGCTCATGAACTTGAGCCGGTCATTGCGTGCAGTCCGTGTCTTGCGGGTGGAGCAGGGATGCCTGCCAGGGCAGCCCAGGAGCGAGGGCAGAGAGACGGCTCTCCTCTCCCCAGCGGGCCGAGCCCGTTCGCCTACCAGGGCCTGTCCTCCTGCGCTTCTCAGGGCGGCAACCGCGAGCTTGGGTATGAGGAGGACCGCCGGATTTCTAGAGTTGCGCCTAAGGAGCTGGTGCGGAGGTTTAGCCTCTGTAGACGGGAAGCCCCTGTGCCCCCTGCACCCCACCGTTTCTTTACCGATGCATCTTTGTGGGTGTGTTCCTAATGGCTGGTCTTTTGTTCCCTAATGTATGCCACAGAATGCTGACTCGCGTTAAGTCCTCGTCAAGTTTTGTGCCGAGATTCCTTTCTGAAACCCTCTATCCAATAACTTTGTTTCTACATCCGCCAAAGAAAAACCCCACCAACCCCAGAAACCTCGGTTTTGCCTGGTGTTAGAACTTTTTGTTTGTATTATGTTTTGGTTGTTTTGGCTGTGGGGGCCTTGGAAAAACATTTGGGAACACTCAGTGAGGTGACCTGAACTGAGTGAGGGCAAGTTGGTAAAATAGGTCATCGTGGGCCCTTTCTTCCTGACTTCGGAAAACGGGAGAGGTTTCTAGAAACAGGCAGGAGGGGGAAAAACCAGCCCAGCCAGGTTGGCCCACCTCTCTCGAAGTTGCGCAAAGACCCATTCTGGAAGGTTTTTCCACAGGCTTCCCTGAGTTCTGTGAGCTAGTGTAGAGGACATCTTGCAGGAATCCTTTGACACTGCTGTTTGGGTGGCCTACAAGGAAGGGTGTGGAGAGGAGCTCCATGGGCTGTGGGGTCACCGAAGCAGAGTTGGGCCTGTGAGCCCAGGAGAGGGCATAGCCCTCCACTGCCGTTGGCCTACATTTTTTCAGTGTGAGCTTTGTCCTGTAGGCTCTAGTCAGTGGAACGTGCAAATGCCAGAATTACGGGAGAAAAGACTTTTTTTCGACCACGTATCTAAATGTACATGCGACTTGACAAATTCTCAATTTTGAGGCAAAATTGTCTGGGTGTGGACTGACAGGAGCTTCAAACTGGAGGCTTTGCCCTAATTAAGGAAAATGTTCTCTTCGGAGTACTGAGTCAGGTTGGGAAGAGAAAGTTCTCCCTTTGAACCCATGCCTCTCCCGGCCCCGGGGATCAGTATCTTAAAGTAAATGAAGTGGAAATCTCCAGAATATCGTGGGGTCATAAAACACTCGTAGTACTGGGCTGGAGCAATGAGATGCAGAAAAGCAAGCAGAGTTGGCTGCTTTGTACCTACCCTGGAGGGGACGGGCATGGGGACAAGTGACATAAATCTCTGGAAATAAGGCATAAGGAGCCTGGCAGTGCCTCTCGTCTCCCCTGGCCTGCTCCAGGTGGGAGGCGATTTTCCTTCAGGCTGTGCCCTGTCCTCTAGGGCTGATCAGAGTTTGAGAGATTTTTAGGAAATGGCCTTGGCACTTCATTTATTTGGGGGAAGTGAGCAATTAGGATTTTCCTTCTTGGGATTTTTCCTTTGCAGAATGTGATTGAATCAGCTACCCATTTGGCTGGTCTGTCCTTCGGTAGCCGATTTGTGCTTTGATCTAGGCGTTTGTGCTTTGATTTAAGCTGTTGTGTTTAGGAGTTGTGTTTTGAGAGCTTTTTGATTTTGCTGTACCTTTTGATTTCTCGTAGTTTCCTGGAGCAGATGCCTCCTTCTTTCCCCTCACTCCCACCTCAATCCATTCCTCTAAGCTGGGTATCTAAGCTGTGAAGTCAGACTTGTTTGCCCTGGAGCCCGCTTCAAGAAGCAGCTAAATAAATGCAAGGTGGAAAGCTGGTGGGAGGGAAGGATTTTAGCCAGACCCCCAGGGAGACCCACAGAAGACTCCCGAAATCCAGCTGGACTCCTAGTCCTGCCTACTTGCATTCCGTCAACTCTTAAGTAAATTGCAACCTGGTGAATAATTAACCTTGCCCTCACAGTTTTTTGTTGTTTTTTTTTTTTTTTTAAAGAAAAATAAAATCCCAACCTATGAAAGATTAGAGATCAATTTTTGTCCAGCAGGAATGGGTTGACAAAGGAGGTGTTGAAAGAAGCCAATCCTCTCTACCTCTAAGTCTTAGCTACTCCAGAATTTCTGATACTTAGAAATCCTTCCAGATTTCGCTGGTGGCCTTTCCTGGGTGTGGTGGGGGCAGAGGGGAGGAGGAAGCTCTGAGCTGCTTCTCTAGGTCTCCTTCAATGCCTCTTTGCCCAAAGCTGAGCTGTCTGAACTCTCCGAGATGGTCGGGAATTTGTCCCCTACTCGGTGTAGCAACAGCTTGGCCCTCCTGCATGGAGTTGATTCCGCTGCCAGGCCAGTTTGCTACTCTCTGTGCGGGATGGTAAATATTTGGCCTGTCTCAGTACTTACACACAAAAGAACACGCTCTTGATTTGTGACAAGTCCGTGAAAGAGCTGTCTCAGAAGTAAGGGATCAGTCTGGGTTCCATGAAGCGTTTCTCTCGAAGCAGTTTAGGGTAAGGGCCATGAAGGCAGACTTTGGATCCAGATGTGCTGGAGTTGGAGTCCTAACTGCCACTTGCCAGCTGGGTGGCCTTTGACAAGTAACTTCTCTGTGCCCATTTCTTCCCTTGTGAACGAGTGTTATGATACCTACCTTGTAAGTCTGTGGTGAGGCTTATATGAAAAATGTAGGCACAGCGCCTGGCACACAACAGTAGACCTTTGACTGGTAGTCCTCATCTCTTCAGCTCTTATTTTGAATCTGCCTGTGTATATGTGCTGGTTGAAAAGGGTGCAGAGTGATTGAGATCTCCGGCTTGTGGGTCTCTGTTGCTTGCTAGCTTGTGGCCTTGGGCAAGTTACCTAACCCACTGGCAACAGCAGCTTTGTAGTAATCATAAGGCTGGGATAATGTCTGGGAATCCCTTCCCTTGTCTGAATCTCAGTTCTCCAGTTTTTATTGCTCACCAACCATGTGCCAGAGACTGAGCCAGGCTGAGGTTCCAACCTTGGGTAAGATGGGCATGGCCCCTCACTGCTCACTCTGATTTATACCCCAGCTCTGAAAGCAGACGAGGAGTATTGTGAATCCTCTTGTGGTGGCTGAGGCCGAGACTGGGAGGGGCGGCGGGGAGAGGTTCCCTCAGGACCTCACAGCTGCCTTTGGTGCCGCGGGAGGCAGATGCCCAGCCCTCTGGGTACAACTGGCTACCACGTTGGGAGCCAATAAACGTGAGCTGTGAACAGGAGGTGGATGGGCCTGGATTAGTCAGCAGAGTCCTTAAAGGAACCCTGGGTGTGCAGATGTGGCCACCTCATACATCTGCTCTGTAGTGCAGTCAGCCTGAAAGGCCCAAAGACTCCGATTCTAACACTGAGCACATTTCATGAAAGGTCCCCAGGAAAGGTGAATTGCCACAACTGCTCTTGGCTTGCCTGCTCATTGACCGAGTGGGCAAGCTAAACACACTCTAGTGGGACCAGTCAAGCAGAGTACAAAACCAGGAGGGGTAGGGGAAGGAAATAATTCAGTATTCCAAAAAAAAAATGCTAAAGAGTGATTATCATGGGGGGGGGGATCAATTTCATTGGCCTTCCTTACACTTTTTTTTATAGCTGAGAGTTTTTATTTTTGAATTTCAAACTGGAGGTGAACATAGACCATCATCTTTTCAGTGCTTTAGAGCCGTCAGTAGTCCTAACTGACCCTGGGCAGTGGGCAGGGCATAGAAACAGAGCAGGTGACTTCTCACCCACTGCACAGCTCCCTCCCACCTTCCTCTGGCACAGTCTGGGGAATTTTGAAATCACCCTGTAGCCAGACCCCTTGGGTTAGCTGCCCAGGGGAACTGGGGAGGGAGGCGCTATGTGGAAAGAACCATCGCCTGATTTCAATCTCAGTTCTGCCACTTTGGGCCTGAGAGCCCCCTTCTATGTCAACTGGGGGGTTGGCCTGAATATAGTGTGCACCCCTGTACAATCTTCTAAGATTCCGAGCCAGGAAGAGCAGAAGAGGGCACAAGGTTGGAACCTGGGCCTGTGGTTTGGAGGGGTGGGAGGGGTGGGGGAAGGATTCAGAGATGTGCAGCTGGGAAATTTGGATCAATCTATGAAGATTTTGTGGTTCATTCTCATGAAACTCACTTCCTCTCACTGGATTTCTGCCCTGGGGTGTGTGGGGTTCAAGGGAAAACACTGGCTTCTCCTTCTTGGTGACTAAGGCTTAAATTCTGGTCTTTCTAAGCAGACGTTTAAGAAACAATCCTCCATCTCTCCATGTCCATTGTAAGGTAGACCTCCTCCCCCACCTTCTAAAAATGATTAAAACTGCATCGCTGCTTATCTGTTGATGGCACCTGGCTTTGACTGGTGGAAGACAGAAAATGCTTTCTTGCTTAAAGCGGGCATTGGGGAAAGGGCATTGGCTTTGCAATTGGAAATCTGGCTCTCCCGTGGACTAGCTGGGTGACCTTGGGCCAGTGATGTGCCCTCCTGAGACTCAGTTTCCCCATGTGTGATAGTACATGTCCACTTTGTAGGGCTTTATGAGAATTACATGAGAATGCCTGTGTGAAACGCTGGGCACGTGGTAGTGGGGAGTACATACATGGTAGCTGTTCTCAAGTAACATCGTAGTTCATCCCAGGGCCTGTGGAACCAATGAAGAAACCCCAGTGAGGTCAAGGAAGGATAACCTGAGCCTGGCAAGCCTGCTTGCTGGCTTAGTATCTGGAGAGAAGACATTGGAAGAAAAGTAAGTCCTCGCTGTGTGTGCTAGGGGAGGTGGGGAGTTCCTATTTCTTCAGGGAGACATGCCTGGTACAAGCTAAGAGGGACAGGGGGTGAGGGGTGGCTGAAGTTGTTCACTTTTCCAGGAGTGAGTGCATGCAATCACTGTGCTCCAGCGCATCTCAGGGGACAGGTTAGTGGGAGAGTCCGAGTAACGTTCTCTTGGATTTCTTTCTCCTGAGCTCGCTGTTGTAAGCTTAAGAAGATGAAAAAAAATTTCTTAAAGAAAATGCGTCCTTGCTCTTGGAACTTCTAAAGCAACAAAGATATAGGACTTGCCTATAAGCAAAATGTTGGTCTCCAATTTACCTGGCCAGACCACTGTATATTGGGCGAAAGTCAAACACTTGCTCCCAGCTGGTCAGTGTGGAGGGTTCACCCTCCTCTGGCCTGCTTCTCTCTCCCTCTGCCCCTCCTCCTATGTCTGGTGATAGCAAGTGTTCATTGTGGCTCAGGTCTGGGCGCATGCTAACCTTGGCCAGATCGCTGAATGTTAAACCATTTGGCAAAATATCACATTTCGACAATGGGCCTTTTCTATATAGATGGGAATAGAGGGGGGCAGTGCCAGGGTACTGGAAAACCACTTAAGCATTGACAGGGGACAGGGGGCAGGGTCCGGGATCCTGACTTTGAATGTAAGAGGTGGGGATGGAGCAGGGAGTTGCTCCTTAAAATAGAAGTAGGCTAGAAAACCAGCACCTTCTCTTAACAGAGCCTGAGTGGCGGAGGGGCTGATGCCAACCTACGCTGGCATCTTTCCTTTCGTCCTTTCGGTGGATTTTGTTGTAATTAGACAAGCCGTGACAAATATCCCATTGCCCTTTGGCTGGGGAGTTGTGAAGAGTCCTGCCTGGAAACCCAGCCTCCTTCACTTGGGAGCCATAATTAGGCAAGGGAACAGTTCACGGGCCCTTGATTCAATAAAGACCCTTTTATGATGTTGGTTTTTCCCAGAAAAATAATACCACTTTGCCCCGTTTATTGCATTTAGATGTGTAATCATATTAGACTAAGCAGCCCGGGGGACCAAAGTTACGTAGTTAGAGTTTTCACCAAAGCCTGTTACCCTGTCTTCAGAGGAAAACAGTGTCCTCAGTAAAAAAGAAAACAAGGACCATCTTTGAGGAATTTCTCCCTTGCCATTTAAAGGACATATGCTTCCATCAGGGTGAGAAGCACGACCCAGGGAGAAAAACCAGAAAGTGAAACTAACTTGACTGGCCAGTGTCAGTGCAGCCCTGCCTCGGCCCAGGCAATGCTTGCCCAGCCTAGTCCCGGCCTCATCGGCAAACGATGTTTGTCAGTCAGACAAGTAGCACATGTCCTGCACGGGGCCAGAGTAAATGCCAGAGAGGATGCCTGTGTCCTTTCCACCAGGAGTCGTGGTGTTCCAGCACATGTTTACCACAATGGCAGGACTGTGAGGGGCAGTTCTCTGCCTCCCTCAGGCTTTTCCTTGTTGGGGCAGGCAGCCCTGATTAAATATAGTCCTGGAGGTCATGGGCAGCTTCTGTGGTTGGGAGGGCTTACCTGGCTGCTGCTCACGTTCACTAGACACACCTCCTAGGCACTTGGCATTGGGAGGAAAGCCCTGCCTATAACACACTCACCTGCAGGCCCTCTCCCCACGTAGCCATCCCCTCTCCCCACGTAGCCATCCCCTCTTACCTTCTTACCCTGAGTGTTGTGTCAGGCAGGCTAAAAACATGCCCCAATCACACAGTAAAATCCTTCCTCAAAATCTGCTCAGTGCCAGGGTTAAGTAGGGATCACCAGCGGAGTCCAGAACCTCTTTCCCAATTTGAGATTTAGAAATCTCAGGCGCTGAGGAAATTTCTCGGAGTCATTCATAGGAGTGCTCTGTTAAGAAAGAGGATATGATATTTCAGAAAGTTAATACTGTGTTGCATTAAAAGGAGGTTGGGGTGGGGGGATCCAATTGATTCCAGGACGTCCGGTATGTTATTGCCAAAATATCTTTTTCAGATATATCATCCTTTAATGCAGAAGAACTGCATTTTATAGGAAGTGGTGCATCTGTTTACAGAGAGTGTGTGTTAAGATATTCTTTCAGTAACACTATCTTAAGGTTTGAGGTGATTTTTTTTAAATTTTATACTTTAGGCTTTCTGGATATTTTACACTTTTTTGAAGAAGTGCTATTAAATTACATAGAAGTAATATCTGTTTTTTTGTTTTTCCGCCCAAAGGAGTATAATTAGAACATCCGAAATCAGATTACCCAATTAGTACATTTTTCTAATTAGCTGTTTAGGAATTTGCGATGAGATAACTTATTTTAAATTTCCAAATGAAACCTGGGCCACAGGGAGGCTTTGAGGAAGGTACGCAAGGGGAAAAAATCATGAGTTTTCAGTTTTAGCTACTACCACTCACCTGCTCCCCCAAAACACCTAAGTGCCTGCCCATCAGGCAGCAACAGTGACCAGAAAACAGTTTTATTGTCCTTGTCCCAAGTAAACAGAGTTCGAAAAATTATTCATTGATGTTGGCTTTTCTCTGCCCCTGACAATAGAGCGGGCAGTCACTTTGCTACATTCTTCAGCAATAATGTTAGTAGCTGTTTGGAGAAAAAATTCGGGTGATATGAGTTCAGTTTGCGTTTTCTGTGTGCCTTGTGTGCGTGCTTTCTTTGAGCTAGGTGGCCACTGGGGCAGTCTGCAGGGGTGGGGATGTCCAACCAAGACTTGGGAATGAAGTCAGGACCCAGCTTTTGCACTTTGTGATTGTTGTTGGTGCAGGCCCATAATCCTTTATCTGAAATTGTGAACTCCAAAAAACTCTGACGATCAAAAGTTTTTGTAATTAATTTTGTGGGAAAACTCGACCCAAACCGACTTAAGACGTACATAGTCTGTATTTATCTTGAGGAGTATGAATATTCATGGGTTTCATTGCAGAGACATTGATATGTTTGATTAAGGGTGGTGCCCTGCTGGGCTCTTGCGTAATATGTATTATACCATGTTACTTTTTTAAAGCCTGAAAAATTCTGAAACATGTATGTCCTGAAGGTTTGGGGTAAGACATTGTAGCCCTGTCATAGGAACATCAGCGTAATGAATATGACAGCAACTCTGTGCCCCAAGGCAGAGTCGCAGCCTTTCCAGGACTTTTCTTCTTCGGTGACAGGAAGAGCCTGTAGGCTGAGTGAGGGGCCAGCTGGCCAGATGACCAAACGGCAGGCCCCGATGGCCCTCAATGCCTGGTGAGTCCTTCCCTTACCAGGCCTTGAACTCCGTGAAGGCTCAGTGGAGCCTTGCTCGCTGTTTTATCCTCGGTGCCCACCGCATACTAGGTGCTGAGTGAATATTGAACTGGTCAGAAGCAGGGGTCAGCAAACATCCGTGAAGGACCAGTAAATATTTTAGGCTTTGAGAGTCTCTGTTGCAACTCTTCTGCTCTGCGGTTGTGGCATGAAAGCCATAGATAATACGTGAATACTATACTTGTGTTTTCAAAAAACTTTATAAAAACAAGTGCTAGACTGGGTTTGGCCCGTGGGCCCACAGTTTGCTCTCTCCTTGTGAGAAGGACAAGTGCATCTGTAAACACTTTTTCCTTCACCATATGTTAGCCCTGCTATCTGGTTGTCATGTTTTCCTGTCCCAGTAGAGTCACCTTTAAGGAAATAAAAGCTGCAGCTATAACGCCAGTGCTCACCCCTGGCTTCAGCTCCTGTACAGTCTGGAAATGTGGGCCAGCGTAAGGCGCTGCCTCTGACCTCGTTGGTGAGCATGTGTATTTGTGTGGACAGATGCATTCGGGCTCCAGTCCAGTTGGGCCAAGGGGCACTCAGACCTCCACCCACTGATGAGTTTTGGGGGCCAAGCCAACCTCAAGGAACACTGGCCATCAGTGTCAGGCCAAGCAGGGCTGGAGAGCTTTCAGGACGTGGTGGGGTGGGGGTGCTGAAGGAGTGGGAGTGAGTGTTTAAGAGCCAAGGTGTTCTTAACAAAAGAATTTCTGGCAGAGAGATTGGTTATCGTAAACTTGGGCTCTGATGGATGAGATTCAGGTCTCCTGGCTTTGTTCATCCCAGGCCTGGAACGGCCTGCAAGGCTGAGTAGGCTTTCCACTGCAGCGGAGGCTTCAAGCCAGCCGAGCCCTCTAGCCCCCACCTCCAAAGCGGCCTGGCCTGGGGCAGACTGGGTAGGTGGCTGGATAGAGGGGCAGGATCCTGGGGAGACTGCTCCCCTAAACTGGGAGCACCAGCATCCCTCTGCCCAGCCTGACCCAGCTCTCTGCCAGGGAAGTTTGGCCCCTAACTCGGAGCAGGCCTGGCCTCTTCAGGCCCTGGGAACGGACTCTCTCAGCCAGCCCCTGCCACAGGCCTTCTGTGTGCCCTGTGGCTTCTCTATAGGAGGGGCTCCCCCAAGACATTCTGGGACTTCTGCCCTCTGCCCAACCACCTCCTTTTAGTCAGGGTGTGACTGGTGCATATTTTTCCTTCTAGAGCAAATTCCAAACAAGGGTGATATCTCTGCTTGGTCTTTCTTTTCCTTCCATCATGGTTTTTTGGGTTGTTGGCTGTGTTCAGGAAGCCCCGACAGCTTTTCAGCCCTCGGCAGAAGTGGGCAGCCTCTCAGTCATCACTGTGTATTCAGCAGAGGCCAGGTATAGAGCCAGGGCTCGGGAAAGGCCTGAGGAACCAGACTGGGGGGCTGGTGTGTTTGGTGATGGGTTAACTCTGCTGTCGGAGCCAAGCCCAGGTGGGTCGCCTTTACCTACTGAGCGTGGCATGGAGAGATCCTCTGGCCGTGGCCCTGGTACAGCCCCATCCCCCCCAATCTCACCTCCTTGTTATTGAGCACCTAGGCCAGGCACTGCCTGTACCATGGTGATAAGACAGCCCAGAGCAGTGGTTCTCAAACTTGGGTGCCTCTGAAAACCACTTGAGGAGCCCATTAGCAACGCAGACTCCTGGGCCACCCAGTCAACCTCAGGGGCCCTGGAGCCAGCATTGTTAATAAGCATATATGATGCAGGTGGTCCCAGGACCATGTTGCCTGTGAGCTGGTTGGTAGGTAAAGCAGTGTGATGTGTATGGGGTTGGGGAGCAGGGAGAAAGAAGGGTCTCTAAGCCAGGGAGGGGTTGGAGTCAGGAAAAGCATGCAGCAGAGGTGAGCTAAAGCTTGAAGAACAGAGCAGGGGATGGTCTTCACAGCCCAATCGAATGCTTTGTGCCAGGCGCAGTTCTCAGCCTTTGATGGGAATGAACTCATTTAATCCTCCCAACAACCCCGTCAATTTCAAAAAAAAAAAGGAGCAGACTGAAGCACAGAGGGGTGAATTAACTTGCCCAAGGTTCTATGGCTAGTTCATGGTGAGCTGGGTCTTACCCTCTTACTCCATTCCCCTGGATTGCGACCCAGGCACCAGCTCACGCAGAGGCCATGCAGACTGAGGGCTGGGGCTGTGTAGTAGGTGAAGCATGATGCAGTCATGTTGTTGAATGGTTCAGATGGCTCGGATCCTAGCGTGTGCGGACAGCTTGGGTTTTGCCAGTAGGGGACATGGCTGTGATCTTGGTTAGGGGAGAAAGCTCTGGGTAAAGTGACAGTTGCCGTAAGAATTTTAAGAGGGCTGAGGCTGTAGCTGGGGTTCCCAGCATGCTTCCTCTCAATCTGAACAAGGCAGGATCTAGAATGTGGGACCAAGGTGCAGTGTTAGTGCCGGGGAGCAGCGAGGCCTGTGCCCTGTTGCTCTTCTGAGAGAGGAAGAATTCTCTGTGGCCTGAGTTCTTGGACATCCCCAAGGAGCCTGTCTAGCCCCTCTGCCCTTGGGGTCTGAAGGTAAGGGGGAAAGGAGAGGGGAATACACTTGTGGTAAGGAGCCAGCTAAGTGCTCTGTATACTTTCTTCCCTTCAATCCTCACATCACCCCACAAAGTAGGCTTATCTATTCCTGTTTACAGGCGTGAAGGCTGAGGGAAGTGCAGAGAAGGAAGGTGACTTCTACACAGACATCAAGTAAGCAGATAGTGGCACCAGGTCTGTCTTCCATGGATTGTGCTTTTCACCACAGTGGGGACACGCATGTCCCATGTTCTGAGTGGCCTCAGGTCCTGCACACACAGAAGGACCACTGAATAGATACAGTGCCAGGCTGAGCAGGGACCCCGATGTAGAGA
>NW_011888831.1:8398165-8403036 GCF_000151845.1 Pteropus vampyrus
TATGATGCAGGTGGTCCCAGGACCATGTTGCCTGTGAGCTGGTTGGTAGGTAAAGCAGTGTGATGTGTATGGGGTTGGGGAGCAGGGAGAAAGAAGGGTCTCTAAGCCAGGGAGGGGTTGGAGTCAGGAAAAGCATGCAGCAGAGGTGAGCTAAAGCTTGAAGAACAGAGCAGGGGATGGTCTTCACAGCCCAATCGAATGCTTTGTGCCAGGCGCAGTTCTCAGCCTTTGATGGGAATGAACTCATTTAATCCTCCCAACAACCCCGTCAATTTCAAAAAAAAAAAGGAGCAGACTGAAGCACAGAGGGGTGAATTAACTTGCCCAAGGTTCTATGGCTAGTTCATGGTGAGCTGGGTCTTACCCTCTTACTCCATTCCCCTGGATTGCGACCCAGGCACCAGCTCACGCAGAGGCCATGCAGACTGAGGGCTGGGGCTGTGTAGTAGGTGAAGCATGATGCAGTCATGTTGTTGAATGGTTCAGATGGCTCGGATCCTAGCGTGTGCGGACAGCTTGGGTTTTGCCAGTAGGGGACATGGCTGTGATCTTGGTTAGGGGAGAAAGCTCTGGGTAAAGTGACAGTTGCCGTAAGAATTTTAAGAGGGCTGAGGCTGTAGCTGGGGTTCCCAGCATGCTTCCTCTCAATCTGAACAAGGCAGGATCTAGAATGTGGGACCAAGGTGCAGTGTTAGTGCCGGGGAGCAGCGAGGCCTGTGCCCTGTTGCTCTTCTGAGAGAGGAAGAATTCTCTGTGGCCTGAGTTCTTGGACATCCCCAAGGAGCCTGTCTAGCCCCTCTGCCCTTGGGGTCTGAAGGTAAGGGGGAAAGGAGAGGGGAATACACTTGTGGTAAGGAGCCAGCTAAGTGCTCTGTATACTTTCTTCCCTTCAATCCTCACATCACCCCGCAAAGTAGGCTTATCTATTCCTGTTTACAGGCGTGAAGGCTGAGGGAAGTGCAGAGAAGGAAGGTGACTTCTACACAGACATCAAGTAAGCAGATAGTGGCACCAGGTCTGTCTTCCATGGATTGTGCTTTTCACCACAGTGGGGACACGCATGTCCCATGTTCTGAGTGGCCTCAGGTCCTGCACACACAGAAGGACCACTGAATAGATACAGTGCCAGGCTGAGCAGGGACCCCGATGTAGAGAGTCGAGCCCTGCCGGCCTGGGGGGGCAGAAGGGATCGGGCCATAGAGGAGGACCCTAAACCAGGCTGCTTCCAGAAACCCTTTCCAGCCTCTCATAAGAAAAACAACTGGTCACTAGCCCCTTCTCACCATTCCCCTCACCTACCCCCACTTTCTTCCAGCCTGCCCTTCCCAGCCGAGCCTGTGAGCTCACTGATTTGAACTTGAAAACCGTGGGGACATACGGAAGTCTTTGCTCATCACAGGCTGTTTTCATGAAGGACGGGGAGGACCTGCCTTCCTGCTGCTGCCCACGGGAAGCTGCTGCCTTGTCCAGAGCTTCCCTCTGATGAGGGTAGGGCGGGATGTGGTCGAGCACAGGGAGGGCCCGACTGAGATCTGGGCTCAGGCTGTAGCTCCCCATGGTGCGCTGGTTCCCACAGTTGGCAGGCTCTTGCCTCCCACCGTGACAGAAGACCCGTGACTGTAAGCTTTTCAGGAATAGTTTCTTTGGCTATGACAACTGAAATTCTCTTCTTTTGCTTTTCCTTTGAAGTGGGAGAGAGGGTGGTGGGAGCTTAGCTCCTTCTGGGCCCATTTTACAGACAGGATGACCAAGGCCACAACCGCTGGAGGGAAGCTTAACCACAGCTCAGGTCCGGGCCCTCTTGGAACCTTGTGTCTTTAAGCTGTTCTTTGAGAGGGTTTAGGGAGAGCAGCAGCTCCTCCTCAGATGTTCTGGCTCAGGTTGGTCTTCTGGGTACCTCCCAGGGTTTAGTCCTCTGCCTGAACCAGGCCTGGCATCTGAGGAAGGTAAAGCCAACTGTCTTCTGTTCGTGCGTCAGTGTCAGGCCTGTGACGGTCACTTAGGAGCTCAGTCTCTGCAAGGTGGGTCCACACGCCACACGGGAAGACAGAGGCCCCTTTCCTGGTCTTACTGCCTTCCTTGGTTCTTGGGCTGCACTTTTCCACTCAGGATTCCGCCAGGACTCTAGTCCATGCCTCTCAGCAGGCAGGAGCTACTGGGTTCCAGTTGTCTCCTGGGCACGCCCTGGGGTAGTGAGGCCAGCCACAGGCCAGACCAAGCATTGGAGAGAACTGTGTCACTGTGGAGACCCCATAGCTACCCACCCTCCACAGAGCTTCCCCTGGGCTGTGCGAGGTGGGCCAGTGTGACTGAGGGGGTTACCGTCTTCACTCACCTGGGCCAGCCGGCCGACTGCTGCAGCGTGACTCATCTGGATCGTGTTCAAGTACAGCAAGAAAAATGAGGGACTTTCAGGGGCAGCTGTGTTTTCTGACTCAGTCATAATGCCCCTAAAAATCCTTATTGTTCTTGCAATGAGCATCGAGCAGCGGCTGCCAACCTCACCCCTCGCCCGCCTGGCCATGATGGGAATGGGGAGGGCTTCTGGGGTCCAGTGGGGATGTCTTCTCCCATCCTCCTGAAATGAGAATGAATGGAGACTTGCTGGTTATTAAAACATTTTCGCTGGGCTGATGCATTATTGGGGCAGGATATGCATTGAGCTATTCCTGCATGGATTGGAGCCCAAGAGAACACAGGGTCTCCCTGGTTTGTGTGCAGTCAAGGGCAACAGTGTTGGGCTGGCCAGGGTGCCCCACCTTTCCTGAACCATTCAGGGGCACCTGGGCAGGAACTTGCACTGTGTTTTAAAACAGTCTACTCTCTGAGACCAGTGAGCTGGCCAGTTTGCAAATACGCTTGCAGTGGGTTCAAGGTGGGTTCAAGTTTTCCCCCACTGTGCCCCTAGAGCTTTCTTTCTCTTGGCTGGGTGTTTTCTATCCCTGTCTCACTTCCTGAGTCGCCTTCATTCTCAGCAGGTGCCTCCACCTCTTCCATCCCCACCCCACGGCTATTTTGCCTAAGCCAAGGCCTTACCTTGGGGGATTATCAAGAAGCAGAAATGCCAATTTGTGAAACACCTCCACCCCCACCGCCTTAACCCAAGAACACCAATCCACAAGAATGTCACCAAATCCCACAGCAACAGAACCTTCCTCTCTAGCTGAGGATGGGCAGGTGGCCTGCCTGTGGATGGACAGACAGGGCAGGGAAGAGGCAGGAAAGAGGCAAGACCCACCTCATGTCTCGATCTTCCAGGTTAGTAGGAGAAATCCACCCTTGAGGTATTTCTCAGGTTCTCTCCCAGGTGCTGACTCAAAAGCTCTCATCACTCAAGAACATGACCATAGGTGGTGCCCTGAATGCCACAATCCTCATTCCTGGCCAGCTGGTCCCCTGCTCCTCGAGCTCTGGCTGTTCCAGCAGTACCTCCACACCAGCTCTCCCAGACACGGTGTCTAAAGAGCTGGGTTTGCTGTGGAGCTTCGGCATTTTTCTGCCCCGGGGAGGGGCAGCTCCAAGGTAAAGATCAATATGGCAGGTGGGGGAGTAGTGTTTATCCCTCTTTGCTGAGAGGTGGGCGGGGCTCTTGTGAAAATGACATTTTTACAACTTGCAGTGGACACGGGATGATACAACACGTTCTATTTTCCTTGGCTAAGCATTTGCTAACTTCAAATCAGCTAGCCCTGTGACTTCTTTGCCCTGCCCTCCCATCCCCACAAAACTCCTTGTTCCTTGGGATAAAGGCTGAGCATGTTCCTCAGTCTTTATCCCAAAACATTTGCAAAAGACAGTACATCAATTTTTTTAAAGAAGGCAATACAGCAAAAATGCTGTTTTTTTCCTCCAAATTATGAAAGAGCTGCCTTCCACGGTAGAGCGTTTTGAAAATACAAAAGGATGAAAAAGGCATAAATGCTGGAGATAATGTCTGCTAATGAAATATACTCTTCCAGCATTTTTTTTTCCCCTGTGCACGTACACCCCCACCCAGTTAGCAGGATTGGGGCTTTTAAAACGGGCGAGGCTCATTACCCATTTGAGCGATGGCTCCGTGCCCTCGGGAGCCAGAAAGTATTTTCTTTTTGCCAAGTGGTATGTACCGTGGGCTGCAGCTCGCCTCCAGCCAGGAAGCTCAGAATCTTTGTTGGAGGGTGTCGGAGCAGCACTGGGTCTCTCTCCAAACAGATAGATGAAGTTGTTGGGGAGGATGCTGGCAATGTCCTGATTTCTAAGTGGGCTGCTGTATTGCTTCTCAACCCTGGTACATAAGAATCACTTGGAGAATATTAAAATAATTTGAATGCCTGGGCCCTGCCCCAGACCAATTGGATCTGAATTGCTGGGGGTTACGGGGGAACCCCAGGATCGGTATCTCCTTTTGTTTTTTCTTATGTTCCTCAGGTGATTCTGTTAAACAGCCAGAGAACTATCCACTACATGCTCACAATTTAGAGATGGAAAAGATTTCTTCCAGGTCTGCCTTCAGAGCCTATCAGGCGATGTGACCATTTGCAATTGGCAGATTTTCACTTCTTTTATTTTCTCTGCTGCTTAGAGTCATCTTTTGATCATCATTTTACAGAGGACTGAAGCCAAGGAGATCAGGAGACTCGCCAGAGGACACACAGCCAGGATGTGGCAGAACTAGGGTTTAGATCTGTAGCTTCTGACTCCCAAGGTCAGTGCTCTTTCAGTAATAATTATTAATTAGCATATACAGTTATAACAAGCATATCATAAGGCTAACTGATACTTAAGTGTTTCGTCATGGCAATTACCTGGGATGGATGCTACTGTCTCATAGAAGAGGTACCTGCCCCACAGGGAGGCTGGTTGTTGTCCTTCAGTTTCCCCAGTACTGAGTG
>NW_011888831.1:8403086-8408910 GCF_000151845.1 Pteropus vampyrus
CAGCCAGAGAACTATCCACTACATGCTCACAATTTAGAGATGGAAAAGATTTCTTCCAGGTCTGCCTTCAGAGCCTATCAGGCGATGTGACCATTTGCAATTGGCAGATTTTCACTTCTTTTATTTTCTCTGCTGCTTAGAGTCATCTTTTGATCATCATTTTACAGAGGACTGAAGCCAAGGAGATCAGGAGACTCGCCAGAGGACACACAGCCAGGATGTGGCAGAACTAGGGTTTAGATCTGTAGCTTCTGACTCCCAAGGTCAGTGCTCTTTCAGTAATAATTATTAATTAGCATATACAGTTATAACAAGCATATCATAAGGCTAACTGATACTTAAGTGTTTCGTCATGGCAATTACCTGGGATGGATGCTACTGTCTCATAGAAGAGGTACCTGCCCCACAGGGAGGCTGGTTGTTGTCCTTCAGTTTCCCCAGTACTGAGTGCGTACCTGGCCAGCCTGGACCCACAGCCTACCGTTCTCAGCCTTGCTGTGCTGCCAAGGATCCTAGCTCTGGGAAGGGCAGGGTTTAGCCTCATTTTCATAACGCACAAGAGGCATGTAGCCCAGGCCACACAGCTGTGAGTTGCAGAGGGCCACTGGTTCCCTGCTCCTTGCCTGGACAGAAGCATCTAGGAATGAGCATAGCCTGCGTGGAGCTTGCTCATCTGTGCCCTGATCCGAGTGGGTAGCCTAGGATCCCTGCTTGGGGTGCCTAGGTCTCCAGAAGGCTGTCCCTGCCTTTCCCTCTTTTCTACAGAGCTGGATTCCAAGGGCCTGGCCTAAGGGCCACCTGGGCAGGATGCCAGTGCAGGGAACCAACAGCATTGTCGGCTCTAGGAAGCGGTTGGCTGTTCCTAGTCCAATCTGCAGAGCTGGAGAGCCAGCCTGCTTCAGACATGGCACATGGGATAGGAGTTGAGAACACCACTTTCTCAGAGCCTAGCAGCTCTGGGCCAGGCCATGGGCTTCCTTTGGCAGGGAGGGCCCTAGCCTTGGCCATGACTTTCCTTGCTGGGCCTTGGCTCTCTCTTTCCTCTGTCTGTCTCTCACCCTGCTCCCCACCCAGCTCTCTACAGCAGAATGCACACTCTTGGCAAACACATCCATTTAACCTGCTTCCCAGAAAGCAAGATGGCTGGGCAGGCCTACTCAGCCAGCACCATGGTGGGAAATAGGACGGTGGGTCTCAGCTCAGGGTTTTCTTGTCCATATTCCTTGGGAAGCTGGTTTGGGAGACAGTCTTAAACTGCCTTAGCTTACCTAGGTCAGAAATAACTTCAGCTCAGCTAGCAGCCTTGAACAGTCAAGCTGAGGCAAGAGCTTTGAGCTCCTGTAGTGGAGCCTGGCGGAGACAGCTATGGGCCTTGGGTAAAGCCACTACCTCTCTGAGCCCATTGCCTGTTTTATTTGGACATGATAGTGTCTACTTTGGAGGTTGAATATGGATATGAAGCTGTCGCTCCCTTTCCCTTCCCTTATGGGAGGACAATTCAATAGAAAACTGGGTGGTGTCTGGTGTGGTGAAGATGCTCCTTTAATGCTAGTTGTGCTGCACCGCTTAGGAAGTGAGGTTTGGGTTTCAGCATGTTAGATGGTACCTTACCTTCCTTGATCTCTGCAAGGACCATCTTTTAATTTCCTCTCTGGCTGGACCCTGTTAAGATGGTGGTTCTGGATTGAGAAGTCACTCCTTTGCCCTGCATTCCTCTCTGGTCTGACGCACAGAGGCATCATTCCTCCTCTCAAGGTTTGCCCTACAAGTCCAAACGCTGTCAGCAATGAGATGTTCCCTCTGTGTCTGAGTCAGAAGCTGCCACAGAGCTGCCTTACCCTCCATCTGCCTTCTTGGGGTACATGTAGGAAGGGCTTACTGTTTGGCTTGGCTGGTGGGAAAGAGATTCACACTCACTTTGTTTTGACTCTTGTGGCTAACAGGCAGAGCTTGTGACACTGCAGAAAAGCAGCCTTGGACCTTGAATGAGCTTGGGACCTGTCCCTGATGACCTGGCCACTGTGGAGGTGGTCTGGAGGTAGGAATGGGTGATAACATTGCCCCCGAGTATGTGGAGAAGGTGACGCCTATTTATTGGCTTTTCCTGCACAATATCCGTGACACTTCTGATAATGTCTATCTTTTCCTTCAGGGGACCATCCCTCTTCAACCTGGTACCCTTGGGGTTCAGCTGGGGCCAACCCCAACCACTGGCTTTAGAGGCAAGCATGTATCCCAGGCTGGACACTGAGACTTCCCCTCGGGACTTTTGCAGCTTTTTTTGTGAGGAAAAGGGCATTCGCTTTTTGTGGGAGTTGCCAGGTTGGCAGATTATAAGCTTGGAACTGCTGGTGGCCATCCTGTTCTCCACTTGAGGATGAAGCCAACAAGGAGGAAAGAGACCTAAGAGAAGGCGAGCATATGCTGTCCAGACATCAGTAAGGCCCTGGATCCAGCCATGCCTGAAGCCAACAGTACCCCTGGACCAACATGATTATATAAGTCAGTGTGTTTCTTTTTTCCTCAGAGACCATCCTGAGCTAGGTTTCTGCCATAGACAGGGTCTTAATAAATGCAATGTTTTTCTTTGATCTCATTTTTCTAAAAAATCAACTTCGAGTTATACTTTACATGCAGTAAAACCCATCCATTGTAAATGTCCAACTCATAAGTTTTATCAAACGCATGTACCCTTGTAACTACCACCACCACTGAGAATATTTCAAGTTCTCTCATTCCGCTTCATGGCCCATTTCCCTGACCCCAGACAACCACTGACCTGCCTTTGTTCTAGAGATTCATTTTGCCTTTTCCAGAACTCCATATAGATATTATCACATGGTATGTACTCTTTTATGTCTAGCTTTTTTTTTTCAGCATGATTTTGAGATTCTGAGATTCATCCATGTTTCTTTTTATTGCCAAGTAGTGTTCCATTGTATGGATGTACCATAGTTTGTTTATCCATTTACCAGGAGGACATTTGGGCTGTTTCCAGATTTTGGCTGTTACAAGTAAAGCTATTTTGAACATTCCTGTACAAGTCTTTGTGTGGACATGTTTCAATTTTTGTGCCCAATCTCATTTTACGGTCAAGGAAACAGGTTTAGAGAGGTAGAATGACTTGTCCAAGGTCATCCAGCTGATGGATCCTGTGGCTTGCCCTGGAAAACACAGTGTAGGGGCAGTTATGTGGCTGGAGAAATGGGAGCATGGTGTTTGGGTGTTCCTTAATAAAGGAAACTGCTTGGGGAGGGAGTTCAGAATCCTGGTAGCCAAGAAGGTGGTTGCTGCGAGAGACTGTCAACATGAATTTCAGCCATGGTCCTCATCTTTTCACCCCCCCAGACCGATGTCAATTATTTTCCCCCGTGGTTTGAAAAATTACATCTTTTAAACAGACTGTGTTTATGAAGCCAGCATTCACATCCCCAAATGTATTTCTCAAATGCATAAAGACATATCTAGAACTACCTGTCAGAGCCGACAATCACTGAACAAGCTCGTATGAGACATAGAATTGCGATTACTCCAGCCAAAACAGAGATATGCTTTTAAAACAAATCATGAACCCATCCTGGACGTCCACAGGATGTCGAGTCGGTAACCCCCAATTTAGTCCAGCCTCTCATTTCATAGATGCTGCAGCCAGTTCTCAGTCTCTCT
The DNA here is from genome assembly GCF_000151845.1 of Pteropus vampyrus. NCBI lineage: Eukaryota > Metazoa > Chordata > Mammalia > Chiroptera > Pteropodidae > Pteropus > Pteropus vampyrus. Next base: position 8,406,753 of record NW_011888831.1, read on the forward strand.
GCTCAGGTCAACCCCTGGAGGTCAAGGAGGGTGTTTCCTAGTGTCCATGCTGTGAACTCAAAGTGGGCCACATACCTTGGGATTCTGTCACCCCTGGGTCCAACTGTGCTGAAGCCAGATGTGTCTCCAGGCCTTCCAGTTTTTCGAGCCAATACACTCTTTTCTTCATTTGAGCCAACTTGCAATGGAAAGAGTGCAGGTTAACACAGCTTAGCCACGACAGCACCCCAAGTTCCCCCAGACAAAATCAAGACAGCTAGTTCAGTTCACCTCCTAGGGGTCAGACTACTAAGTGCTTTACATGTAGTACCTCAAGTTCTCCACCACTCTAGAGGAGGTACTATTATCCCCATCTTACTGTGAAGGAAACAAGCATGGAGCAATCAAGTCACAGAGCTGGAATGTGGGTGTATCACCATCTTGCATCCCTTTAAAGATTCTCTCAGCTCCCCTGTTCTCTAGACTCCTGCTTCCTCTGCCTCCGTGGCTGAGAGACCCCATGGGGTCTTCACAGATTCACAACTGAAGCTGAGCATCTGCCTTCCTGACCCCTTCTCGATCACATCCTAGGGTGAGGGGTCTGACTCCTCAATGGTCGCCAAGGGGGCTAGAGAACTCAACCCAGAACATGAAGGGAGTTAGTTCTCAGGATGAACTTTGAGTCGTAGGAGACAAGGTGGGAGGATGAATCCCTCCTCCTTCCTCCCTTGGACCCTTTGAGGCACATTTTCCGTATGGGGTTTGTTGTGAGGCAGTGGCAATGTGGTTATACATCACCTTGCACCGCTTCCCATCATTCCCTACCTCCCCTCTCTTTTCCTTCACTCTTGCTGCCCTGGAATTCTACCTCCAAGTTAAAGTACAACATTCAGTGTCTTGCTAAAGAGATTGCTAGGGAACTCAGGCAGTCTGGCTCCTGGATCTGTACTACCCGCTTCGGTGAACATTGAACGAGAGGATAGATGAATTATATGTCATTGCCATGGAGGTGGAGGACAAGAATAGCGCCCAATTCATCAGGTTATTCCTGTTTATCTTTTCCCCTCTATTCATTAGGTCTAAGCAGGGAAATCCTCTCTGACAGAAGCTGGGGCCTCCTCTACTAACTTCTCTGTCTGGTACTAAAGAAGCCATGCTCCTTGCCCCTCCACTTGCTAGTTATACAACATTGGCAAGGTACTCAGCCTCTCTGAGCCAGTTTCCGCATCTATGAGTGGGAATCAGAATGGCCTCACCACACAGGACTGTTGGGAGGCTTAACTTGCCCCTTAGTTTTATGCCTGGTACATAGTAGGTGTAGGGCGTTGCTGAGCTGACCTAATTACAGCTCTGCTCTCTTTTGGAAACCACCCTCTTCCATTCTCAGTCCTTACTGAATAAACAGGGCTGTCCCCTACCCCACCCCATTTCCACACCAGACCCAGGCCAATCAGCACAGCCCGATATTGACTGCAGGTATCGGTTTAGGCCTGAGCATGAGACTGAAGTTGGACCAGTCCCTCTAACAGTGCCCTGAAGTTTGCAGAACAGCAGGGAAAGGGGTGCTTCCTCCTTGCTGACATCACTAGCCTGGAGTTACCAGATGCCAGTTTTACTATGTAGCCATTTGAGAATGAAGTCAGAGGGAAGTCAAAAGAAAGCAAAGCCAGAGATGGAGTGGGTCACAGAGTCCTGATGGCATTTTGGAGCTCTTGGATCTAGTCATGCCAGAAGCTAGTTAACCCCCGGTATTTTTAGAAATTAATAAACCAAAAATTTCCTTTTTATTTGCTTAAACCAGTTTGAGTTAATATTACCTAAAACTGATATAAATGGTTATGACTAACATAGTTAGTTCTCTATACATGACAGCTGCTGTTATTGAGATTAATATTATTATTAGAAGCACATTAGCAAGAAGCTGCAGCCTTGGGGATGCATCGTCCAGGTTTTCCTGGAACTACTACAGTGCTCACACATGATACCCTGGATATCAGCTCCCTGATGGCAGGAGACTCAAGTTTTCTGCTGCTGGATCCCAGGTGCCTGGTATCTACCACAGGGTAGGTGGTGAAGAGACATTTTTGAATGTACAAATGAAGTAGTCCCATTGCTCACTGTCTCTTCTAAAGCGTCCAGCCTTCTATCCCTCATGCTGGCTACACATTTTGCCCTCACT
>NW_011888831.1:8408960-8411111 GCF_000151845.1 Pteropus vampyrus
TCTTTTCCTTCACTCTTGCTGCCCTGGAATTCTACCTCCAAGTTAAAGTACAACATTCAGTGTCTTGCTAAAGAGATTGCTAGGGAACTCAGGCAGTCTGGCTCCTGGATCTGTACTACCCGCTTCGGTGAACATTGAACGAGAGGATAGATGAATTATATGTCATTGCCATGGAGGTGGAGGACAAGAATAGCGCCCAATTCATCAGGTTATTCCTGTTTATCTTTTCCCCTCTATTCATTAGGTCTAAGCAGGGAAATCCTCTCTGACAGAAGCTGGGGCCTCCTCTACTAACTTCTCTGTCTGGTACTAAAGAAGCCATGCTCCTTGCCCCTCCACTTGCTAGTTATACAACATTGGCAAGGTACTCAGCCTCTCTGAGCCAGTTTCCGCATCTATGAGTGGGAATCAGAATGGCCTCACCACACAGGACTGTTGGGAGGCTTAACTTGCCCCTTAGTTTTATGCCTGGTACATAGTAGGTGTAGGGCGTTGCTGAGCTGACCTAATTACAGCTCTGCTCTCTTTTGGAAACCACCCTCTTCCATTCTCAGTCCTTACTGAATAAACAGGGCTGTCCCCTACCCCACCCCATTTCCACACCAGACCCAGGCCAATCAGCACAGCCCGATATTGACTGCAGGTATCGGTTTAGGCCTGAGCATGAGACTGAAGTTGGACCAGTCCCTCTAACAGTGCCCTGAAGTTTGCAGAACAGCAGGGAAAGGGGTGCTTCCTCCTTGCTGACATCACTAGCCTGGAGTTACCAGATGCCAGTTTTACTATGTAGCCATTTGAGAATGAAGTCAGAGGGAAGTCAAAAGAAAGCAAAGCCAGAGATGGAGTGGGTCACAGAGTCCTGATGGCATTTTGGAGCTCTTGGATCTAGTCATGCCAGAAGCTAGTTAACCCCCGGTATTTTTAGAAATTAATAAACCAAAAATTTCCTTTTTATTTGCTTAAACCAGTTTGAGTTAATATTACCTAAAACTGATATAAATGGTTATGACTAACATAGTTAGTTCTCTATACATGACAGCTGCTGTTATTGAGATTAATATTATTATTAGAAGCACATTAGCAAGAAGCTGCAGCCTTGGGGATGCATCGTCCAGGTTTTCCTGGAACTACTACAGTGCTCACACATGATACCCTGGATATCAGCTCCCTGATGGCAGGAGACTCAAGTTTTCTGCTGCTGGATCCCAGGTGCCTGGTATCTACCACAGGGTAGGTGGTGAAGAGACATTTTTGAATGTACAAATGAAGTAGTCCCATTGCTCACTGTCTCTTCTAAAGCGTCCAGCCTTCTATCCCTCATGCTGGCTACACATTTTGCCCTCACTACTTGTCCTTGACTGACATCTGAACCCACTGGGGTGTCTTCCAGGAAACTGTCTTGCCATAACAATCTCTTATTTTCACTGTTCTTTCTAGGGTCTCATTTACCAATTCATATATTCAGTTTAAAAATCTATTAAAAGTGTCCATTATAGACCTCTACCTTATACCACTCACAAAAAATTAACTTGAAATGAATTAAGGACTTAAATGTAAGACTGAAAACCACAAAACTCCTAGAAGAAAGCATAAGAAAAAGCTCCTTGACACGGGTCTTGACAATGACTTTTTGGATAGGATACTTAAAGCAAAAGCAACAAAATAAATAGGACTGCATCAGACTGAAAAACTTCTGTATAGCAAAAGAAACGATCAACAAAATGAAAAGACAATCTAGAGAATGGGAAAAAAATATTTGCAAACCATATATCTGATAAGGAGTTAATATCAAAAATATATAAAGAACTCATACAACTCAATAGCAAAAAAATATAATCCAACTTCAAAATGGGCAAAAGACCTGAATAGACATTTATCCAAAGAAGATATACAAATGGTCGAGAGGTACATTAAAAGATGTCCAACATCACAAATCATTAAGGAAATGCAAGTCAAAACCACAATGAGTGATCACCTCACATCTGTAAGAATAATTATCATCAAAAAGGACAAGAGATAACAAATGCTGGAGAGGATGCAAATAAAGGGGAACCCTTGTGTACTGTTGGTGGGATTGTAGATTGGTACAGCTACTATGGAAAACAGTATGGAGTTTCCTCAAAAAATTGAAAATATAACTACCATGCGATC